>NC_090265.1:1624770362-1625093862 GCF_040414725.1 Anabrus simplex | reverse complement strand
GTATACCTGAGTGAAAACCAATAAACTTCACTATTTAGAAATTATCAGCTAAATTATCCGCACTACCATACAGTCTGCATCCGCCAAGACACTGATATCCGCATCCGTGCTGGGCTATACTTATGACAGTCGAAAGACACGATTAAAATATTTTCTTTGTCCTCTTTAACAAGGTCATAAAAGGCTACAGATCTTAATGAAGTTACTCATTTCTATGTAAGAAGAGTAGTTTTCTAGACTACATCTTTGCATGAAAGACAAATATCACGTGACTCACATTGAAGGTTCTCATTAGCTGACAAGTTGAATGTAAGTTATGCAGGCAGACATGGTGGAGAATGTGAGTGTTGCATCTGAAGGCATTTTTTCTCATTCGAATAAGGTAGGATGATGATCGTTTTGCATTCTAAAACAATGTAAGTCATGTGACGTTCAAAACGAAGAATAAGAATTTAGCCTAGCAATAACTGATTTGAGGCCAAACATGGAGAATGTGAGTTTTGCAGTTACACCCCTCATATGATGTATTTAAATGCTAAGGACGACACACACACACCGAGTCACCGAACCATTGAAATGAACCAATGAAGGTTAAATCTCCACCCCGGCAGAGAACAGAACATAGGACACCCTGGAGCAAAGACAAGCATTAAGCCATGGGGCCGGACATACAATATACATAAAACTCATCATCTCAGCGTACAAATACACTTCGGTTGGTGAAATGATATGCCTGACATATCTTCCCAACGGCGCAGAATCATGAACATTGAATGCAACCACCACAAAGATCTGTGCTTGTCGATCAATAGCCGGATATTGTAAATTTCTTGGAGTGACCATATACTGTATCTAACTATGAAGTCTAAAATATAGATGCTGTAAAACCGAGCTCGATAGCTGCTGTCGCTTAAGTGCGGCCAGTATCTAGTATTCGGGAGATAGTAGGTTCGAACCCCACTGTCGGCAGCCCTGAAGATGGTTTTTCGTGCTTTCCCATTTTCACACCAGGCAAATACTGGGGCTGTACCTTAATTAAGGCCACGGCCGCTTCCTTCCCAGTCCTAGCCCTTTCCTGTCCCGTAGTCACCATAAGACATAACTGTGTCGGTGCGACGTAAAGCCAATTGCAAAAAAAAAAAGCTGTAAAAGGAATAACACTTGAACACTTCTAAGCAGCAGAAGAACAAAAAGAAGAAGAACAATGAAACCCACACGATTATCGAACCACAATTTTACCTATTTTAAAGAAAAGAAGACCGAATAAACTTAGTTCAAAGAGGTAGAAAGGGACCTAGAGGAGATGGGGGTCATTTATGAAGATATATAAGAACGCAACCCACTCAGGAGGAAACTAGAATACCACCAGGGTTTCCATGGTCGGCCATGTTGAAGGCGGAAAAGACGTGGACGGAGGAAAGAAAAGAGCAACACCAGCAACGAAAGAAGGAGCACTGGGCAAAGATCAAAGCCCAGAGAAAACAGCTGAAATAAGGTGGTCCTTGGTAGGCCGATTCGAACAAATAATAATAATAATAATAATAATAATAATAATAATAATAATAATAATAATAATAATAATAATAATTTTACTTGAAATAAACTTTCAACGTATTTCGTCGTCTTCAGTACAGTTTGAAAGGATGTTATGTAAAGAACAGAAATAACCGAACCCCATGTTGCAATAGCCCCGAAGGTGCATGGCCTATTAAGCGACCGCTGCTTAGCACGAAGGCCTGCAGATTATGAGGTGACGCGTGGTTAATACGACAAATTCTCTAGGTCGTTATTCGTGGCTTCCTAGAATGAGGCCACCATCTTACCGTCAGATAGCTCCTCAAGTTAATCACTTAGGCTGAGTGGACCTCGAACCAGCCCTCAGCTCAAGGTAAAATTCCCTGACCTGAGTCCTCCGGGTAAGAGGCAGGAACGCTACCCCTACACCAAGAAGATAAATGGACATTATATTGAATAATTATACGTCGCACCAACTCTATTTACTGTTTTCAGACACACCGAATTTCCGGAAGTTTGTACTAGAAAGTTTATTTTCGTGACAGTAAATCTACTAAGTCGAGGCTGGCGTATTTGTGCACCTTCCAGTACCACAGGACTGAGTCGGGTTTGAACCTACCAACTTGGGCTCAGATGGCTAGCCTTCTCCAGTTTGAGCCATTCATCCATTCGAACATTTATCATTACGAAATATTATGATTCAACAGTCTATATTCTATTCCTGGAGTGGAAATTTAAGTGTCAATTCTATATGTTTCGATTCAATAAGTAGATATATTATTTGCTTTTCCTTTCGTGTGAAAATCACGGCTATTGTCCCCGTATGTTTACTATGTGTGTTATTATTCATGTTTTCTGAAGTAATGGTCGTGGTCACATTTGAAAACTTTCATGTACCATTACAATTCTTTCACCAGTGCAGACTCTAATGTTCTTTCGTTTTACACGAAAGTGCTCCTAACATTTGGTAAATTTATTTAGGGCCTATAAAGACCTCGTTAAGTCACCTAAAAGTTTTTGGAAGACCATTTGGCAAGTCTGAATTACTTCTTCCCTTTGAGTATCCTGTGTTCTTAATGATATCTTTGATGTTGTTTTACACATGAACACAATCGTGACAAAAACCATCCCCTGTAAACATGATTATTAAACAATATTTCAGCGTTCAAAATATTTAAGCTCTTCAGGTTTTTTCAATCGTCAAATTACCAGCGTTTCGCCCCAGCGTTTCCATACGGACTAAGCAACAAAAGTTTAAATTCATGAATTCTATTGTCATAATCGGTAGACTACGGTAAAACTGTATAAGACATAAATGATTGGAACTTGTATTCTCTATAACTTTTGTTACGGCATGTAATACTTTCCAATAGGACCAATAGCGTAAGGAACATAAAAAATTAAATTTTAGGCACCTTCTCCTAAACTACCATTTCATCCAGCATGAATAAAACTTCTTTATAAATTAAACTGTAGCACCTTATTCCCTAACTTTATATCCCAATTTTCAAGAAATTCTGTCCATTGATTTTCCCGTTGATATAGATTTAGTAATAAAAATTGAAATTCATGAATATCTCTGTTATCATAGTCGGTACGGTGAAAGTGTGTAAGACATAATGATCGGAAATTTAATTCTGTACAAGTTTAGCTATGTAGTATTCATCGGTAGGACTATTAATGACGTAAATATTTGTAAATTACATTTTAGGCCTTCCCTAAATTACCATTTCACAAACAGTGAATAAAATTATTTATAGCCGAAATTGTAGTGCCTCATTCCCCGACTTTTCATACTGATTTTAAATAAATACTATTGAGCCATTTACTCGTGATGCCCGTACATACATACATACATACATACAGACAGACAGACAGACAGACAGACAGACAGAAATGACAGAACATTATAAAGTGCATTTACTTGTGTCTGTGAACACGATCGATTCAGAAATAGTAGGCCTATTCTTTTTAAATTCTGAGCAATGTACACACAAAACTATTATTTTATATATGTAGACTTTATATTTCAAATTTTACCACCATCCATTGTGTCACAAAGTATAGCGTCGCCAACGATGAAACAAGAGATAAAAATTATTCGGTGTATGTGACTTTATTTTATATGTAGGAGACCAGTTAACTCAATTAGTTAATTGATCATAGCCCGGTGAAATTTTTCATTTGTTTAAAAGCTTACATGTCAAACTAATCTAGAAATTGAAGGTAAAAATGCATTTTAATAATGGAAATTTTCGTGAAGAGACTTCTGCTTCATATATTGTATCTCAAAATCCAACCGAACCGACTTCTTTTGATTACACAGGAGTCCATGTGAATTAATTGAAACATACTTCTGTCTAATCCATAGAAGGAAAAACAACATTATTCTCGAGGTACGTTACTGATTTAAATTTACTGCTATCTGTGAATGTCTATATAAGTTTAGTGTACATTTTTTAATTGTGACGGCTACATCTCAGATTTAATGTTTATGTGATTTGAATGAAAATGGCTTTTACTTACGCCCCCATGGGATAATTGATCTGAAGCTGTGTCTCATTGTCATTGTTTTGTGGACTTTCTAATACCAGCCTCTCATGGTTCTCCTTTTTTTTCCCTTTCTTTGTTTGTGGATTAATGTTACCCTAAAACATTAAATATTTTCGGTGACACAAAGATGGGAAATTCTTAGGATTAACAAGGAAGTGCCGGGCTGAGTGGCTGAGGCGGTTAAGGCGCTCGCCTTCTGACCCCAACTTGGCAGGTTCGATCCTGGCTCAGTCCGGTGGGGTATTTGAAGGTTCTCAAATACGTCAGCCTCGTGTTGGTAGATTTACTGGCACGTAAAAGAACTCCTGCGGGACTAAATTCCGGCACCTCGGGGTCTCCGAAAACCGTAAAAGAGTAGTTAGTGGGACGTAAAGCAAATAACATTATTAACAAGGAAGTGACCAAAGCCTTAATTAAGGTGTAGCCCTAGATGTGCCTACAATGAAAATTGGAAACCACGGAAGATCATGTTCATGGTTGCCGACAATTAGTCTAGATCCTAGTGTATCTCAAACATAAGCTCACAGCTATGTTATTCTCATGATTCAGATCTCATTCTAATTTCCGAGATTATCATTATATTCCGAGGACGAATGGTATTTCTCTTGTTTCCTATTTATCCCTTGTAGCACTGTAAACCATACACGAACACATACAAGCAACACTAAGTTTACGTTAACACCCTAAATAACATTGTTGTGATAATATATTCGGGAGATCGCTAACGGACATAAGTTCATCATAACACGAAGGCATTAGTTTTCGTTAGGAAACCAAACTGTGAATCCAGTATTTATACTTGCAACATTCTTAACCTAAGATGTAGATGTATTCATCAGTGCCTTTTCAAGCTATATAGATTTAAAATACAGTCTGAAATCTAATTAATATTGCCATTACAATGTCGTCTGTAATATTACAGAAAATATGCAACTCAAATATGTTTTAACCGTTCTTAGTAAAAGGACCTTAAGAATAGCCATTCTGTTATGTAAACCAGAAACCATCATCTAAAGGAAATAGCATAATATGAACCACGTTCAGTGAGAGCTTCCTGTGAAGCGCAGCGAAAGCTCTGCCATTCCCATCACGTTCAGCCTATAGTTTGCATTAACATTTCAATACTAGCAGTGAGGTTTAAATGTTTCTTGCGCAACAATGTGGTTAGCACGGCAATCCGCTCTTCGACCCTCTCATTCGATTTATGAACTTAATTCCGGCCTTGTCTTCCAAGTTGCAGAGCTAAAAGAGAGATTAAGTTAAATGGAGAGGAAGAAGACATTGTTATACAAAATCAACTGTGGAGAAGTTATGTCCCTAAAATAAGGTCAAATACTGATAGAATACCCAGTTTTGCTTCACAATCTACCTGGGAGATATTTAATCGTAGTTGCCTGGAAAACGTCAGGAATAATAATAATAATAATAATAATAATAATAATAATAATAATAAATCACCGAGTGAGTTGGCCGTGCGGTTAATGGTGCGCAGCTGTGAGCCTGAATTTGGGAGATAGTGGATTCGCTACCCACTGTCGGCAGCGCTAAAGATGGTTTTCCGTGGTTCCCCATTTTCACACCGGGTAAATGCCGGATCTGTAACTTAATTAAGGCCATGGCCGCTTCCTTTCCACTCCTACCCGTTTCCCCGAAAATCTTGGATGTGCTTGTGCGGCGTTAAACCACTAGGAAATAAAAGAAAAGGAAAAACAACCTATAATGGAGTGTTCGGCTCTGTGGCTAAATGATTAGCATTTTGGCGTTTGCTCCAAAGGGACCCGCGGTCTATTCCCGGCTTGGTCGAAGATTTTACCCTTCATCAGTTAATTCCAATGGCTCGGGGGCTGGATGTGTGTGCGCCTTCTTCAGTATTAGAATTGCTCCTCACAGATGCGCAGGTCAACTCAAAAGATCTGCACAAGACCTCTCCGAAGGCCACACGCCATTATTATTGTTATTATTATACAAGGAAACATTATTGTCATTTCTGATTTCCACTGTGGTAATGTTTGTTCAAAATTAGAATTAATTGCTTACATTCAACATTATTTACATATTAGTCCAGCTTCTTTTAAGTGAACGGTCCTCGCAGTGATATTCGGTTCAGAGAAACGCCGGTTAGATTTCCGACTGGGTCGGAAATTTTAACCGCGACCGGTGTATTCTTCTAGCTTAGTGGTTGTTATCGCCTCAATACACATCTTCATTTACAGTATGTACGATAGGCCAACACCACACTACAAACTACCTAAGAAACACGCAATAATGATTACACCACTCCACAGTTGGCCTCAAGCAGAGCTTCTGGCCGTAAAGCGGGCTAACTGAGGGCGTTGGCTGCGTCATTAGGGTAACATAGCCGTCAATATGCATTCGGGCGACGGTAGGTTCGAATACCACCATCGGCTGTCCTGAAGATGTTTTTCCGTGATTTCCCATTTTCACACCAGGCAAATGTCGGGGCTGTACCATAATCAATGTCATGGTCGCTTCTTTCTGAATCCTAGCCATCTTCCTTCTTTGCGCCGTCGAAAACCTTCGGTTTGTTACTGCGACATTAAACCACCAGGAAAGATGGCCAAATCCACGTTTGTGACACAGTTCGCTCCGCGACGCCGCGACGCAATAGTAGAGGAAGGAGAGTATGGAAATTTCGATCTTGTACATGTTTAAAAGTACGTTATACCCTTCAAAGTAATTGAAGTGCGGCTGTGAGCTTGCATCCGGTAGATAGTAGGTTCGAATCCCACTGTCGGCAGCCGTGAAGATGGTTTTCCGTGGTTACCCATTTTCACACCAGTCAAATGCTGGGGATGTACCTTAATTAAAGCCACGGCCTTTTCTATCCCATCATCGCCATAAGACCTATCTGTGTCGGTGCGACGTAAAGCCAAACAAGTAATTGAAGTGAACGAATTAAAAGGTATATTCGAAAGTGAATGTGGAAAAAATCAGCTATTCCTTTGCCTCGCTCTACCTTCAACAAGCATTTGAAAAGAATTCCGACCGAGCTCGATAGCTGCAGTCGCTTAAATGCGGCCAATATCCAGTAATCGGGAGATAGTGGGCTCGAGCCCCACTGTCGGCAACCTTGAAGATGGTTTTCCGTGGATTCCCATTTTCACACCAGGCAAATGCTGGGGCTGTGCCTTAGTTAAGGCCATGGCCGCTTCCTTCCACTTCCTAGACCTTTCCTATCCCACCGTCGCCATAAGACGTATCTGTGTCGGTGCGACGGTAAGAAAAAAAAAAAGAATTCCGGAAATGTGTCATAGCTACGGAGCTACATGTGCGACGAAAGAAAAGCTGATAAGTTAAGATCTTACCTCAAGTCGAAATGCTGGGAGTGGTTTACAATATTTTACCAGTAGGGTTAATTGTGAGTCTCAAGCTGTCGTGTTGGTGGACAGCAGATGTGCTCGCCCCTTTACTCGGCATGCGGACCATTAGAATATCCTCCTCCGGGCCATGACCTGCGGGAATGATGCAATTTGAAGGCAAGTGCCGACGTGAGTCGGGTGATGATGGAGGCGCAATGAAGCGGCGCCATGTTGCCGTTACCCTTCAGCATAAAGGGAGAGGAAATCAAGGAAAGAATTCTGAAGAACTGTATGAAGTTCTTTTATTGTCATACCCCAATTGTAGTGTACTGTATGGAGTTCCTCTGAACTCACTTTCATTTTCTCTACCAGCCAGCAATTCATAGAAAATGTAAGTGCAAATTCTTGAACAGGGTGAGAAAGTATTCTTCGAAGGAAATTTCCAGCATTAACATAGACGGGATCGTAAAAGTAATAGACAGTTCAGATATATTGGCAACTGCTATGATGACAATTTGCTGACCTGTAAATGTAAGCGGCTGCCTTCAAAATACACGGGACGAGCATATACAGGGTAGTCGGAAACACCATGAGCCGTTACAGGACTGGTCGTACTTTGAATTTGAAAAAAAAAAATAATCAGTATCTTGCCCTATTGTCATTTTATCACTTGCTGAAGTTAGCCAATCATATCGCTTCACAGGCGAACACAAATGGGCTCTGCGAGCAGGTGTTGCTAAATCAGCACGTGGCTTAGACCGCCTTGAGAGCCATACTGAGAAATCAGCTTCGAACACAAACACACAGCGTACTTACCATGCCGCGATCATATAATTTCGGAGGTCCGTGTGCAAATCTCTCCTATGACAATATCGTCGTCGAGAAATTTGTAGATGTTAAGGTTGGCGATGTTTACTCCTTTAATCATTGGGTTGATTGTGAACATAACTTGTTTATGAATATTGAAAGCTGAATAAGTTGTTACAAATAATGTGTATTTACGATCTAAACAACAGCAATTTTTTTTTTCCTTCCATTGGGGCTCTCAAGCGGGTCTAAGGCCTCACTCCGGGGATAAAAATCGAAATTTTGGTCATTTTTGTGGATTTTTTATGACTGTAATTGAGAGGATTTAGTTTATTTTTTCTTGTTACGAAGTTATTCCGCTGAATTGAAACAATTTATCAGTGTAGTAATGCTTTATTTGCTAATTGTAATTTTACATTTAAATCCTATTTTTCTCCCATATTATTCTGCCAAATGTAACAAAATGCGTAAGTTATATGTATCACAGCTATAATAAGAAACCTGCGTATGGAATTTTTGATTGCAGAATATTTTCAAGTAGTAGGGATTTTTAAGTCCAAAATTTTAGAACGTAAAAATTGCACACACTTTGGTACGATGTATCTTCTTGTATAAAATATGTACAGAAAAATCGATACGTAGTCCTTTTAAAGGAAGTATTATCCACCTATTTACGGATTTACATTAAAATGTTAATTAAGTTTCATGAAAAAATGGAATTAAAAATTTCAAACAATTATTTTGGCAAAACTATTAGTTGTATATGAAAGAAATGTTTGTGATCTCTATTTTTATGTAAGTGACATTCCCACAAAGGTTCGTGAAAATACATGCATTATGTAAAAATATATTGTTATCTCCCGTGTGTCGCCTTAAACCACGTGCTGATTTAGTAACAAAGCCTCACAAGGCCTACTTGAATTCTTCCGCGAAGCGATCTCATTGGGTAACTTCAACAGTTGATAAAATGACAATGGCGCGGGATATCGAATTACATTTTCCAAATTATTTATCAATATGACCCAAAATCTAACGCTCATATACACCGTTGGCGTTGTTTCCGACCCCCTGTAGGTACAGTAGAATATTCGACTTTCTCCTAATCTCCTTTGAGAGTGGAGATTTCGGTGGTGATGATTATTGTTTTAATAATAATAATAATCTTGTTGGCTTTACGTCCCACTAACTACTTTTACGGTTTTCGGAGACGCCGAGGTGCCGTTATTTAGTCTCGCAGGAGTTCTTTTATGTGCCAATAAATCTACCGACGCGAGGCTGACGTATTTGAGCACCTTCAAATAACACCGGACTGAGCCAGGATCGAACCTGTCAAGTTGGGGTCAGAAGGCCAGCGCCTCAAACGTCTGAGCCACTCAGCCTGGCTAATTACGGTAGTTGTTTGAAGAGGAAGTACAACTGGGCAGCCATCCTCTATTAAGATTAATCAAAGGGGAAACAATGGAAGGAGTCCGACAGCTCAAACATGAAGGTATCGTCCATAGAAAGATTAGAGCTACGAAGGGCGTGAAAATGATAGACTCCCAAGGCCTCGACACCTAATATCATTGTGGTAGGAAAATAATAAGAGATGACCAAGGCAGGTTGGATAGGATAGATGAATGTGAGGAACCTGGCACAGGTAAATCGAAGCAATTCCAGGACTCAGCTGACTGCGCCGTTGTCACCAACCCATGCTCAGAAGTTAGGATCCCTTAGGGTCCCTTTTACTTACTTCTTACGACAGGCAGGGGATACCAATTATGCGAATTATGATCGATATTTGTACGCTCTCTGACCCACTGATGTATGTCACGAAGTTACATCGAAGTTGTTCTTTTTATGGTGCCGTCTCCTCATAGAAGGGCGAGTTAACCGTGCGGTTAGGGTCGCATGGCTGTGAGCTTGCATTCGGGAGTTCGTGGATTCTAAACCCACCGTCGGCAGCCCTGAAGGTGGTTTTCCGTGATTTTCCATTTTCATGGCAAATACTGGGGTTATCCCTTAATTAAGGTCATGGCGGCCACCTTCCGCATCCTTGCGTCGCCAAAACTCTTGGCTGTGTCTATACGACGTTAAACCACTAGCAAAAAAAATAATCATGGAGTGTCCAGCTCCGTGGTTAATTTATTCCAAGGAGTCTCGGGTTCGATTCTCGGCCGGGTCGAGTATTTTAACATTTATTGGTTAATTCTGATGACTTGGGGGCTGGGTAAGTGCGCCGTATTAAGCTTTAGAATTCGTCATAGATGAGGCCCCATTCTCACAGACTCGCAGGTCGCCTTGAAGGCGTCAGCTCGAAAAACCTGAACCAGGGTTTTCCGGAGGCCACACGCTATTCTTCAACTTCTCCCTCTCCTCCTTCTTCTTCTTCTTATTATTATTATTATGGAGTAACATTCTAATTTGTATTTCCCGAACCAGATTTGCTTTATCGTAGATTCTGAACCACTGTCAAAGATTCAGCCTCCTGGTTTATCTTCTCCACCCACATTCTCGTTACCCTTCTTCTTTGCCTTTTATCATCAGTGTTGTATCACGCTGTGTTTACATGAACGAAACGTATCCATCGAATTTTATGTTTATTTCTGTCTTACATGGAAGTTAATTCTTTTAAGATAAACAAGTGTCAAATTAGGTTAGGCTTAATGAATATGATTATTATAAGAGAAATACTGTATTCATATGTACATACGACTATTTCGCTGCACACGACTTTCTCCTGTGGCGTTGCGCTTCAACGGTTCGTTTACCTCTCTTGAGGTGCAGTGCTGGCTGCTATGTCTGTGAATTCCGAATATCTTTGTCCATCACGACTAGTGTGGGCAGATCAAACCGAAAAATGGAGGTGAAAAGAATCGAAGTTATAATAACCTTCTTTAGCAAAGACAGTGAGTTTATTTTTATGAAAATTGCAAGACCTGGGACGAAATTATTTATTTCACCAAAATAGCGTGACCTCAGACCAATAATATTAATTAATGAATTATGGGCAAATTAAGGCCAACTTCAATAAAGAATAATCAAGCAAAGCAAGGAAGTTCAATTGCGGAAGGAATTCACAAACAAAAGACGAAAGGCGTACTAAAGCGCAGTTACGAAGGAGTTTCCAATAGATACTCCTAATCTATACGGCAATGTGCGTATGTATATACAGAATGTCCCAGGAATAATGGTCAATATTCAGGGATATGACAGGAACGATCATTTGAACATGTTTCCGGTATAGAACACAATGTACGTTTGCTTTTGGGCTAGTAGCGCTCACGTGTGTGTCTTACCCACCCAACCTCTTTGACATTTTAGAATGGGTGCAAGATTTCCAAATGTAATGTTCACCATACAGGTGTTCCAGGGACATTGATACGAGTAGAAAGTCGCTGTGTGCTGGTAGTAGGACTTCGCTGCACCATTTAAACACAGTGTTGCTGTTCCCTCACAGGTTGTTCAACTACACGTTCAGAAGAAAACGGGAACTTGGAAGAATAACTGTTTCACGCAATGTGCTGGAAACTCTGGTAAGTGCGCAGCTGTGAGCTTGCATCGGGGAGATAGTGTGTTCGAACCCCACTCTCGGCAGCTTTGAAGATGGTTTTCCGTGGTTTCCCATTTTCACACCAGGAAAATGCTGGAGCTGTACCTTAATTAAAGCCATGGTCGCTTCCTCTCCGCTTCTAAGCCTTTCCTATCCCATCGTCGCCATAAAACCTATCTGCGTCGGTGCGACGTAAAGCAAATTTTAAGAAAAACCTCTGCTAAACACTCTACGGTCAGGAACTCGAAGTGATGAAGAGCGCCGATTGTACTGCTCGATAGCAGCAGGAGCACTACCATCGCAGAAACCGTATACATACACTACATCTGCATACTGTTCACTAGTGTAGATGTGTGGCATTTTAGGCAGTGCATGTAGAAACACAGTTAACCGCTGCTTCTCTCTGATACACACTCAGTCCTTCGCACTACTTCACTCACAACACACCATGCAGAACTGCGCGTTCAACAGTTTAGTTTAATAGCAGAAAGAAATCCCGAGCAAAGGGGTTGAATACAGCGAGGTAGGTTGTGCTAGAATAAAACGTCAAAGAGATTGGTTGGGTAAAACACTTACGTGCGCTCTACTATCCTAGAAACAAATGTACATTAAATTTACGTCTTGGAAAACCATACGGAATAGGGTATATGTCTATCGGAATTTTCTTGCTTCAAATGATCGTTCCTGTCACATACCTAAATGTTAAATAATTTATTAAGTCTTGCCTAATTTGACTCTTGATTTACCCGAAACAATTATTATCTTACATTTAAGACGAAAATAACAATGAAATTCGATGGATACGATTCTTTCATGTTAATTCACGCTGTATTTGTCATTTCCAAAGATTTGACTGGCGTAAGCTGCTTTCGTACCTTTCTGAGGGTTAACACCACCTGATTCCTTGACTCGATGTATTATTCCTTCGTGATATGGGTCTTCTCATGGTATCTTAAAAATTCTGTGATACATCCATATTTTAAAGACCTGCAATCGGTCGCTAACAGCCTACAAAATCTAAAGGTTCGTTCGTAAACTTATTTTTTCATACACTTTATAACTGTAATATTGTCATGCAATTAACTGAATAAAATAATTATCATTATCAATCAGTTTAAGGATTTCTAATAGATGTTTTCTTACAGCTACGTTATGGTTATCTGTATTATTTCGTATTTCAGCTGAGTGAAAAAATTACATGAGTCGACGCTAAAAATGAATGACATCTTTAATAAAATTATTTCACGTGGGAGATCCTCTTGATCTTGGAGGCTTTACCTCTATCACGGTGAGAATACTGTCGGTGAGTGTGCAGAGAGGTTGATGCAGGTCAAGCCTCCGTAGAACACTGGTCGCCTCTTCTTCATGGATTTCATTATGTCTTTTTGGTGTTCGTAGAGCTCACTGTTATACCCGATCCTGTAGGTGCCATTCTTTTTCCTATACTCCTCAGGATTTCTCCCTCCTTCAGTTCTAGTTTATTGAGTGAACCTTTCCTCTTCATCAAGAAAATTTCAGAGGCATAGAGTATTAATGGTTTTGAATTGTAATGCTGGAGTCTGAGATTCTTCGAAAGGGAGGTGTAAATCTCCTTCTGCTGGAGTAGTAGGCCCTCTTGAACTTGGTGCACCTGGTGACTTTGGCCAGGGTCTCTTTCTCGTTTGCTGAGATCCACTTTCATAGTTACTTGACTGCAGGGACTTTACGTATGAAGGTATCTTCTAATGGGGTTTTATTATTATTCCTTCTCCGTTAGGGTCTTCTAGGGACCACGAGACAATGTCAATGCTTCATTCTTTGTTGTTCCTTCTTCCTCCTCCAATACTCCTTCAACTGCTCATTATCCCCGCTTTTCCTCTCCTCAGAACATTTTGAGCCTGTAACGTTTCTCTCGTGACCTTGGAATCCTTCCATTTTTAACACGTCCTTTCTAAAATCTCTCTCCCTCTGTGTGTGTTACTTCTTCTCTTATGCTGTTTCTTTCCAAATCCTTCTAGACTTCGTGAGTCCAGGTTGTTGTTGACTTCTTGTTCCAAACATATTTCATGATCTATTTGGTTAACCTGTTCTCACCCATTCAATATAAATGTCCAAAAATTTCAATCCCCTCTTCCACATTGTATCTGTTATGTTTTCTATGTTCCGATATATTTTTTATCATTACTTCTTGATTTCCAGAATTGTGTAGTTCTTAGTGGGCCGGGTATTTTATTTCCAGTACTTCTAATTTACTAAGCTTGTAATGAAGTACTAGACTTTCACTCGCGTATAGGCATTCCGGGTTGACTACTATGTTGTAGTGTTGTATTTTGAGGTTTTTAGGTAAACTCATTTTGTTGTAGATATTCCTAGTATGCTCTTTCCATCTTGTGTACACTTTCCTCTACAGCGGATCTTCTGAAATCATTTTCTTGAATTGTTTCACCCAAATATTTGAATTTCTTTACCTTCTTTATTCGAAGAATTGCTGTTACTATAAATTCTGGAGCATTTTTTTGTACTTGTCATAAATTTGTTTTCATCCAAAGATATTTTCAAACCTCTTCTGTTGGCTATTTCTTCCAAGAGATTGACTTGTATTGCTGCATTTTTCGGATTTTCTCAAAGTGTGGCAAAATCATCTGCAAATGCTAGACAGTTTATTTCAACACCTCTGTTCTTCTTATTATTATTGTTATTATTATAAAATCCATACCCTAGTATCTCCATCTCTCTAACACAACCTGCCAACCTGTCAATGACGAGTACAACAGCTGGAACTAAACGCAGGAAGCTGATGACCCCATTGCCACGACCACAACAAAAACACTAGCTCGCGCGCTCTCATCATCCTCGAGTACCTGCCACTTCCGCTCCTCTGATCGCACGTGTCTCCTCTGAACGTGGTCACGTGCTCTTCATCTTGCGCTTCATGTCGCTCCGTAATTGAACACAGAAGCGGTAATATGATTGTTTTCCGTACCTTGTGATTACCACACAAGGAAGCATATTACACAGAATATAACAGTTCTCGTCTGCACGCTTACGAGCTAGTAATTACGAGTTATGGGCTAGAGCAAGAAGTTTCATTCATTTGGTGGAATATAATGATATATTCTCCGCTAATATTACAGACCTACAAAAAAAAGCGAGAACACTACGTATGTGGACCGCATTACAGTTAAATTAATAACAGTAATTCATTTGGTGAACTGTTTAAACAATGTGAATGGCTTTCACTGCCAATTAAAATGGAGAAATAAGACTGTACACTTTTAATATCGATAGATATAGAACACACAGGAAGTTATAGTGACAGAATTTTAAACTAAATATCATATCCCAAACTTCCCACACACTGAATTGGCGTTCGGTTGCCTGCTCTCCCATAATTTGAGCCTGGTTAGGACGGCCCAGAACGAGGCCTTAAAGGCTTTCGATAAAATTAAGAACATAAATTATGTTACAATATTCATGTTGTAAGACAAGATAATCGTTGTTTGCTAGAGGACGAATACGAGAATTCAGACTAAACTGAAGAATTGCTTATAGAGTTAATTTCCACTCTGACATTCTTCTAAATAAAGATTTATTAGCGAGTACTATAATTTTGTCTCTAACGCTTGAAATCCTTGCCTCATAATTCGTCCTAAACTTGGACTGAGTTAGACAAAAGTCGAATGAACTTTGACTCAGTTTTTGTTTGTTCGTTGCGACGTCACGAGAACACGGTATAACAGAATTTCTTTTAACTCCGTATTTATGTTTAGGGCTGTCCAGGTTGTGTACTAGGCAATATTTCATTTTGCGATGTAAAGCCAATTGTAAAAAAAATGAAATTTTTCATGTTATTATTATACAGTGGTGTAGCAATACTACACGGGAAAATGCGATATGTCACATTTCTCCATTCATATTTGCTGCATCGAAAAATTGTACGTTATGAAAGTTTTGCAAAATATAACATTCAATTAATTAATCAATCAATCAATCCAATCAATCAATCAATCAGTCAATAAATAAATTAAATAAATAAATAAATAAATCACTGATCTGCATATAGGGCTGTCGCACAGGTGGCAGAATCCCAATCAATTGCTTACATATTACTTAAATGATTTCAAACAAATTTATCGAACACGACATACGGTAAATTATTCCAGCTCCCAAACGAGTACTTGTCACAAAAATTTGAGTTCTTAATTCCAACATCATCATCATCATATTATTATTTGCTACTTTTAAAATCTTCATCGAAGCTTATTTGTCTACTGATGTCAATCCACGTCATTTCTCCACTGACAGCTCCGAACATATCACTTAATCGAGTAGTTCGTTTCTTTACTCCCAAATTTTCCCAGTCCACAGTGTGCAATATTTTTGCTCACACTACTCCTTGTCGGAAATCACCTGCAACAAATCCTGCTGTTTTCCTTTGGTTATTCTCCAGTTCTCGAATGAAGAAGTCCTTGAGAGGATCCAATAAACTGGGACGATAAATTGGGTTTTTACTAATGACTTATGCACTCTCTACATTGTTCGTTAATACAACCCATAAATACTTTCATAACCATATGAAGAAATCGTAACTTTTATTTACAATCTCGGTTAATGTGATTACCCCAATGAAGTTGTTTCCTTCACCTTAGGTACTTAAAGTAGTCCTCATGAAGTACAACAATAATTAAGAATGATAGGACTTCTTCTCTTGGCGAAACTTACAACGTGAGTTTTCTCCCCGTTTATTTTATTCCGTTATCCCGTGGCCTGTTGTCAGTCTCACAACTTTGTCGTGCGGATACAAAAAGCGAGAACATTGACGTTGCTAGTACGTATGTGGACAGCAATGCAGTTAAATAAATAATAGTAATTCATTTGGTGTAATGTTTAAACAGCGCGAAAAATATAATATTGGGAATACAAACCTGAAACATGTAGATAAGGTCAATTATTTACGGTGGGTATTTTCCCCGAATGGTGGCATAGTAAGTGAGATTGCATCAAGATGCAGAAAAGCCAATGCAGTGAGTTCGCAGTTGCAATTAACAGTATTCTGTAAGAAGGAAGTCATCTCTCGGACGAAACTATCCTTACACCGGTCTGTTTTCTGAACAACATTTCTTTATGGGCGTGAAAGCTGGGTGGGCTCAGGATATCTTAAAGTTAGAAGTAAAAGATATGAAAGTAGCGAGAGTGATTTCGACACTAACATGTGGGAACAATGACGGGGGTGCTCGGAATGAGGAGATAGAGAGCGATATAGGAATGAAATCGATTAGTGAAGTTGTATACGCATAAAGTGGTTTCGGCGGTTTGGTCATGTAAGGCGAGAGGAGGACAGGATACCTAAGAGAATGATGGACTCGGTCATGGATCATGGAGGGTGAGAATTGTAGAGGGGGACCAAGGCGACAATGGTTAGACTCAGTTTCTAATGATTTGAAGTTAAGAGATATAGCACACAACGAGTCCATAGAACTAGATACAACTAGAGGATTGTGGTGGCGTTTAGTAAATTCACATATGCTTGCAGACTGAACGCTGAAAGGCATAACAGTCTATAATGAAGACGTATGCGTGTATGTATCATGAACTTTTGGAATTTTGCAGTGTCAAGAATAAACATTAGAAATTATTTACCGAGTGAGTTGACCGTGCGGTTAGGGGCGCGCAGCTGTGAGCTTGCATCCGGAAGATAGTTGGTTGGAACCCCACTGTCGGCAGCCCTGAAGATGGCTTTCCGTTGTTTCCCATTTTCACACCAGGCAAATGCTGGGACTGTTCCTTAATTAAGTCCACGGGTGCTTCCTTCCCACTCTTTGGCCTTTCCTATACCATCGTCGCCATAAGACCTATCTGTGTCGGTGCGACGTAAAGCAAATTGTAAAAAAAAAGAGAAGAAAAAAGAACTAGCACTGCTCCACATTTTTCAAAAGAGAAGCTCGTCTGCCCACACGCCTGTTTCTGTTCTGACTTTGCGGTGCAGCCTCTCCCCTCTATTGCTCTCTTCGTCTGGTTTCCCAGTGCACCTTCAGGAATATAAAACGGGAATATTCAGTATCTAGCTGAGCCGCGAATATTCTAGTTCCCCATCATCTAGCTGTAAAAAGGAGTCTTGCCGCGAACAGTGAATCAGTGTTGGAGTTCCGTCGTCGGACTGGGGTGGCAGTGCTGGCTGATCTCACTGTTCCGCCGGTGTCAAAGTATCGTCGTGTTGGATTAAGTAGTACTGTGTGTGTACTGCCTTGGGGTACTGACTGGTATACTAAATGTGTGTGCCGACGTGGAGTGTGGAGTTTTATGTTAGTAGTGCTGGATGTCGTCTGTATCCCTCCGGAGTTAGAGTATCGTCGTGAACTGGGCGGAATACTGTCTGTGTACTGCCTTGGAGTACAGTGTGTGTACTACCGCGGACTACAAACCGTCTTGCTGTCGCTCTTCGGAACAGCTGTCGTGAGCAGTATTGGAGCAGCGTTAACTGTCGTTGCTGTGAGGAGTATTGTCGTGCTGGCTAGCACTGATGAGTTGCTGCTGGTATGTGTCTGCCGTTTAATGGTCAGTGTTAAGTAGTTCACTGTGTAGAGCGGATACGTGAGCTGCTGTGAAGAATTACTGGAATTTCTCGGAAGTTTAACGTGGCAATATTCATCTTAAGTTGTGGGTGTCAGCAGCTTAGAGCTGGGAACGGAGCTGTTGCTCCTATGATTGCAATCGGTAGTGCGAGTGCAGCGCTCCCTCCGGTATTCTCCGGTAGTCAACTGTTGCTTGGAAACCAATCGGTGATTTCGGAGGGCGAGCGGAGGACGCAGCAACAGTAATGAATGTGTGCTCGCTTGCACTTCCAGTAGTGGAGCGCAACGGATGTGGTAGCGACGTAGTAAATACTGCTTTATAAGTATGAAGAAGGCGAATATACGAAATATATACATTCGCATTTATCGTTAACGTTTAATAATATATATACTTCCGATAAAAGTCCATGCAAATAGAATAGACCTTTTTCATTATATTACCTTTGAAGTGTAATATATACGATAGACCATAAGTACTCTCGTACGTCCCCGCGGTGTTGGGGCCAACGCGCCCGCCTCTCGCCCGGCGACCCCGGGTTTGATTCTCCGCCGGGCCGGGGATTTTTTTAAATTGTAATGATTACTATCCCAGTCCTGGGGAATGGGTGTTTGTGACGTCCTTAATCTTCCTTTCCTCACACACAACATTCCACACTACCGCCATTCCAATTACACGCAGGCTCATACAATATGGTGCCTGTAGGGGCAAAAAATCCACATGGGTCGACGCTCCGAACAAATAGCATTTTGAAGAAAATAACCAGTGCTGAAAAACAAAGCGAGAAGCGGGACTCGATCCAGGGAATCAGCGCTTTCGGAGCTTGAACGCTAACCTCTCGACCACCGCCGTTTCGTGTTCGTGAACCCAAAGCACCCGTACATATTCGACGCGAAAAGTTACCTTGCGATTTTCTCGAGAACGCCTTAGTAGTACGCCGTACTACGTGCACATTCTGTTGTCCTAATGGACTACTAAATGTGTACAAAGTTGGAAGGTAGTCCGTGATCCGAATGTCATGGCCTCCCCTTGTAAGTGTATTGTACCTGTATTCAGTCTCAGCGTATTAAATTTGCGTCTATATTTCCTCTGCTTGTTGTGTTGTGTAGGTGATGCAAAGTAAATTAGAAAATAATTGTGGTATTGGTTTGATATTTAATCCCATTTTTAGATGGTATTCGTATTTTAGAATATTTAAAGGCATTTAATAAATTTGTACTGAAATTTGTACCACAAATGCCACGAAGACCGTCTGATACATGGCATTTCTTTGAAATTACTGATGATAAATATCAGCACATTTTGCGGCCGCATTTACGCGACGGGTGGTAGTGCATCAAAGTTGTGGAATCCTATCAAGAGGCATCACAAGGATGAAATCAGCATGTCGGCTTCAGCAGAAGAAAACAACATTGCTGTATTAAGCGAAACAGTTATGTTGTGAGAAAAGGGCATTGAATATACGGGTGAAATACCTTTACGTTGTCATGCCGCTACAGTACATTCCCTCGGTAGTTTACTCGGTACAACCGGATGATTACGTCACAACAACTGCACCGCTCCGTCCCAGCCACTAGCCAGCGCTCTACCGTCTGAACTACTCAGCCCGGTACAGCATATAAACAATTCCAATCACTTCTTTCTCTTCAGTAATAAATGAACTTTCTTTCCTTCTTTCTTTCTTTCTTTTTTAATCTGCTTTCCCTCCAGGGTTGGTTTTCCCCCCGGACTCATCGAGGGATCCCACCTCAACCGCCTCAAGGGCAGTTTCCTGGAGCTTCAGACTCTGGGTCAGGTGATACAACTGGGGAGGATGACCAGTACCTCGCCAGGCGGCCTCACCTGCTATGCTGAACAGGGGCCTTACGGAGGGATCGGAAGATCGGAAGGGATAGACAAGGAAGAGGGAAGGAAGCGGCCGTGGCCTTAACTTAGGTATCATCCCGGCATTTGCCTGGAGGCGAACTGGGAAACCACGGAAAACCACGTCCAGGATGGCTGAGGTGGAAATCGAACCCACCTCTATTCAGTTGACCTCCCGAGGCTGAGCGGACCCCGTTCCAGCCCTCGTACCACTTTTCACATTTCGTGGCAGACCCGGGAATCGAACCCGGGCCTCCGGGGGGTGGCAGCTAATCACACTAACCACTACACCACAGAGGCGGACGCAAACTGAACTTCAACAGATCAAAATCACAGCGTAACAAAATAATGAGGCAATCTTGAAACGACTGCAGCATTTGAATGACAAACGTAGAAAGACACATGCATCTGTGGAATTGATACTGAAACCTAAATAGTAATTCCACCCAAGATCACCATTACTACATTGCCCACATTAAAGTATTTGAATTTTCCGCCAGTGAATTCAATCGGAGGACTATCGGAGGTCTCCAGAGGAAGAGCGAAAACAATTGCTCCGCTCCGCTCCTACCGCTCTCAGCTCTAGGCAGTCTGTCTTCGTCTTAGCTATGTCATGTACCACAGTTTCATCTGAGATTGCATCGGTTCGTCATTGGATGTAAAGCTGGGAACGGAGCAGTTGCTCCTATGATTGCAATCGGTAATGCGAGTGCAGCGCTCCTTCCGGTATTCTTTGGTAGTAAACTGTTGTTTGGAAACCAATCGCTGGTTCGGTCGGCGAGCGGAGGGCGAGCGGAGGACGGAGGAACAGTACTGAATGTGTGCTCCCTTGCCGTTCCATCCGTGGTGCGCAACGGATGTGCTAGCGACATAGTAAATACTGCTTTATACGTATGACGAAGGCGAATATATGAAATATATACATTCTCATTTATCGTTCGTGGCGACGATGTGATAGGAACGGCTAAGGAGGGCAATTTCTAGACGTGAAAATGGAAAACGGCGTAAAACCATCTTCAGGGCTGCCGACAATGGGGTCCGAACCCTTTTTCAACCGGGAGATAGTGGGTTCGAATCCCACTGTCGGCAGCCCTGCAGTTGGTTTTCCGTGGTTTCCCATTTTCACACTAGGCATATGCTGGGGATGTACGTTAGTTAAGGCCACGGCCGCTTCCTTCCCACTCCCAACCCTTTCCTATTCCATCGTCGCCGTAAGACATATCTGTGTTGGTGCGACGTAAAACAAAAACAAAACAAAAAAACAAAAAAAAGAAAGTGTCCCCGATCCAATGTCTGATGCTCCAGGACACTGCCCTTGAGGCGGTAGAGGTGGGATCCCTCGCTGAGTCCGGTGGAAAAACCAACCCTGGAGAGTAAATGGAAAGGCAGATTATTATTATTATTATTATTATTATTATTATTATTATTATTATTATTATTATTATTACTATTATTGTCCACATCTGTGGCGTAGTGGACAATATAATAATTGATTATTATTATTATTATTATTACTGTCCACCTCTGTGGTATAGTGGTTAATGTGATTAGCTGCCACCCGCGGAAGCCCGGGTTCGATTGCCGGCTCTGGCACGCAATGTGAGGCGTGGTATGAGAGCTGGAACGGGGTCCACTCCGCCTCGGGAGGTCAACGGAGTAGATGGGGGTTCGATTCCCTCCTCAGTCATCCTCGAAGTGGTTTTCCGTGGTTTCCCACTTCTCCTCCAGGTAAATGCCGGGATGGTACCTAACTGAAGGCCACGGCCGCTTCCTTCCCACTCCCAGGCCTTTCCTATCCCATCGTCGCCATAAGACCTATCTGTGTCGGTGCGACGTAAAACAAAACAAAAAATTATCCCCGACCGACAGTCTCACGCTCCAGGACACTGTCCTTGAGGCGGTATAGCTGGGATCCTCTCTGCGAACGAGGGAACACACAATCCTGGAGGGTAAATTGATAGAAAGATTATTATTATTATTATTATTATTATTATTATTATTATTATTATTATTATTATTATTATTGTACGCCCATAACCACTTCTGTAGTTTTCTGCGACGTTAAGGTGCCGGTATTTTGTCCCACAGGAGTTCGTTCATGTGCCGGTACACCTGCCGACATGCGACTCTCGTATGTCAGCATCTTCAAGTACCGCCGAGCAAAGTCGGAATTGAAACCGCAGACTTGAGCTCAGAAGGCCAGAGCTCTACCGTCTGAACTACTCAGCGCGGTACAGCATATAACCAATACCAATCAGTTCGTACTCTTCATTAAAAAATGAAATGGCGTATGGCTTTTAGTGCCGGGAGTGTCCGAGGACAAGTTCGGCTCACCAGATGCAGGTCTTTTGATTTGACACCCTTTGGCGACCTGCGCTTCGTGATGAGGATGAAATGATTATAAAGACGACACATACACCCAGCTCCAGTACCAGCGAAATTAACTAATTAAGATTAAAATTCACGACCCTGCCGGGAATCGAACCTGGGACCCCTGTGACCAAAGGCCAGCACAGTAACCATTTAGTCATAGAGCCGGACGTACTCTTCAGTAATAAATGAGCTACACGTATAACACAATGTAAGAGCATCGTATATAATACATGTTTACATGCAATGGAATATACTTATTGCTTAAACTGTTTTACTATTAATAATATTGTAAATGCATTTGCAATGGTATAATATGAGCCAATATTCAATCTACAGTATTCTATCCACCTGCACCTATTGCAAACTGAATGTCAGCAGATCAAAATCTGTTATTCATAGCGTAACAAATAATGCGGCGATCTTGAAACGACTACAGCATTTGAATGACAAACGTAGGGGAACACATGCATCTATGGAATTAGTAATGAAATTTAAATTGTAATTCCTCCTAAGATCACCGTTACAACATTGCCCACATTAAAGCATTTGAATTTTCCGCCCGTGAATTCAATCGGAGGACTACCGGAGGTCTCCGGAGGACGAGCGAAAACAACTGCTCCGCTCCGCTCCTACCGTTCCCAGCTCTACAGCAGCCCTCTGTTCAAACCTGTGCGTGCAGCTGAGTGAGGCGAAGGAGCAGAACGTGCGAGTGAAACTGAAGGAACGTGTCAATAAGAATTATTGTCTGTCTAGGTAGACCAACTATTGAAAATGACCGCGCGCTGTGAGAACAGAAACCTGTAAATAGATAGCAGATGGAAATAAAATTCAGGAAACTCAATCGTCAAAAGTTACCAGTGTTTCGCCCAGAGTGGGGCATGGGCTCATCAGTTGGATACCGCACCTTTTCCAAGACACTGGCCGGCTAGCACGCCGGTAGCGACACCACTGCAAGCCATACATGTGATAAGCACAATGCAGTGCCGACGTACTAGGGGAGTCAACTTGCTATATTGCCCTCCCGGGGTAACATGACTAAAATATGGCTTCCGATTGAGATAGCTAGAAATAAAATTCAGGAAACTCAATCGTCAAAAGTTACCAGTGTTTCGCCCAGAGCGCGGCATGGGCTCATCAGCAGATAGCACATAGTTGAGTCTGGTCATTGGTGGTTGAATAGAATTGTGTGTGTGTATTAATTTACGCCATTCTAGAAGTAAATTGTAGAGATAAAACAAATAGTGTACTATTCGTAGCAGTATTCTATAACACCGACTGGTAATTCCTACAAGAGAAAGGCCGAATATTTGGCTTAGATATCTGGGCCTAAAATGTTCAGCACAAATTTTAAACTGATGTAATTTTTGTTGGATAGAAATGGTAACGCAGCAGACATGGCATTAATTTAGGTAATTATAGGATTTCCTTGAACTTGTAAAATAAAGAAATCATGGAAAACCATGATGAAATCTGCAGACAGTGCGATTCAAACTCACCATCTTCCAACCGCAAGTTTACTGCTGTGCGAATTCGCCTAGTACGCAGCCGAACACTCGGTAAGAATATAATGATACTACTACTAATACTAATAATGCTATGATATTAATGTCCCATAAACTGTTATCGTTCTTTTAAGACGCCGGGATGCCGCAATATTGTCGTGAATTAGGATTCATTAATGTGCTTGTAAATCCACTGATACTTTACTGTGTTTGTTACTCTTAAATGTGTTAGGATTCGAGCCCGTCTTCTGTTACTAGTTCATAATTAAATCTACCGCCCACATTCTGTATTAAGCTAAGACTCTGGCGGTACTCTGATACAAATAAACTTGTATTTTGTTACTGTTATAATTACATATTTGATAACCTGGCTAGAAATCTGAAGGGTAGCTTCGTCCGTGTGGCCACATATGTATGTATGGTAGCCCTCAACACTTTGATGTCGTTCCCCCCAAACGGCTAAATATACAGTACATCACACATGTGTTGCAGGAAAGCTTTTAACTGTAATTAGTATAACGCAAAGCATGTTTGTTGTTGTCAACTTGGTGGAAAAGGGCGATAGAGGGCCGAGGAGAAAAAGGGCTTTGTTATTCATGCACGTGTTGGTATCAATCAATTATTTTAGGGCGCTTTGACAAGCGTATGTCATGCATAAGTTAACAAGAAATATCAAGAGTAGGCGTACGATACTAGTGGGAAACAAATTGGTGACTGCTTTCAGGCAGATCGCACTTCCCAATACAGAGATTTATCGCCATTTTATTGGTGCGTGCTGTAATTTACGGTGACTTTTGCGCCCAAGTAATTCGTTTCCCTGGGTGATGTGGGGCTGTCGCTAATTTTTCAACTGTGCGGGTGGCTGTGTGTTTGTGGAGACCTGCCAGTCAACATCCCCACCACAGACCTTACATTTCCCGACAGTGAATATCCACTACTAGCGGGAACACATTGCAACCATTTTATTGCTTACATAATACTGGATTTCATATCCATTTAGTAGAACTGTTTTCGTTATTTTTTGTTATGGAGCTAAAGCTGTCTAATAATGGCGATACAGCGCCCATTTCTCAACATAAAATAGAACAAGTAGAATCGTAATTTTTCAAATGTATTCGGAACAGGCAATATATTTGTTTGGACATGCAATATTATAGAAAGTATCCCTTTTATTTTTTCCGATAGAATTGCGTGCCCCATTAACTATTATTCGTTGGTATTTAAAACGTGGCGTTCCGTGGTTTCCCATTTTCACACCAGGCAAATGCTGGGGCTGTACCTCAATTAAGGCCACGGTCGCTTCCTTCCTACTCCTAGCCCTTCCCTGTCCCATCGTCGCCATAAGACCTATCTGTGTCGGTGCGACGTATAGCAAATAGAAAAAAAACGTGGCGGTAGGCTGTCACTTTTCTAACGGCCGAAGTTTTTTTAGGATTTTGTATATTTACTTATTATGAACAAAATATGATTTTTAAATATTTGCTTTACGTCGCACCGACACGGATAGATCTAATGGCGACGATGGGATAGGGAAGCCCTAGGAGTGGGAAGGAAGCGGCCGTGGCCTTAATTAATGTTCAGTCCCAGCATTTGCCTGGTGTTAAAATGGAAAATCACGGAAAACCATCTTCAGGGCTGCCTATACAAGTGCACAATGAAGTAGGTATCGAGGAGGAAGAGATACAAGACAGAACAACATTTTGGAGAAAGTTTTCGGGAGTGAGGGATGCACCCGAAAAGCCACTGGCCAAGCCATGGAACATATCGGCGGAAGAACGAGAAAGGAGAAGCCAAAGACTTAAGGATCATTGGCGAAAATGGAAAGAGAAATGTGTTACAGAAGGTGAGGCAGATTGTGTAAACGTGGCCCACAGATGGCCGTGTAGAAGAATGAATGAATTAATGAATGATGCTGTTGATTTCACATCCCACTACGGTTTTCGGAGACGCCGAGGTGATGGAATGTTGCACTGCAGGAGATCTTTAACGTGCCAGTCATTCCACTGACACGAGACTGACTTATCTGAGAGCCTTCAAATACCACCGGACTAAGCCGGGATCGAACCTGACAACTTAAATTTCAGAAGGCCAGCGCTTTACTCTTTTAATACCCCTCCTCATTGAAATCACAGTCCACAGGTCTTCACGGCCAAGGTGACTGACGACCATCCAAATCAAGTGCCACGTTTTTAATTTGGTGACATTCTTAATCGTATTGCCTAGTTTTCATGGCCATATCCTCGCTACCTCTCGTATCAGGCAGGTACTCACTTGGTCTGACAAGGCTGAGCGAATTCCGTTCCAGCCCTCAGTCTACACTCTACATTCGAAGCAGGCGCACACCCTCTACACAGTGGGGCAGGCTCTGGAAGTATACCTTTAAATCAATTACGTTTGTGCCATTACAACGGGTCATTATTTTGTTCACAAAAAAGCGAACAAACCCATGGCGCATATAGGTTATTACGGCCCTTGGCCTGCCAGGATGGCGGCTACCCTTCCAGATGACCCGAATGTATTGAAGAGTCATATAGTCAGCGTGATATTTTCAATCGTATTGCTTGGCTTCCGCGATCGGATTCATTGTCTCATACATGATATGGCACCTCAGTTCTTCCCATAGGGATGAGTGAATCCTGTTCCAACTCTTGAGTCCAGAATTAAAGTCCTTCGTACGTAGCGAGTTAACTACGTAATTTCGGTCACGTTGCTGTGAGCTAGTGGTTTTAAACTTCTCCGTCGGGAGCCCTGAGGATGGCTTTCCATGGTTTCCAATTTTCACACCAGCCAATGCTAGGAATATATCTCAGTTACTTCCACATAGGCACGCTTACATCCCACTGATAACCCTATTCTATTCCATCATCGCCAAAAGTCCTAGCTGAGTCCATGCGATATTAAAGCACTATAAAAATGCTTGGAATGGCCGGGAATCGAACCTGGACCTCCAAGTAAAAGTAGGCATGCTACACCTACACAACGGAGCTGGTAACTTGTCGTTAAAGTACAAATATATCGTCTTCTTGAGATTGTTGTGTCTTGCTCTGCGATGTTTTGAGATAACAATTATAGCAAATACATCCGTGATAGTATGAAGACAATTTTTAGCACTGCGGATTTTTATCCACTCAGACCAGGCGAGTTTGCCATGCGGTTAGGGGCGCGCAGTTGTGAGCTTGCATCCGGGAGATAGTGGGTTTGAGCCCCACTGTCGGCTGCCTTGAAGATGGCTTTCCGTGATTTCCCATTTTCACGCCATGCAAATGCTGGAAATGTGCCTTAATTAAGGCCACTGCCGCTTCCTTCCCACTCCTAGCCCTTCCCTATTCTAGAGTCGACATAAGACCTTTCTGTGTTGGAGTGACGTAAAATAAATTGTAATATATATGTATACCGGTACTCTCAGATAATGTGAGTCCGAAATGTTCATATCATTCCTTATAGTTCATCATTCCACTTGCCGCATAACCAAATCATAATATATTACTAGAATAACTTGCGTGCCACCTGCTTGAATGACCTATTGCAGTACAAACATCCCTCTATGACGAAGGATATGAATTGTACGGTATTGTTAGCTGAGGGCCGCAAAATAACAAATTAAAATGATTGATTTTATCCACAGGCATTCGATTATTGATGCATTCCTCTCTTTTCACACCTCATTGGTGTGTAAAAGTATTTGACGAGTGGGAATGTTGTATGCCACATTCCTGAATTGAAAACATCCAGATTATCTTGTTTCTATTAAGCTAATTCCAGATCATTGGTATAACGTAACCAATATTCATGGCCGATAGGACTGAAATACGCCATGGTAATATTGAACAAATAAGTATATCGACGAATATCAAAGGGCCGCATTCTTGCCCCCTCTTATACAGTTGACTATCTCTAAACACAGAGCAACGGCCTAAAACTACTCTGGTACTGTTAAGGTCTTTCATACACCCGCGGTAAATAAATATTGATATTTTCCTGTCTAGAACTCACGTAGGCTAACATACGCACACTTAGGAGAGTTTAGAATAACAGAAGACATGTCACTGCATGTAAGAAGACTGATAGGACAAATCAACTTATCGTTAGGGGTTCCAGTTAAAATAGCAGTAGGACCGTAGTGAGAGTAATAGGTCCGGAATGAGATATGTTATGAACTAAAAGGCAGCGAAAACCATAGGGTGGTAGCAGAACTCCTAGCAACTGCAAGTGCAGCTAGAGTACCGCTGAAAGTGTGGCTAAGGACCATCCATCGAGAAATTAGCACCGAAGTGATCTACTGGACCAGTAACAGGATTTAGACGAGAGAAACCTGGCGACGCACATTACACCAACTGCCACTGGCCATAAAACATTGTGAGCAGTGAATTCGCGTGAAGGTGTTCTCACTGCGGATTTATTGTCTATAGAGATGTGTCTTTTCAACTGAGCGCTAGTGATCGGCGTAGATTATGAAAGACCTTGGAGGAGTGGAAGGCTTTCACTACCTGGTGTAATCTCGGCACAAAACGGAATAGCATATGCACAGCCACCTTTTCCCCAAATAGTTAACTGATACTCATTTTTAGTGTAGGCTGAGTGAACCTCAGCCATACGCTTCTCCAGAAGTTGAAAACCCGTTTTATAAATTTTTCGATTGCCTGAAATGGAATCACACCCATGGCCTGTTGGAATATGTTATATAAACACGTTAAATATAACACTGAATAACATCATTTTGTGGCTCTCCGTGAAAATGGTTTTTAAAGTACGGTATTTTTAGAGCTCTTTGTGAATATGGTATCAGATTTCCTGTAACATCCACAGTTTGTATGTAATTAGGTAATTTTGCTTCTTTGCCATTAGCGTGTAACGAGGAACAGCGATCCATATAATATGTACATTAGAGTATCGGTAATCGAAAACGGTCAGTTGTGCTAAAATCGATCTTTTCTGATGTCTGTGTTCACACAGAAACACTGCAACTACTTTAGTCATTTAATACATACATTGAAGTCACTCTTCAAACGGCGAGTTGCTCAAGACGTCAATGTGTAAATTAACAATCCCAACTCCTTTTGCTTGTACCGGGCGAGTTGGCTGTGCGATTAGGAGCGCGCAGCTGTGAGTTCGCATCTGGCAGATAGTGAGTTCGAATCCCACTGTCGGCAGCCCTGAAAATGGTTTTCCGTGGTTCCAAATTTTCACACCAGGCAAATGCTGGCGCTGTACCTTAATTAAAGTCATGGCCGCTTCCTTCCCATTTCTAGGCCTTTCCTGTCCCATCGTCGCCCCATAAGACCTAGGCCCTATCTGCGTCGGTGCGACGCCAAAAAACCAAAAAGAACACCTTTTGCTTGACACACAAATATTGGGTTCTCGCTTAAAGAAGAAAAGACTGCAAACTCCAGGTACAACATTTTCCTGGTATTGAACAAGAGGTGATGGATTTCGCGAGTACTTCACTGAAGAAGGCCATTTTGTTTACTGTAATAACATTGAAGGAGTAGTGTCAAATAAGGAATTTCATACAACAAGAATAAATTGAGATTATTTATTGATGGAACAGAAAAAAAAATCAAATCTCTACTCTTACACATAACCAATAAGTATGGTTCGATACCAGTAGCGAATTCTTACGTCTTAAAGGAAAACTATAATAAAAATAATGTCATTTGCTTTACGTCCCACTAACTACATTTTTATGGCTTTCAAAGACGCTGAGGTGCCGCAATTTAGTCCAGCAGGAGCTCTTTTACTTGCCAGTAAATCTACCGGCAAAGGGATGACCTATTTAAGCACCTTCAAATACCACCGGACTGAGCCAGGATCGAACCTGCCAAGTTGGGGTCAGAAGGGCAGCGCCTCAGCCGTCTGAGCCACTCAGCTCGGCAGGAAAACTATGAATCACATGCAATGTTATTAAAGGCAATTAAGTATTCAGAACACGAATGCATTTTATGTGGTGAACTAACAGTAACAGGAATGCATTTTGGATATCAGTCAGGTTACACAAAATATCCATGCTTCCTCTGCCTACGGGATATTCAGGGACGTGATGCACACTACGTTAGAAATGAATGGCCAGCTAGAACAACATTGGATCCCGGAGACATGAATATTATGAGCGCATATTTGGAGAAACGAGAAAATTTCATTGTGCCATATCTCCATATTAATCTGGGTATCATGAAAGAGTTCGTAAAGGGAATGAATATAGATGGCGAATTTTTTAACTATATCTGTGAGAAATTCTCTATCCTGTCTGATGCTAAACTGAAATAATTAATCTTTGTGGGAGCACAGATAAGTAACCTTACGACAGACGAACATATTGAGGTTTTGATAACCTGTGAGAAAGGTTTGGCCTGGATAGGTTTCAAGAATGTTATAAGCAGGAACAGGAAGCACCCGGATTACATGAAATTTGCAGAAATGTTGATGGCTATGAAAAATATGTTGTAATATAAATATCAAGCTGCACTTCCTTCATAGACATCTGGACATTTTCCATGAAATGTTTCAAGATTGTAGTGGGGAGCGGTTCCACCAGGACATTGAATAGATAGAATGACGTTATCAGGCTAAGTGGGCTGCTATGATGTTAGCAGACTATTGCTGTTCTGTGAAGACTAGCAATGTGGAGTCACACAATCACGAACATCACACTTCCACAGCAAAAGGAAGAGAGCTTAAATCACGAGATGTGTACCTTGGACTTGTCATGTGTGGTGTATGTTGATAAACAAAGTAATTAATAAACTGTTTTATGGATTCGTTGCATTGTAATATAGTTAATTGCTGTTCATTCCCTAAACTTCGATATAATTGATATAGGTAATAGGTTAAAAAAATACTTAAATTAAAATTCTGTACAATCCCTACGTGATTCATAAAATTTGATTTCAGATTCGTACACAGGAGCCATAGCTACATTAAAATCACCCATCAGAACTAAAAGCCTTCAGAAAAAATTAATATTATAAGTCTGTGCAATTATTGCTGATTATTACGTGAAATGTCCGACTCGTTGGCTGAATGGTCAGCGTACTGGCCTTCGATTCATAGGGTCCCGGGTTCGATTCCCGGCCGAGTCAGGGATTTTAACCTACATTGGTTAATTCCAATGGCTCGGGGACTGGGTGTCTGTGCCGTCCCCAACATCCCTGCAACTCACACACCACACATAACACTATCTTCCACCATAATAACACGCAGTTACCTACACATGGCAGATGCCGCCCACCCTCATCGGAGGGTCTGCCTTACAAGGGCTGCACTCGCCTAGAAATAGCCACACGAAATTATTATTACGTGAAATAAAGGTATAAATATTTTTGTATTATTGTATTTATTAATAAGCCTTTCACCATTAAAGTAGTTAGTTACTCCTCACCACTTAATTATTGCTTCATGAACAGCGGATTCGACCAATCGTTACCACTGACTTCCAATAAGGGCTTAACTACACCGCATATCATATGTCAGGCAATTCTATTTTCGTCAAAAATCCGCCGTCACAGGTTACAGGAATAACACCTAAATAATACGTAATGCATTGTATTAAAATGGTACGGATTACAGTTGAATTCATTCTAAAATGTTGCTGGGCTTCATAACGTCCTGTATGGAAGAGAGACTGCAAGCAGTACCAAGATATGATGTATTCGAAACGTGACAACGCATTTTATAGCCACGCTTTTAATAACTAATCCCGAGTTTATTTGTGACGAGGCAAATAATTTATAACTCGCGTTAAAGCTCATTAACCGGCATTTAAAACGCTACAAACCTCGTAAAATATTCAGTGGAGATTAAAATCGTGTTTTGGAAAGCGTTTCAATTTTTATTTTTCGAGCTTCTGTTCCATGTTCAGTCTGAACACACACAATTTTAAAATCATTCTTTTAGGTGGTGTATTATTATTACTATTATTTACCTTAGGTGAAATTTTGCTATATGAAGCAAGCTAATTTGCAAAATATCACCATATGCATATTTCTACAGACCCCGTGTAGCCTATGATATATGACGAGGTCAGGAGATTTGATGATGCTTGTTGTATAAAGGGGCCTAACATCTGAGGTTATCGGCCCGGGGAGTTTTACCTCGATCTGAGGGCTGTTTGGAGCCCCACTTGGCCTACGTGAGAACAATGCCATTTGTTAGCTTTTTTTTCGTTTTGTTGTACGTCGCATCGATACAAACAGATCATACGGCGACAATGGGATGGGAAAGGGCTGCGATTAGGGAGGAAGCAACCGTGACCTTGTTTTAAGCTACTGTAAAGTCCCAGCATTTGCATGGTGCGAAAATAGGAAACCACGCAAGAAAACGTCTTCAGGACAGCCGACATTGTGGCTCGAATACACTACTGTATCTCCCGAATGCAAGCTCACAGCTACGTGACTCAAATCGTGCGACCAATTTGCTCAGTCTATGAGACAAATGAGGGAGTTATTTGACGGCGCGATAGCCATCCCGGTCTAGAAATACAAGAATAATGGTCCAGATGAGTCGTTGTGCTGACCACGTGGCACCTCGTAATCTGCAGCCCATCGTGCTGAACAGCAGTTACTTCTCAGACCAACGCCTATCAGAGCTGCACTGTAGGAATATATGCTTCTATGACGTATTTATGCTCTCCGGCAATGTAATGTATTTAAGGTTCATTTTCCCTTACACATAAACATAGGAAACAACAAACATTGTTCTGATGGGCTGCATGGTTGGGAGACGTGACCAGTCTTAAGAAAAATGATGGTTAGGAAGAGCATTGTGAGATACGAGGTTTTGCTTGAATAGCGGCGATATTTATCAGCTGATTCAGCATGGTAATGGAACAAAGATGCAAACAGAACGAATTGATAGGAAAACTAAAAACCATTGGTATGGCCTTGACTTGACCTGAACCATGCGATTACGTCATGTCTGAATTAATAAATATCCTAAAGATTTGCTGAAGAAATGAATGTGTATACACCAATACCCCTACAATGCATTATGCACAGTATCATATACATATCCTGTACCTGGTTCCAGCCTATTCCGTAAATTCTTTACCACAGGTTTTCTATACGTGTCAGTACATTTATCAACAGAGTCTGGCGTACTTGAGCACCTGACTGAGCCAAACTTGCCAACTTGGGCTCCGGAAACAAGTGCTCCAACACCTGAACCACTCAGTGTATTATTATTATTATTATATTATTATTATTATTATTATTATTATTATTATTATTATTATTATTATTATTATTATTATTATTTACATCGTTATGCCCTACTCAGGAGCACGGTTGAACTTGCTTAGCTGACATTTATTTTACTCCCAAAATCTCTTTATCCTCTCGCTGAGCTTCTTCTTTCGTTCTTCTGTCCAAGTTATAGTAGCTCTGGTATTGGGTTTGTCTTCAAAGTCGTGATTGTCGATTTTGGTTCTGAATTTACATCTGTCCTGTACAATGTCTTCTGAGATGTTGATTTCCTGGATATCTGTTTCAATTTCACGAAGCCAGATGTTCTTGGTTTTTAATGAAAGGGCCAGGTTGAGAATTATTTTAGTTAGCCTGTTAGTGTTCATTCTGATAATGTGTCCATAACATTTCAATCGTCTTTTCCGATAAGTGTGAGAAATTTTTTCAGAATGTCAATATATCTCCTGGGATGATTTTTTTCTCCATATTCCATCTATACAAACTGGGGCAAAAATGTTTCGTAATTTTTTTTGTTTCTCAATATTTTTGGTTAAAGATCCGCCACCAATGATTAAGGTTTCTGGGTCATATAACGCTTCAGGTTTGATCACTGTATTATCGTGTGTAAGTTTTGCATTCCGAGATTTATTATTATTATTATTATTATTATTATTATTATTATTATTATTATTATTATTATCGGCTGCTTAAAATTCCCATGTAACTGTACGTAAACATGGCCTTCAGCCAACAGTATTACTAGTTGATGATGATGCTGCTGCTGCTGCTGCTGCTGATGATGATGATGATGATGATGGTCCCTTCGAGTATCTTATGTTATATTGTGGAAAAAGTTCAGTAGATTATATTCCTTACCAGCAACTGAAAAATGTTTACCCTTACCAACAACGAAAAGTGCGAGTCTCATTTGCAGCCAGCAAGCCAGGGCCTTTCCTGGTTAATGAACAAATTGTGAGTTCATATTGAATTTCCTGTGTGTATTTTAGGGATGTATTGCCACTCTGATTTGAAGAAGAAAACCACTGTGCAGGTGTGTAAAGGCATGCATGAAGTGAGGTAGTGGTAAAGTAACGGTCAGAGTGGTTCCTGCAATATCTGCGCGATTAATACTATGCTCTACGTTAAGATTGGTATCGAAAGCGTACCTCGCATGTTTGAACGATCAGTTGGAATAAGTACTGCAGCCTCTTGAGAAATTCACTAATAAAAAAAGAACACAACTGGCCAGACAGTTAGAAATAGAACGGATGTTGTGTTTCTCTACGACAGCGTGAGACCTCTTAATGCTTCGGTGGTCTGCAGAATGCTGTAGAGGTTAACTAGAATGTCTTATACACGCATTATGTAGAATCACTCATCAAACTGAACGGAAACTATATAATATTCTGCTTACACTTATTTCAGTCTTTTGCGAGTTTTTAACACTAGGTTACCTAGGAGAATAATGTACTCTGTTATGGAGGGTAAGAGAAGTAGAAGGAGACCAAAACGACGATGGTAGACTAAGTTTCGATTTAAAGATAAGAGGTATAGAACTAAACGAGAGGATTGTGGCGGCGTTTAGTAAATTGACAGCGTCTTGCAGACTGAGCGTTGAAAGCCATAACGGTCTACAATGAAGATGTATACGTATATATGTATGTATGTATGTATGTATGTATGTATGTATGTATGCATGTATATAAATTTCGTGCGGCTATTTCTAGCCGGGTGCAGCCCTTGTAAGGCAGACCCTCCGATCAGCGAGCGCGGTATCTGCCATGTGTAGGTAACTGCGTGTTATTGTGGTGGTGGATAGTGTTATGTGTGGTGTGTGAGTTGCAGGGATGTTGGGGACAGCAAAAGCACGCAGTACCCGAGCCAAGGGAATTAACCATTTAAGGTTAAAATCTCCGACCCGGCCGGGACCCTATGGACCAAAGGCCAGCACGCTAATCATTTAGCTAAGGAGCCGGGCTGTATGAATGTACGTATATCCTATCCTAACAGATTTCAAGGCTGCCAAAATATATTTGAATGAATTCTTCTCCTCCTAGTCAGACCATTTCTGCTTAGTATGCTCTGGAAATTTCTGTTCCGATTTCCTTCTTGTGGGAAGGGGAAAGGGGCAATTCGATATTCAAAATATGTCCACATGTGTTGTTAAATACCATTCAGTCTGACAATCGTAATGATAATATATACATGAGATAACGAACAAACACCATGGTGCCCCAGCTCTAATGGCCCTTGGCCTACAAAGCGACCGCTACTCAGCCCGAAGGCCAGCAGACGAATTCGTCTCAGCCTTTACTCTTGGTTTTCTAGACTGGAACAACAAGCTCCTCAGTAGTTCTCACATAGGCTGAGTAGACCTCGAACCAGCCTTTGGATCCAGATAAAAGTTTATAACCTGGCCGGGAGTCGAATCCAAGGCTTCAAAGTAAGAAGCAGTCTCGCTACCCTGGACTACTAGGCCGGTATATATGAACATTGTTAATGTTCTGGGCTGAGCCGTGGAAAAATAATACATCCATTGGTGTCCTTAATGAATGAATTTTATTGAATTTTGCGTGAAGAAACCTTCAGAACATTCTGAAATTTAATAAAATCATTTATCAAGCATATTTACATTTTACCTCCAAACAAATATTTATTTCATTCACATGTAGTTACATTATTCTCAGCGACATCTGATAACCCCACTATTATAAAACGCTACGTGACGCGCCATTCTAGTAGCAAATGACAGAGGCAGACTTTCATCTCCAAATGCTATTAATGACCGGGTCTACCACTGTAGTCACAGTTGCAATTAATGCCTCAGTATTAATTCTGGCCATGCTTCCCGCACATGGTCACCAGCACGTCATCACATCTGCGGTACACACACTTGCGGACACGCACAGCTCTCCTGGATGTGTGTCCGTAAGCCAGTGTGATCCAACTGGTTTCGCCTTGGGGACCAACTTGCATAATTCAGTGGCATTCACAGACGGGGGGTAAATATCACTCAGCCCAGAACTCACATACAGGTTAGAGGAGTACAGTAGTTCTGATTGTAGCTAACTAGAAATACTCGTGTTTTTCGCTGCACGTAAAATTCGCAATGGCTTTTGTGGAAAAACAGTTCGAAGATAATATTTACGTTAGAAGGACCGAAAATGAACTTTTACGCGCCGGGCTTAGATGACAGACGCGCAAGGCTGCTGAGGCTAAGTTATCAGATTTGTTCACGGCTCAGCCCGGCGGTATATGGAGGTGCCCTAAATATGCCAGTCTCGTGCCGGTAGATTTACCAGCACGTCAAAGAACTGCTGATGGACAAGATTCAGACACCTAGGGCTCTCTGAAAACCGTAGTAGTTAGTGGAACGTAGAATGGTTTCTTTTTTTTTTTTCTTTCTTTTTTTCGTTCTTCTTCTTCTTCTTCTTCTTCTTCTTATTGTTTCGTTTCGGCCAACTAAGCACCACGTCATTTCAACCGTTTCCCTTGAGCTTTAATATTAGTCCAGTATTCCCTCATTAGTATACGGCCTTGCTCCTTTCGCTCTTTCGTCCATGCCTTTCCAGTTTTCATCTTCGGCTTTGGTTGGAAACTTTGATGTTATTGGAGCTTTTTCTTATGTGGGACACGCTCCTGGATATCTTCAAATGAGATCCCAATCTCCTGCAGATATTTCTGTACCTCACTGAACCATGCCCCCTTAGCCTTTTTCTCTTGGAGGAAAGTGAAAATGCGGTTGGTTAACCGTGTTGAATTCATTCGGGCCATGTGTCCATACAAGGTAATCCTCCTTTTTCGCATCACATCGGTTATTTTCTCCACATGCGAGTACAACTCCTGGTTGTGCCGTCTCCTAAACTCGCCGTTGTCTTTGACTGGACCTAAGAATTTTCTTAAAATCATTCTTTCCTTGGCCTCCAATTTCTCCATCATGCATTTTTTGTTCATGGCGAGACATTCCGTTGCATATAGAGCCTCTGGCCGGATGAGAGTGCAATAGTGTTTGATTTTTGCATTCAGAGATTCATTTTGTTACAGACATTTTTAGTCAAATGGTAAGCCATTTCCATTTTATTCATGCGTGAAGAAAAGGCTTCTTTTTTTCGGGCATGTTAGGTTCTATCCATTCAGCGAGATACTTAAATTTTTCAACTCACTTGACTTTTCCGTGAGTCCCTTCTAGCTCACTTGGCGCCAGTTTGAAGTTTGTAATGATTTCGTTTTCTCAAAGGAGATTAGGAGGCCCGCCTTTGCAGCTTGTGTTTGAAGCTGGTTGATCTGCTTCGTGGCCACATCCAATAAATCAGCGAAAACCGCGAGATCGTCTGCAAATGCTAGACAGTCAATTGAAAGGTTCTTGTTATTGTGGCCTAGTCGGACTCCGCTTCCGACTCCTTCATAACTCATTTCTCTGCGCCATTCACGGATCACTTTCTCAAGAACGCAGTTGAACAACAGAGGTGGTAGACCATCTCCTTGCCTAACTCCTGTCCGTATTTCAAAGGCATCTGAAGTCCCTCCTCTAAACTTCACTTTTGAGATGGTGTTGGTGAGAGTCTGTTGGATGATCACTCTTGTTTTACCGTCCAAGCCAAATTCCTTTAAGATCTGAAGTAGGGTAGTTCTATCAATTGAATCATAGGCCTTCTTAAAGTCGATGAACGTTACTACTAAAGGCTTGCTCCTTGTTTTAAGATATGAAAGGACAGATTTCAGATTCATAATCTGCTCCACACATGACCGTCCTTTCCTGAAACCTCCTTGGTAATCATCCAGCTCTGGATCTAGCTGTTCTTCTGCCCTGATTTGAAGAGCATTCGAAAGAATTTTGTAGGTTATAAGTAGGAGGGAGATACCGCGATATTTGCTAACATCCGACTTGTCGCCTTTCTTATGAAGTGGGTAGATTAGGGCAGATGTCCAGTCACTTGGAAGTCATTCAGTATTCCAGATTTCATGTATGATGTCCGTTAATTTCTCTACTGCATTGTCACTAGCAAACTTCCACAATTCAGCTGTTATCGATTCTTCACCCGGCGCTTTATTATTCTTCAAGGATTGGATAATCTGTCTCACTTCCTCTTTCGTAGGTGGAGCTGAATCTCGGTGGACTGTTGTTTCATCTTCAAATGTGAGTATGGACATTGGGGCCTCGCAGTTAAGAAGGGATTCGAAGTATTTTGCAAGGATCCGGCAGTTTTCCTTGTCGTTATGGGCAAGTTTTCCCATTGGAATCTCTGTACTCTAGGCTCGGTGGGTCGTATTTCCTCAAGTTGCTTTTAAATATTTTATAAAAGTCGCGTGTATTGTTCTTCTTGACATCCTACTCAATTTCAGCCAGCTGGTGTTTATCAAAAGCACGTTTAACGCTGCGGGCGGTTTTTGCTGCACACTTCTCTCATTTAAGAAGTTTGTCCAGTTGACTTGGTTCTTTAGCGAGTTCCATTTCTGCCAGGCGAATTGTCTTTGCCTTATCGCTGGATCGCATTCACTGTTCCACCAAGCACGCTTCCTGAGCTTAGTAAGCTCAACCGTCTCTTTAGGTGTTTTGACCAGGGCCTCGGCAATTGTTCCCAGTTCTCTGCATCCACCGATTGTAGTTTCTGAGTGAACTCATGGTTAGATGCTAATTTTTCTCTATCAAATCTTTCAATCCTTTTGGCTCGAACTCTCCTTGTGTTTCTTCTTATTATTATATTTTGTACTATGTTAAATTGCTTCGTTTTTAGTTGAATACCGGTACTATAATGATGAACAAGTTATGCTCAGTTTATTCAGGGTCCAATATTCAAAATGATTATGCTCAGTTCATAGCTACCATCCGTGAAATAATCGACATCATTCAAGATTATAATGTTCAGTTCAGGTTAGACTCGTCCACATGATGTAGTGTAGCCATCTGATAAGCGAATAAAAAACCGTTTTATATAAGTTGAAAGTGGTTTCTCGTAGTTATTATATTTTTTTTATTTAGCGTATCGTTTTTAGTGCTGGGAATGTCCGAGGACGTTACTCCATTCTTCTCTTAGGTAACCTATCCCCCTCCATTCACCTCACATGACCCCACCATTGAAGCTGGCTTATAAATACGGTCTTAGCCTTCATTTCATCATTTGGAGTACCTGTCTACCGTTGTTCCCACCTATTTGTACCAGTGATAATTCTGTATATTTTCATATCTGTTACTTCTAACTTATGAATAATATGTTCTGAGGCAAACCAGCTTTCACTCACATAGATCAAAATTGCCTTGAACGCAGATCGCTGTAAATATGGTCTCACCGAGCTCGATAGCTGCAGTCGCTTAAGTGCGGCCAGTATCCAGTATTCGGGAGATAGTAGGTTCGAACCCTACTGTCGGCAGCCCTGAAAATGGTTTTCCGAGGTTTCCCATTTTCACACCAGGCAAATGTTGGGGCTGTACCTTAATTAAGGCCACGGCCGCTTCCTTCCCACTCCTAGCCCTATCCTGTCCCATCGTCACCGTAAGACCTATCTGTGTCTGTGCGACGTAAAACAACTAGCAAAAAAAGAATAAATATGGTCTCGTCCTGGAGCTGACTTATTTCTTACAGAATATTGTTGATCGCAACTGCGAGCTCGCTACATTAGCTTTGCTTCACCTTGATACAATCTCATTTACTATAATACCAACCTGTGCACATATACATTTTAAATAGTTGAAATGTTTTTTGTATTCCAAACGCAGAATTCAATTCTCTTAGATTTCATCACTTTAGTCTTGAAAGGGCTAAATTTCATACCATACGCATTCCGCATATTTTCGAATTCCAAGATATTTGATTGCAGGCTTTCAGCACAATCTGCCATTAAGACCAAGTCGTCGGCATACGCCAAACTCCTATTGCATTTCCACCTATATGAATCCCTCCGTGCCACTGTATAGCCTAACTTTCAGTAGATGACCCATGCAAACTATGAACAACAAAGGTAAACGTTAGCCTTGTCTAACCACTGTAAGGAACTTGAACCATAAACTCATTCTACCATTAATATTCCCCGTAATTGTCAACATAAATGCCTTTGATTGATTTTAATATCCTATTCTTAATCGCATAACCCCCCAGTACTGTTAACCTTTTCTTCTCTCGGTTCTCTGTCTACCAAACATTGACGTAACTGTCTATTCCTCTCGTAGGATGTTTCAATTACCTGGCGCATACTGAAAATCAGATCCTGACAGCCCCTCTGAGGTTTGAAGCCTTACTAGTTTTCATCCAACTTACTCTCAATCACTGAACACACCCTCTCTTCCAAAATGCCTATGAGCACCTTGACTGGTATAATGTACAATTAAATACCTCGATATTTGTTGTAATGCGTTTAGCAGGTAGATAGGTTTTATATTTTGAAAAACTACGTTCTACATGCTACGACTACGTAAGGAGTAAATAAAGAAGTAATTGCATATCAGAGTTGCTTGACATTCCCTGACTGAGTAACGGGTCCCTCGCTTTCCAGATTTCTATGTACCTAATATTCTTCTGTAGAATACTATAAAAGAAATTTGTGACCCTTCCTTTAACTGTTTCCGCTGATACTTGACTCAGTGTTTCTGAAACATGGTCTGAGCTCTTGACAATTTTTGTATTGGCGATTGTAAATATGTTATTGTAGTTGCAGTGATACTGAAGTTATTATGCATATATGAAACATCTTCGAAGAAAGCTGATGAAATGTTTGACGTCACTGCACGTAGAGCGGCATTTTTCTCTTGGTCAAACAGATTCACTATATTAACATTTCTGTCGTAATACTGAGCATAGTATACGGAAGCCTGTTCCTCTTCGAGTTACAATTGGTTGTGAACGCAAATGAATTCCCCTTAAATAGATTGATTTTTTTTTTTTTTTTTTTTTTTTTGCTAGTTGCGTTACGTCGCACCGACACAGATAGGTCTTATGGTGACGATGTAACAGGGAAGGGCTGGGAGTGGGAAGGAAGCGGTCGTGGCCTTAATTAAGGTACAGCCCCAGCATTTGCCTGGTGTGAAAATGGGAAACCACGGAAAACCATCTTCAGGGCTGCCGACATTGGGGTTCGAACCTACTATCTCCCGAATACTGGATACTGGCCGCACTTAAGTGACTGCAGCTATCGAGCTCGCTAAATATAGTTTGATTCATGACGGTGCCTTGCGGAATATCGTTTTCCACGTTGGCTATAAAAGTATCAGAATGCAGATAACAGGCTCTGATTTCTTCAGCAACTCGATGAAAACCATGTGTATTAAATGTGGATATGATTGCTGTACAGCCTTCTTCAGATAAGGAGTCCCACTCGTAACCAATGGCAAAACATTTTCTTTCCCTTCTCTCCTTCTTTCTTTCTTTCTTTCCTAATACATACAGGCCACAACAGAGTCACGGGATAATTGTAGAATATTAACTTCCTCCATCTCTCAGGAAGTTAAGTTTTACCTGGACCATCAGTCGTCGAGGTTCTGACAACAAAAATAGCACTGAACTATTAGCGACACTTTTAGTTTCATCTGTAGATTCCTTCTATCTGCTACTGCATCTCTTACATTGTTTTACATTTGTTATAAGCTCTTGGTAAGTAGGTTTCGCGAAATTGTGTTTCTGAAGACATTTTTCTGTTGAATATATTTGTTTACAAAAGTTTTTTTTAATGAATATCCGCTCTTATTAGGGTATGACACAGATCCACGAAATCTTACGATCTGTAATTTGCAGTTGAGGATGTTGAATGTCCACTTTCCTGGTTGTTTCTTTCTAATAATGTCATATATTCCATGTACTTCATTGAATTACAGCGTTGTTTTACATGATGTTTTAAAAGTTCTTTGAGCTCAATGTGGCATACGTTACAGCTGATGGTTTCCCTATTGGTGCCGAAGTGTTCTCTGCCAAACTCCGCCACTGACGATGCTAATTGTGACGTTGATGTAGGACTCTTCTTTACTTAGGCATATTATCACAGTTCTCCACTTGTTTGTATGCAGCGAGCAACTGGAAAAGTCGCAACGAAACCGTTTATTGTGGAGGGGAATGACCGAGTTCACGTTATAGTACCTGACATCACCAATAATCCTTGCGGTAATAAGATTGTTCTGTTTACTTACTAAACCACTCTGCCTGATAATGAGCCATGCAAACAAGTGTCTTTCGTTGTGTATAGAATAGAGAAACTTCTTCAGATTAGGGACCAGTTCTTGAACGGCGAGGATGATTATCTGCACGCTCTCTTGAACTCTCTTCAGAATGTTCAGTCAGTCATAATTTATCTGCGTTTAGGACTGTCGCTCAAGTGGAGGATTCCCTGCCCGTTGCTTACCTACTCCTTTCTTTGATTTGAAAGAACTTCAACATTTATTGAACATTTCCCTTGATAAATTATTGCAATCCCTAAGTCCTCTTCCTATAAATAAATATTTGCCCTAACTTCTCTCCTTTAATTCCCTGGATAAATTATTCCAATCCGTACTTGCTCTCCATATAAATAAACATTTGACCCAATTTGTCCTCTTGAATTCCAGTTCTACTTTCATAGTATTATTATTCCTATATTTAAAAGCTCTACGCAAGCTTAAACTTCTACTTATGTAATTCCACGCCATCTCTCTTACTGACAGCTCGGAACATACCACTTAGTCGAGCAGCTCGACTCCTTACTCCCAAGTATTTCCAGCCCAAGTTTGAAACATTTTCGTAACGCTATTTTTGTCGGAAATTACTAAGAACAAATCGATTTGCCTTCGTTTGAATCTTTTCCAGTTTATTATCAAATAATTCTGGTGTGGGTCCCACACTGGAACAGTGCTCTCTAATTGGAGTCCTACCAGAGACTTACACACTCTCCGCTTTATATCCTTATTCACATCCTTGGCGTTGAGATGTTGCCCGATACATGGAAGGTAAGTTTCTAGACACAAGTATTGTGGAACTTCCTAACTTGCTGACTAACTTTTGAAACATATATATCTGCATTTAACTTGTAAAATCTGAATATCTGCATTTAACATGGAAATTATAAAAATTAACATTCATTAAGTAAAATACACACTCATCGGACCTTGTACTCACACTTACTTGTTACCTGCTTACTTACACATACGTTATTTGAAGGGCGCCAGCTGTCACTCAGTACAGCAATAATAGAATGAGACTCTTGACTATCTCTAGGGTGTGGGGTAATAATAATAATAATAATAATAATAATACAGATAAAATAATAAAATAATAAAATTACAGATATCATCATGTAACGGGATTTGAACCGTTACAGTATACAGTTATGTATAATTGGTAGAGGTGTGTATGACACTGCGAAATAGAGGGTTGTAAATATTACTACTCATGAATTAAACTTACTCATTTTCTTCAATGAGCACCTTTCTTTAACGTGAATTGAGTTAACCCACCTCTTTGTTGTAAATATTAGGTAATTTCTTAACGTGAGAGACATTCTCAGTTCAGTTTCACCTCTCGAGCTATAACACCTGCTGAAGGCTTTGGCGTCAGGAATTCAATTTAACAGCACCAACAAGACGCAAGAAACGACTCTCCTACCCTTTCTCTGAGAACAGGGGAAATTCAAATTAAAAACTTTTTAATTGAGAGTTATTCGGTATTATAAGTTAAGCTAATAAAGCAAGTTACAGTTCTCAAAGACTGACTTCTCTCCATTCCAATACCAACACTGCGCAACAAAGTGAAACAAAGACAATTTATTCTCTTACGAGCCGCTCTTGTGCCTCGCTTTGAACGCAGCAACAGTCGCAAGCAAACTGCTGCCGTAGCTTATATACAACATAAATTAATAACTGACGCTATACCACGAAGGGAGCCTATTAAAACCCCTAACCATTCATGCATGTTTGGAGGAACGAGGATTTCATATCTGAATTCCCTTGGGAGGTTATTGGACCTATGCCTAATCATGAATCTTGGAGACAATGCTCTGTATTTCCTTTATAACATTTGTCTCGTGTGAACGGCTATTGATCGCAAGAAAGTGTGTTGAAGAGGATGGTTAGAAACCAATTAACACCAGAAAATTTGAAGATAAATGTTTCTATGTGATTTTATGTCACCTGTCTTCAACATCTTAATTTCTCCTGCAGCGAAAGCGTGGAGTATGCTACAACAATCTTGTCTGTATTACTGGTTGAAATTTGGGTTTACAGACACATAATGCGTATAATTGCTGGGGCGTACGAGAAAACCTAAAACAATCATTAGAAGCGGAATGTTGAATATCTGAACATGCCATGCGGCATCCAGATAAATAAAATCCACTCAGCGAGTTGGCTGCATGTTTCGAGTCGCGTAGCTGTGAGCTTGCATTCCGAAGGTGGTGAGTTCAAATCCCACCGATGACAGCTCTGACGATATTTTTCCGTGGTTTACCATTTTGACACAATAATTAAGTCCGTGGCGGCTTTTACCAATCCTATCCCTCTCCTAACCTTGTGTTCCCGAAACCCTTCGATGTCTTAGAGCGACTCTAAAGTGCTAGCAAGAATAAAAGGGGATAAAGGTGAAAAACAGTGTCTTGAAAATCTTTATCCAAGGTAAGGTTTGAAGGCAATAATGGTCTCGGTAGAACAAACATATCGTGGTAAAAATATGTCAAGAACTGGCATGGAAAAAGGGGGAGATATAATATTTGATGAAGTTGGAATTCAAGAGGAAAAATTAGGGCAGATATTCGTTTCGGAATTAGCGTCTGGAATAATTTAGCAAGGGAGATGTTCGATACATCTCCAACTTCTTTGGAATCATTTATGTAAATACTAGGCTTCAACTGGTAGGGAATATATCACCTGGACGACAGCCCTAAATGCAGATCAGTAGTTACTCACTGTGATTGATTGACTCTTGAGCAGTAGTGGGGAAAGGAATTACTCGCTAAAGTTTGCTAAGAGCTTGTGACACGGGATGAAAAAAGAGGAGTTCCTAATGGTAGTATTTACGCTGCTCCGTAAAATATGTAAAAATATTATGAATAGCACTGCTTCAGTCTGCTTTCACTGTACAGAGAATTGAGGACGGCAATAATTGCTCCCCAAGGAGATGACATTCGTAACATGATATGAACTTTCCGTTATAATCGCGTCTCCCCTGCATTTCCCTCTGGACCCTGCACTTTGCGGATCACAGTGTTAAGGGTAGGTTCGAGTGAACGGTTAATTTAATTATTTAAATGTTGGTTTTATGAAGAAGGAAACGCATTATAGTTTACAGAATATGATCTCCACAATAAAGACAGAAGTCTAGTCAGATTGCACGCACGTGAAAGAAATTCATTGATAAATTATTGGGGACAAATTATTTAATCCATTGTGGCACGTAAGCACGAAAATTGTCCGCGTCCATGTCTAAATGGTTAGCGTGCTGGATTTTGGTCACAGGGGTCATGGGTTCGATTTCTGGCAGGGTCGGGAATTTTAACCTTAATTGGTTTAATTTCGCTGGCACGGGGGCTGGGTGTATGTGTCGTCTTCATCATCATTTCATCCTTATGACGACGCGTAGGTCGCCTACGGGAGTCAAATAAAAAGACCTGCATCTGGCGACCCGAACTTCTCCTCGGACACTCCCGGGAATAAAAGTCAGCACGAAAATTGTAAAGTGTTAAATGTAAGTCACTGATTCTAGTTTAGCTACGAAGTTAAGGGCACGGTACTCGTCCCTGTCTTCTAACCACGTTGGCCGCGGTGCGAATCCCAGCCTTTGAATGTGGGATTTTTGAAGTGCAAAGCCATGTATAATGTATATGTATAATGGTGATGCAGTGGCTATATGACGACTTCCGCAGCGACGTAAAACTACAAATTTGCTTGCTTAGCTACGAAATTTGCACAAATCTCATTTAATAAACCACTTTTTTTAAATTTGCTTTACGTCGCACCAACCCAGATAGGTCTTGTGGCGACGATGGGATAGGGAAGGGCTAGGAGCGGGAGGGATGCTGCCGTGGCCTTAATTAAGGAACAGCCCCAACATTTATCTGGTGTGGAAATAGAAAATTAAGGAAAACCATCTTCAGAGCTACCGACAGTGGAGTTCGAACCCACTATCTCCTGGATGCAAATTCACAGCTGCGCGCTCCTAACCGCACGGCCAACACTCCCGGTATTTCACAAACCGTAGCTCAAAGCAAATAGACTGGTGTTTGCAACTGCAAGATTTTTCTTATTGTTTCTTCACATAGTACATTGCTACTTCAAGGGCTTTGAATACTTCATTGTGTGTTGCTTTGGCACCACCTTCATCAACATTTCCTTTCTGTTCTGTTTCTTTTTCACCTGTCTTAACAATGATGAGAATATCTCAATCAGGCAATTCAAACGGGTCATCAAGGACAAATCACTCATTGAGGTCTTCGTCACTCATATGTGCACATCCAGGAATTTATTTCAGCAAAGGAAACGTATTGTGCAGAGACCATTGTCCATTGTAAGAATTTTTCTCGGTCTCTTCCTCACTTAACAAAATGTTCCACGATTGTACCTGCACCAACATTTTCCCAATGCTATACTCCTAAGTAAACCGCGTCTTTCAGATTCAGCTGATGTATTTCACAGTCATATCTTCTCATTGGTCAATAGTGCCTATTTCTTTTAACGTGCCGATCAGTACGAAATATCGGATTATCGAATGGGATTCTGCATGATAAACATCAAGGTAAACCACGATGTCACATAATTCGAACCGTGCAATCGCCTACCCTAATGCTTCGTGTAATCCATGTAGTCTACCAATATATCTCCTTCCATAACATTCCTACAATATAGGAAGTGCATTGTCTGGACTGCACTACAATCGGTCAGGTTATCGTGCAACCACATTTGCGTACATGCACATACCTCCTCCAGGAAATAAACTGTTTAACTGGATCATACCATCCTATATTGAGGAGAACGTGACTCTTCCAGGAAAGGTCGTCAACAAGGTCGTAGTTTCTGGAACGCTGTTATTCTGATTTCTGATTGAACTCACTGGTTAATAGTCGAGTTGCTTGCTCATTTGGTGATCGCCTGGATTCACTCACTTTCTAGACAACGGATGTATAAGGGCCATAACACACATTCCGCGCAAAAGTTGGCAACATTATTGTTACGTATCAATACTGCCATCGCAGTGGAAGGAGAACTTCATAGTAACAACTCACAGGTGCACTCAGTTGTTGGGTTATGTCTTCGTTGGTGCGCATACTGGTCTAGTGTGTTTGTCCAGCTGTAGAAATTGAGGCAAGCAAAGAAGAGCAGAGAAGTGTGGTGCGTTTTCTGGTGGCACAGCGCTATGAAGACACTTTGCAGAAACTGAGACGAACCATAAAGTCAAAACGCCCTGGAATTCCGTCAGATGGAGTCATCCTGTTGCGTGATAATATTCGCCCCCATTCTTCCAGTCTGGCGAAGGCTACGCTTCAGCGATTTGGTTAATAAACGCTTCAACATCCCTCGTACATCCAGGATCTTTCACCTTGTGATTTTCAATTTTTTTGCGACATTCGTGGATGTCAGTTTCATTCGAACAAGGAAGTGCAAGAGTGGGTGCGGTTTCGGATCGTCAGCGACCTACCTCTTTCTACAAAACTGCAATTGATCGTCTCGTCACCCACTGGGATAAATGCATTAACGCTTTTAGTAATTGTTTTAAATGAAACCATTCCATGGTCACGTTGTAGTGGGTGTTCGTTTTTCATTTGACAGCCCGTTAGATAGTGGTAAGGAATATGGTGGACTCATCTTACAGGGTACTGGAACGTAGTTTGGAGACTGAAGTTTGTCTAACAAGCTGTGGTGGACAGCACAGATAGCCAGCTTATTGGAGTAAATCTAATTTCATATTGACGATACAGAAATATATTCTAACAAAATATCCTGCAAAATATGCTGAGTAGCACAAATGCAGTAAGCAAAGAAAGGAGACTGAAAATATATGTTGAGAAGACCATGTTCATCACCATCAGTAAGCAAGTCACCACACGCCCAACACGCATAAAGAAGAATAGCTTCAAATATCTTAATTCACTATATATGAAGCATGTGATTGCATTAGTATGAACCCCTTGTGTTTGGGGGACGCAGACGAAGAATACCCTATGGTATCCCTTGCCTGTCGTAAGAGGCGACTGAAAGGGTGACCAAGGGAGTATTGAATTAGAAACATGAGACTTCTTGTAATTAGTACTGTACCATCACGCAAGGAACACCATAGGTAGCCTTTAATTGCGAGTAGTACGACGATGTTAGGTACATAATAGGTTTGTGATTAGTAGCAACAGAGGGTGAATCAGTATGGGTTTTACAGTACCCGTGATCAGTACCACTATATGTGGAAGATCACGGGCTTACGTTTCCTGTGATTAACACCATTGTGGTAAGCACCACGGGTCTTGGCGTTGCCTGTGATTAGTACCCACAATGTGAGGAACACCATGGGTTTGCGTTGCCTAACAGTGGCACCGTAATGTGAGAAATACCATAGGTCTGCGTTACCTGTGCATATTGCATTACCTGTTACTAATGTCACAATGTGCGGATCACCGTAAGACTACGTTACTCATTATTAGTACCGCTACTTGAGAAATACCATGGTTCTTACTTTCCTGGTGATGAGTACCGTTATGGGGGGGGGGGCGTTGACCTGGATTTTGGACTCCTTTAGATAATACGTATCATCCCAGTCATTAAGACATTGTACATTGGATCCACTGATCGTTTTTGTTTCACGATTGCGTTTTCATCACCATTCGTTTCATATTCTAGTCAGTGGATACAATTTGAAGGTTTTTTAAAAAATTTTGTTACACCTTGTACTATTAGGGGCCGATGAACTAGCTGTTAGGCCCCTTTAAGCAACAAACATCATCAGCATTGATATGAAACTCCTTCACAAAAATGAAATTAAAAACTAATATTAAGACAAAGGTGGTAAGAGTATATTTGTGTCCAGCCTGCTGTATGGCATTGAAGCACTGATTTCCAAAATGTCCTCACTTGGATGCCTTGAAACCTTAAAAATTCGAACTCATTAAGACTATCGTGGATTGATCGTTGGCGCAATGAAGAAGTGATCAAATGAACGAAAATTAGTCAAAATCTCATTAAAACAAAACAAAAGGGTGATCATTTTATGTTTGATTCCCAGGAATGGAATGGAAACATAGAGCATACAGTGCCCAGAGGAAAGGTTGGTTCTATCTGTGACCACCATATAACGTGACGTTCCTTCGGAGAATGTCAGCATTCGAATATATCAATATTTTCATGTGCATGGAATTGCTGCCATGATTTGTGGTAACTTTGGGACATGCACTATCTCGCGTTCAGTTTACATTAGTTTCTCCTTGTTCCAAGTATTTTACTGTTTGTAGAACTGTCATTGTTTCTCCGGCAAGGAACATAATGGGTTAGTTTACTCTGACCCCTTCCTTAATTACAGGTTAATAACATGGCTGTAAAAGTCTGTTTTATTGCTGGGAAAGATGATTACAGGATTCGAGACGAACCGATGAAGTCAGACAAAGGTGAGAGTGTAGATGGAACATCATTCACTTCATGATGATGCTTGTTGTTTAAAGGGGCCTAACATCGAGGTCATCGGCCCCTCATTCACTTCAGATAATGATGACTAGGACACTGCGATTGAGGACTACGAGGAAGAGGACTTCTTCACGTGATGGTAGAGGTGATGAATACGCGTAAGTGATGCAGGCGAACCTTGTTCCAATGATTCAAATTCACAGTCCAAGGGCTTGTTCAATGAAAGGAAAGAACAGTCATTGATGGTCGTCCAAGCCTCACATGAAAGCTGGAAGAACACCGAGGTGTGACATTGTGTTCATTAGAACCTATTTAAAGGTCATGCTAAACTCGCCAAAACAACATCCGGTGCTTTAGGATTGTTCACCGATGCTGGTATGTTGGACAATATCTTCTTCAGACCCAAAACCCACGTATATTATCAAATATAGTAAAAATCACTATCTGGAGTTCCAACACTTCCGTTATGATCATCTTTGGTACTAGTTTGCATTTCTACAGAAAGTTCCCAATAGTGCACCATTTCTCCTAATATCGGCGTATGTGGACAAATTTATAATTAGAAATATTTACAAGTTACATACGAACAATAAGATGCTTAGCGAGGCAGATTTTAAAATACCAAAAAAAGTATTTTTTTTTACTTCTATGAGAGAACAGTCTCCCTAGCGCTGATGCCGTCGTTTTACGTAAGGAGTTTTCATGAAATGCTGAAAACAATGACGTCCCATTTCTTTGTTTTGTGTTACGATCTACAATGAGCAAGTACGTATTTCAAGAATCGAACATCACCCAGTTTACCGCTGTATTTGTTTTTCCTAGCAAATTAGGATACATGGTATTATTTTGAAATTTTCTGAGATTACGTTGTTTATGTTGTACCCGCTCAAAGCCTGAGTCCCAACCAGCATTTATCTCAGGGAGTGTTACGGTCCGAATCCATCGCAACTAATACTCAATAAAAAAAATATTTTGAGATATAAGATCTCAAACTAAATGTAAGGGCGCCATCCAATCAGTACTACAGGGTTGAACGGGACACTCTAATCTTTATCTTTAAGGCTCATCATAAAACACACAAATTATATACATTCAGATCAAAGGGAAATTATGAAGGCTCCATCCTAGGAATGGGGACGGATATTTAAACGGTCACCAAGGGTTTACTATTCTACAAGAACAAGAACCTGGAACTGTTTCCTTGCAAATTCTAAAGGAGCATTTTATTTAAGTAAACAAATTAAATTTTACACACAATCAAAATCTGTTGACCCTTGATTTGCCGGTAATTTGGCAAATTATTCCTGAAAAATGATTACATAATATTTGTCACTTTTGACCACCCTTCCATTTGGTTGGTGGAACCGTTGATGTCTGGAGGTATCCGATTTACCTTCGTTAACACCATGACCCTATTTGATCATGGACCAATTACCTGTTGGCTAAGTAGGCGCGATCACATGGACCATGTTATCGCCTCCACTTTGATTGAGATGAGACCAACCCGGGAACTACAAACTCTCCCGGGTTCCTAACCAAGATATGCTAATCGTTAGTTGAAGGAATACGACAAAGGGACTCTAACCTAATGGTCCAGATGTAGGGATTTGCCTTCATTTTACACATATTAACTTAACTTATTATTTACAACCAATTGACATTATTACGTTAATTCGCCAGCTGACTTCCCTAGTATCATCCATCATCAGCATCCGAAATAATAAGAAAAATAAATAAAATAAAAAAGTATTTTATTAAATATTATTATTATTATTATTATTATTATTATTATTATTATTATTATTATTATTATTATTATTATTATTATTATTATTATTTGTGGAGATCATGATTATCGTAACCCGTAATCATCCTCGGACTAATATTTCAACTTTTCGCGATTTTATTTAATTTTCATCTGAAATAAATAAAAGTAGCTTCTTTGATTATTCTTCTTCTCCTTCTTCAAATATTCTCATTATTATTATTATTAGTTAAAAATCTCAAATTTTTCATTTCAACTCCCAACATCATTATTATGTCCAAAATATAAAAAAAGTAAATTCTTCTTCAGAAAAAGTAGTTTTTTTATTATTATTAATTTTTTACAAAAAATTTAATTTCGCCTGTTACATGGTAGTCCACTCTTAATATGTTTAACGCATAACCCCTTTTACAATTTCGATTTATTTTGGCACTAATCAATCCCGATATGATTTACTTGGAATATTATTATTATTATTATTATTATTATTATTATTATTATTATTATTATTATTATTATTATTATTATTATTATTATTATTATTAATAGTATTATTATTCTTTCGAGAATCTTTATTTTTATTCCCCATCTTTATAATTTAGTCACATACGTTCTCTCCCAAACAGAAATCGCCAAGATCCGAATTCACATCGGTCGGGACATAATAGTGTTCGAACCCGCAACCTTATTTTTGTACTGTCGTTAATTCATGGAGACCATATGCTCCTAAGACAATTCTCAAATCCCATAACACCTCGCAGTTGGGCAAATACCTCCAATCTCTGCAAGTGTTAAATTATTCCTTCCTTTACATTTTGAAGTCCATTTATCCATTGGAACTCTTCAAAACATTTTCACAAATTAACCCTCGGTGTGTGGACTCTATTCTGCCACTCAATACACCGGTATATAAATACAACCTCTATGTGGGCCTTAAGATCCATCTATTTCTTCATCAACATCAGTACAATTCACTTTCATTTCAGGCCGGATTTCTGTCCCACAAAACTCCAAATCTCAACTTTTGGCTCAAATCCCTCTGGACCTCAAACATAGCGTGACCATATTATAAAAGTGCCTATCTCGTTTCTACCAAATTATTTATGATTATTATGGAGTCCAAAAAAAACGTTAAATCAACAATTAGTGTTAAAACCGGATTCACTGCCCAAATTATAATTATTCACGGCGCATGTGATCTCCACATTTAAATTACTTTAATTTGCAATCATTCTATCCAACTAAGCCCGTGCCTTTATTCTCAAAGATTATTATTAAACACGCCTTTACACATTACCAAATTAATTTATTACTCCGACACTTCTACAGATTATTATTATTTGTCCACTGGCGAACTTCGCGATATTTACAAACAAATCAATGGACTTCATTCCGTCCCACAACAGTTTAAATCACTTGGCAATCCTACCTCTGGATTATCTTAACAACATGCCTTAATATCTATAAAAATTCCGATAACGGAAAAACACTTTGGAAGCACTTCTAAATGAATATTTACATTATCTTTACGTGAAACGTGCTCCATATCATAGCAAACAACTCAAGCACTTGAATGAACAACTCAACCCTACTATACTCTATTTAATAATCAAAATTATGATGAGTGCTCGATCTAATCTACATATTAATTTGTCCCTTTGTCTATCTACTTTGAATTTATACGAGCCGAAAACGGCTCGTTTCACAATCAAGTTACCATGATAAAATAATATGATTTCCTCCCCCTAACGATAGCAATCTACAAGTATGTTAAAAGGTACTCAACTCTGCCATTGTAGTCTGCTAAAACCGGACGAGAAGCCATAGCCCCTCCGGTTTTTAGCAATGCATTCCACTGGTATCCATGCCAGCTTGAAGAATTAATCCTTGACCCTTTTCAACTTTACACATTTTGAATAAAAACAAATAAATTAACTGTTGCACTTGGGAATAATTTTCACCCTAAATTCTATTCACAAATTTTACACTCTCGGCCTTGTATCTAGCCTACTTAATGTAGATATACATTCTTCATTCCTTTCCCGGACACTAGGAACATGGGATACCTCGGGTTTCCCTTTACAACGCCCCGTGCGCGCACTTGAATTTCCCGTCTCACGTTCGTGTAGCTGACCAGGTATCAGTTTAGAATGGACTGTTTACTAGGTGACATAAACACTCGTGACCGTTCTCATGTAACGCACTTCCTAATCGGTTGGTAGAATCTTACACTCCGTAAGTTATACTTTACTGAGTCCTGTCTATTTGAAACACTTCATACTAGTAGACTGCTCAAGACTGTAATATGATCTACATCACGTCATGAATCACTGTACTATGTAACAATATAATACTTCGAACCCTACTCCACGAGTCAGTACACACTCGCACCCCTGGCGTAGTCACGGCTCGAACGCTTTGTCAAAAGTAGTTACGCACCACTGGCGTGGTGACCACCCGAACACTTTGTCAGAAGTACTTGCGCACCCCTAGCGTGGTATCAGCTCGAACACACTGTCAAAAGTAGTTACGCACCACTGGCGTGGTGACCGCCCGAACACTTTTTCAGAAGTACTTACGCACCACTGGCGTGGTGACCGCTCGAACACAATATCAGAAGTACTTGCGAGTCCTTGTCTACGACCTCATATTTATACTTGTATCCCCTCTCTTCCGAGTCCAACGGAGGTCATCTTGGGACGCACAAACCGATATCTTCATACGACCCTTTGCGGTTTGGCCCGTGGCTTTAATATATGATCCAATGATGTAATTATGTTCTCAAATGCTCTATACCAATTCTCAACTATTATCGTTCGCTGGTAATGGATATATTCGCGAATTTAGCTGCCGTATCCCGGCTCGGGGTTTCGCGCTCTTTTGTGGCTTCCTTTGACTTCAGCCAATCAGCGAATAGCGTCCATGAATTCTCAGAATTACACCATGCAATCTCCCGCAATTATTAACTTTATATGAGTTTTATGGTATAGTAAGGCTCCTAAATTCCACTTTATTCTGAATCGATATTTCACTTCTTTCTATCAGTTTAATCCACGGAGTTAGCCTCGCTAGTGCTTCTTACAATACGAAGTTGTCGCCTTGCTTTGGTCAAGTGAATTTTTCCATTGGTCCACCTTAACCACGTGACCGGGAAGGCTCATATTTTTTTCTTCCAGTGCCAACCCCACGTTCAACTCTCGCTAGTTACCTGGAGATACCCCTACGTCATTTCTCAGAAATCTGCACTCGGCTCTCTGCGCTGTTGCTACTACCAAGACTGCCCGGGGCTAGGAAAACTTTGGCAACACGTTATCCTCTCTCTTTCCTCGTTGTTACAATTTCTGAGAAACCTAATTCTGTCACTCTTTGTGTTTGTTAATCTCACTGGAGACAGCAGTCTGTGGTACGGTGAAACCTGCCCTCTCGGCCTGGCCTGTTCTTACTGTATGTACAGTAAGATACTATTTATTCTGACAATAAAATATATATTCCTCAATAATTCATCATAATTACAACTGCATGACGCTTATCACACCCCCACCAGGGTGCAATGTACAGAATGAATAGCAGAATTTGCACGGGGCATTGTCGCTGCTCTCTTTTCAACCCAGTTCTAAGGCCTCCAACGAGGTTACGGTATATGAAAGGTCAGTGAGATAACGAAGAAAAGCTTTGAGAATAAAATTACTAGGGAATCCAAATTAAAACCATATTAAGAAAATAAATTGTATTTGTCATTTTATGTCTACATTGGGTTTGAAGAGGATATAGTTAATTTCAGTAACGAAGAAATAATTGCTCAGTGGGCTAAATGTTAATCTTCTTCAGACCCAAAACCCACGTATAAGAACAAATATAGTAAAAATCACTATCTGGATTTTCACATTACAAAAACAATATTGCAGTAATTGTGCTAATACTGTTTATTATAGCGCACATTTGTAGAAGACAGCTGGCAGTTCATACAAACTAATGACTATACAAAATTTATGACACTTTTATCTCCTGTTCGATTTTTACGCATAGCATATAAGATGTGTCATTCAAACTATATGGCCAAACTATATCTTGCAGAGGTTTATGGAAGGCAGAACTGATGGACGAGGAACTATTGGGAGAGGTGAACTTGGATATATATCATGGATTGGATGGGAGTTTCCAACATAGGAGAAATTCCTCACTTGATACAAGATCACAGTACACTCACCATAGGGTTAACTTTTCTATCGCACTTCATGTCGAGGTTAGGTTATGGATAATTGAAGTCTCTACGTTCTGTTCCTTCAGGGACGTTCATTTATTATATCACTGCTCACTGCTCACAGGGACGTATCATAACAGATACGTAATTAGTAATTAGATTTCACCAGATGGGAAAGGGCTTCCTTGTTTTGACGTATAGTTTAATAGTTCTTGAAGTATAATCGCATACAGACATACTCCAGGTGAAGGTGACGATTAATCAACGAAATCAACTCACATCAAAGTGATAATAAAACAATCTAATTGGTCGCCTAGGAGAGCAGCTGCTGTTTTATATATTTTAATCGTAAAGTACTAAATGACAATTTCATTATTATTCTATCAATGGTAACATGTTGGTGTGAATGTTTTAATTTCCTCACGACCAATGTGTCAAAGTATGATACAAAAATTTTCACATTACAAATACAGTATGGCAGTAATTATGCTAATACTGTTTATCATAGCGCACATTGTGGAAGACAGCTGGCAGTTAATACAAATTGATGAGTATACAAAATTGATGTCGTTTTTACGTGTTAGATTGTTATGCATAGCATATATATAATGTTTCATTCAAACTATATGGCCTACCCGTATATACTGGAAAAACGTTCTCCGTTTCGAATTTGGTAACAAACATTACCGGTGTTGTAAATAACAAACAATGTATTTGTCAACAATAATATTTCTGTTCAGTATTCTAAGCTACGAATCTAATGCAATATCAGAAATTCACTAAACATCTGTAATGGTGTGTGATTGACCGCTCTAGCTCATACATATTATTGTCTATAATCCAAAATCTCAGTTTATGCGGAACATTATTATTATTATTATTATTATTATTATTATTATTATTATTATTTTCTTGTGGTTTAGCTTCGCAATAACACACCAAAGCTTTTCGGCGACGGATGGATAGGAAAGGGTTAGGACTGGGTAGATAGCGGCCGTGTCCCTAATTAAGTACAGCCCCAGCATTTTCTTGTAGCCTTGGGATTGCCGACGTTGGGATTCGAGCTGAGATTTTGTGTTGACTATGTGGAGAATTATTCCGGCTAAGTTAAGTACAAGTGAAATAAGCTTTCAATAAGCGTAATTTATATGATTTCTTTTGTTAGCATTTTAGCGGCGCGATTGCATACAGGTTTATGGCGATGCTGAGAAAATTGTAGGACTGAAATTGTGAAAGCTTTCTTGTTTCGTAATTAAGCGAATTCTGGAATTTATCTGGCGTAAAACCGGGAAAGTGCGCATGAACTGGCTGTAGAGTTTGGTTTTAACTCATATTTTCCAAATCGGTTTGCTTCAGGCGGTATGCTTTTTGAGCGGGTTCATTTCCATCTCAGTCCAGTTGAGTTCGAAGGTACTGAAATAAGCCAGCCTCGTGCCAGTAAATTTATGGGCACGTAAAAGGTTTCCTGCGGGACAACATTTTCAGAAATTCGGTCTCTTCGGAAACCGTAAAATTAGTTGGTGGGGTCAAAACAAATTATCATCATCATCATTATTATTATTAATTCATTATGCCCAAATAAGTAGGGCGTTTGAACTTATTAATCATAATGATTCTTCTTTTCTTCCCAATTTCTCTTCTTTCGTTCACAGAGTTCATTTATGCGTTCTTGTGTCCATCCTGTGTAATTATTTTCTTTTAGGTTTTTGTGAAAATTCATGTTTGCTTATTAATCTTCCAAATTGTTTTCTATCTTGAACGGTTGCCTGGGTAATATCCATTTCTTCTAGAGCTTCGTTTATTTCCACAAACCAATTGTTGCGGTTTTTCAGCTGTAGTGCGTGACTTAGAAGTCTCTTTGTCAGCATGTTATTCTCCATTCTGTGTAGGTGTTCGTGAAATTTTAATCTCTTTTTACTAATAGTATCTGTGATTTTTTTTCGTGAATTGGTACATTTCCTGCTGTTTCTTTATCATCCAAATTTCATTTTTGTATTTTTTTGTAGAATTTCTTGAGGAATTTTCCGACAGTTGATAAGGCAGTCATTTGAAAGATGCGTCGCCGGTACGAGGACCGTGCGATCAGCCCAAAGTTATTATGAGTCACCAAGGTAAACGGACAGGGCGAGCCGACCGATTGATTTTGATCTAATAAAAGCGTCCCTTCCACTTCTGGTCGGGACTCTGTTTGCATGTATTAGCTCTAGAATTACCACAGTTATCCAAGTAAAGTGGTATGATCTAAGGAACCATAACTGATTTAATGAGCCATTCGCTGTTTCACCTTAATTTGGCTTGCACTGAGACATGCATGGCTTAATCTTTGAGACAAGCATATGACTACTGGCAGGATCAACCAGGGAGCTGGCTGGCTCGTACTTCGATGTATTATTATTATTATTATTATTATTATTATTATTATTATTATTATTATTATTATTATTATTATTATTCACGACTCTGGAACAACTTGCTCCACCATGTGTACTATACCCCGAAGACTAGGACTGGATGTAGGTGTTGTGCCTGAAAATAGCTGCACCACCTCGGGACGAGGACACGAGTCTACTACTACTACTACTACTACTACTACTACTACTACTACTACTACTACTACTACTACTACTACTACTACTACACCAGAAAAATGCTGGGGCTGTAACTTACCTAAGGCCACGGCCACTTCTTTCCCACTCCTAGCCCTTTCCTCTTCCGGCGTCGCCATGAGACCTATGTGTCGGTGCGACGTTAAGCAACTCCTTATGACTTTCAGTGTTTACTCTGCAGGCCACTGTGAATTAACTAAGCTCCCTCACAATATTTGAAACTAACTCCCTGATCTTGTTTGGTTCCACACCTATCATCACGGAGTCGCAAAACAACTGAGTCTAATAATGGCTACCGTGGCTTCCCTCTACTTCTGCTACCCTCCGTGGCCATGTCCATTATTCTCATGCATTCCCCTCATCCAGCAAGTTTAGTCCTAACTTAGGCTTTACCTCCTCATTCCGACTACACTCCCGTAACTGTCCCCACCTGACTGTAACAGCAATCATTCTTGATACTTCCATGTCTGTTCCTAGCAACTTATGAATTAGTTAATCTGAGTCCATCCAGCTTTCTAATAATAATAATAATAATAATAATAATAATAATAATAATAATAATAATAATAATAATAATAATAATAATAATAATAATAATAATGTTATTTGCTTTACGTCCCACTAACTACTTTTACGGTCTTCGGAGACGCCGAGGTGCCGGAATTTAGTCCCGCAGGAGTTCTTTTACGTACCAGTTAATCTACCGACACGAGGCTGTCGTATTTGAGCACCTTCAAATACCACCGGACTGAGCCAGGATCGAACTGCCAAGTTGAGGTTAGAAGGCCAGCGCCTTAACCGTCTGAGCCACTTAGCCCGGCATCCAGCTTTCACTCTCGTACAGTTGAGTCATTCTGAAGACAGGCCGATATAGAGATAGTTTTGTCCAAATTCTGACTTCTTTGTTACAAATTAGAAATACCATTGATCAGAAATATGAGCCCACTGCATTACCTTGATTCGTTTTCACTTTTTGTTTGCCGGCGTGAGAGAATACTCAACCCTAAAACCTGAAATGATCCTCGTGATCCAGTTTCGTATCGCTCACCGAGATTCCTTCCCTATTGACATTTCTTCAGTTCTGGGAATGTTAATTTTTCTAACACACTTGCTGTTCTTTGTTTCAAGCTCCAAGATGTTAGACTGCAGGATTTAGGCACTTTATAACCAAGTGGTCGGCATATGCCAAGCTGCTTACTATATTTCCACCCAACACAATCGCTCCCTACCATTTGATATCTTTTAGTATACTATGAGCAACAAACGTGAAAGGTGTCTTATCTAACCCCTAAAGCAAAAGAAAAATTACAAATGGTGCGCTCAATCTACTCTCCCTCTTTGTTGGTATTTCTAGAAATATTCTTGACCTGTAATATAAAATATGTAGTGTGGTCTGGACCAATAGTTTTCATTGAATTCTTTTTCTTTCTTTTCAGGTAAGTTCAAAGTCCAGTTTATTGCCCATGATGTAAAAAAAAATACAGTAAGTAATGTTTTTTTTTATCGTTCTCTATATTTCACTTAAGAATCTATACTAAATCGTGTTTGCATGGGATTCCTATTAACTGTAGACATTCACAAAATCTTACATCGCAGTATACGTCTGTATGTGTGTGTGTGGGGGGGGGGTATATTACCGAATACTGGATATTCGTATCTGATGTTCTTAATAGTCTGAAAAGCATAGAATACAGGAGTGTTCTAAACTGTCATAATTTGTGGCACAGAATGATTTCCTAAACGAATCTTCATCATGCTTGTCTTGGAATAAAATAATTCAATATCTCGCTGTGCTGACTATAAAAGTTTGAAGATGAGCACGAGATTTTTTATCACAGTATCTGCAAAATGTATTAAATAAGACTTGAACATTTTATTCATTCAGGAGGTAGCCTATGAACAAGAATTAAAATATTACAACATTTTTTCTTCAAGAACGGAAAATACATTTTGACCTCACAACTTTTTCTTGCGTCCAGGAAATTGATCAATCCGGTCATTTTAAACAAACTTTATTGATATTTGAAAAGCAAAAGTAGGTATACATTCAATCCAACCGTCAAATTCGCGACAAAGCTCCCACATACACAGTAGAAGTGATATTCAGTTCGAGACTGTTCAGAACGATACAGACTCGGAACGATTATCGCTGTTTGCCGAGTGAGATGCACGACATTCGGAAATCCTGGATAACGAGACTGGTATTGACTCAGGACTTTAGTATCTGTACTTCCGTGAAGCAGTCAAATGAATACCGTGGTTCTCAGTATTCGTTCGGGAGTACACGTAAAGTCCAGTTTTATTTCTTTAGGAGTTGGAGAACCAATGTGTAAAATGTTTCCAGTTCCTCTTCCGACATTTTAATATCATGGGCCTAAGTGCTTCTTCCTTTTCGGCCTAAAATAGGAACATAGTAGTAACCATTGACACGGTGGCGTGCCAGATGCGACCGTGCCGCATGCGACCCGTGCCACTAGCGACCGCATAATCTGTAACCGTGCCGGATGCGACCGGCGTTGACAGGATGTGACCGGCGTTGACAAGCAAATTGTCATTTAATAAGTTGTGTCATCACCCAAGATAAGGTAAGCTAAACGAAGTGCAATGTAATTTAAAAAGTCTTATAAGCAGCTACTGCCCCTACTTTACATAACACTCCTGGGGGAAACTCGTTTTACAACACGAAATATGGTGATACGTTTCCGTCTTTTCCCACCGGGCGAGTTGGCCTGCGGTTATAGGCGCGCGGCTGTGAGCTTCCATCCGGGAGATAGTGGGTGAATCCCACTGTCGGCAGCCCTGAAGATGGTTTTTCGTGGTTTCCCATTTTCACATCAGGCAAATGCTGGGGCTGTACCTTAATTAAGGCCACGGCCGCTTCCTTCTCACTCCTAGCCCTTTCCCAGCTCGTGTTCATTCATTGTACTATTTTCACTAAGAGCTATAGATGGCACTGAGTTAACAAATCAGAAGCAGAGAAGTCCATGTATATGTTAAATCCATTTCAGAAGTTATAAACTAAAATCAAACATAAAAAGGAATACAAATTGCTTGGGACATTTTGTACTAGACATTAGTTCTTAATGAGTTAATATGATGACTGGCAGTAAGTATAGTAACGTGCATTCGATTGTCTTCTATGCTTAACTTACATGGAAAATATGGATTACAGTGCCAATTAGCAGCATGGGTTGGGCCGTGTGGCTGTTAGTTTGAGTGTGGAAGTTGGAGGATTCGAGTTCTACTATCACTTGCCCTGAAGATGGTTTGCCGTGCTTTCCAATGTTCATACCAGGCAAATGCTAGCGCACGTTCTACCCCATCGTTTCAAAACTAAACCTGTCTGAGTTTATTACGTTAATCCACTAGAAAAAAATAATCTAGATGCCGTTAATCTCTTTTGATACAAATATGCATGTTTCCTACATTGCTCGAACAAAATTTGGTATGAAACATAAATTCATGATGCTGGTTGAGTTGTCGACAACACGCTAACTTTCTCCCCATCGTATGTCTTATTGCAGCATCTGTGACATGCCTTGCGCCGTTTCGAGAACATACGAGTAACGCTAGAAAAGAAGAAAAACTCCGCCAACAGCTGTTTACAAAACTTGGCGAATATACTTCACATTTTACGGCCATCATTTCAAGGAAATAAATGATATTCCATGAAGTGTTTTCAAGAATTTCACATACAGATTTGTTAAGTTTGGAAGCAACTTTTGGATTTTTTTTCTCAAACAAAGAACTACACATATATATAAAACTGGACGCAAGTTCGTGTGTATCAAAATGTAACTTTACGAAATGGTTTTCTTTCTGCAGACTCTTTGCATGATGAAGCGTATTATCGAACAATATTTGTTCTACATGACTAAGTCAAATATCTAGTTCAACCAAGTAATTACGGACTAGTTGCGCCACTGTCGATATCATTCAGGACAGGAGAAGAACAAGAGTATAAATGAAAGTAAAATGCATGAGTTAAAGAAAAGAAGGTGACATGAATAATACTATTGACACGTGCCTGTTATTATTTCTCGATGAATGCACTATTTGTCATCCATCTCTTGGAACAGGTCAGAACAACTAGAGTTTCATCACGAGGAAAAATCCTCTCAGTTTTGATCACTGTGTTGATGGTGTGATAATACCTCACAAGGAACACCATGCGTACCAATGTGTTAATATAAGGAATATTATTCATTGGGGAGAACGAAGAATTATCTACAATCTGTACAAAAATAGGTATGCAGTGATAAGAATTGATGGCTTAGAAAAGAAAGCAGCAAACCAGAGAGGAGTGAGGCAAGGTTGCAGTTTGTTCCCCGTCCTTTCTAATGTTTAAATAGAACAGCCAGTGAAGGAAATCAAGAGGAATTTGGGAAATAAAACCCCTGAGATTTGCTGATGATATTGTTATTTTATCTGAGACTAAGGAAATTATGGAGAAATTGCCGAATGGTATGGACAGAGTCCTGGGTAAGGAGTACAAGATGAAAATAAATAAGTCCAAAACAAAAGTAATGGAGTGCAATCGAACGAAGTCAGGTGATGCAGGAACTGTTAGATTAGGACATGATGTCTTAAAGAAAATAGATGAATGTTTGTAATTGACTAGTAAAATAACTAACCATGACAGAAGAAAGGGGAGGGGGGCGGGCGTAAAATGCAGACTAGCACAAGCAAGGAAGGCATTTATTAAGAAAATAAGTTTGCTCGCTCCGAATATTGATATAGGAATTAGAAATATGTTTTTGAAGAATTTCGTCTGGAGCGTGATATTGTATGGAAGTGAAACATGGACGACAACTAGCTCAGGAATAAAGAGAATAGAATCTTTTTGAAATGTGGTGTTACAGAAGAAGGCTGAAGGTGATATGAATAGATCGAATCGCTAATGAAGAGATAAAAATTGAATTGGTGAGAGGAGATCGATTTGGCTAAATTTGACCAGAACGAGAGATAGAAAGTTAAGACGCATCTTAAAATACCCAGGACTTATTCAGTTGTTTTTGAGGGAAGTGTAGGCGTTAAGAACGGTAGGGGGATGTGAATGTGTGAATGTGACAGGAAGATTAGAGCAGATGTAGGATGTAATGGTTACGTAGAAATGAAAAAGTTAGTACAGGATAGGGAAGTACTGAAAGTTGCATCAAACCAGTCTATGGACTGATGACTCAAACAACATCATTCATTGAGGTAAAAATATTAACGAGGTAGTTAAGAAAGGTTACAAATCTCTTTACATGGTTATGAGAGTATTTAGGGGTTATAGTAAGGATGTAAAGAAGACGGCGTATAAGTCACTGGTAAGTCCCCAATAAGCGTATGGTTCCAGAGTATAAGACCAATACCAGAACTAATTGATACGAGAACAGGAAAATATCCAAACGAAAGTAGGAAGATTTTTTCTGGGTGATTTCCGACAAAGGAGTAGGTGTTACGAAAATGTTGCCATCTTTGGGCTCGGAAAACAGGAGAGTAAGGAGACGACATTCTCGTCTATGTTTTAGTTTTGAGCTGTCAGTGGAGAGATGGCGTGGAATGACATTACTAGACGAATAAACTTGTGTGCGGAGCTTTTTTTGTTTTACGTCGCACCGACACAGATAGGTCTTATGGCGACGATGGGATAGGATAGGCCTGGGAATGGGAAGACCGAGCTCGATAGCTGCAATCGCTTAAGTGCGGCCAGTATCCAGTATTCGGGAGATAGTAGGTTCGAACCCCACTATCGGCAGCCCTGAAGATGGTTTTCCGTGGTTTCCCATTTTCACACCAGGAAAATGCCGGGGCTGTACCTTAATTAAGGCCACGGCCGCTTCCTTCCCACTCCTAGCCCTTTCCTGCCCCATCGTCGCCATAAGACATATCTGTGTCGGTGCGACGTAAAGCCGATAGCAAAAAAAAAAAAAAGGGAAGGAAGAGGCCGTGGCCTTAATTAAGGTACAGCCCTGGCATTGCCTGTTGTGAAAATGGGAAACCACGGAAAGCCATTATCAGGGCTGGCGACAGTGGGGCTCGAACTCACTATCTCCTGATTACTGGATACTGGCTGCACTTAAGCGACTGCGGAGCTTTTGAAAGTATGAAGGATCTATAAAGATAGGGACAAATTAGGGCAAATATTCATGTACAGGATGAGGAGTACGGGATTGGAATAAATTAACCAGGGAAATGCTCAATAAATGTCCAAGTTCTCTGAAGACGTTTAAACAAAACGCAGGCAAACAATTCATAGAGACTCGGCCACCTGAGTGACTGCCCTAAATGCAAATCATTGATGACACTGATAGAGTACCTATTCTATTAAGATGGTATACAGAGCTCTTTAAATCATTCTCTCAACAGGCAAATTGTATTTGGTCACTAGTATACTGCAGCGTACCTAATTGTAGTTTAAAATTAAATAAACTTCATTATTTTGAGCTGAAGCAACTGGAATCTCATTATTTCGAGGAATACTGTCATTTATTGTCATGAATGTGGTAGCATAATCAACTGTAACCACTAGAACAGTTATACGGTTTTGTGGATATTTCATTTTAAACCTCCATATTTGAAGCGTAAGAATTTCATTAAATTCAGAAACCTAAGTTTAAGCGAATTGTGAAACTTTATTTTTAGTAAATCAGTTTATTCGGCTAATATTCTCCGCGATAATATATTGCGAATTGAGTGGTCCCTCAGTACAAAAGCTATCTATGTAGGTCTATCATGTCTACAGAAACCATTAGGCAACTGTAAAGCAAGTGTTTGCTGAATGTTGCGGAATATCTCTTCAGCAGTGTACGGAGATATCACAAGTCTCGCGTTTGCCATATTCATGCTGCGGAGTTATCTGGCGGAAGTTATCACTCATAAACTCTGGACATTACATTCCAAACGGCTATAAAAGTGTCACACTCCAACCGAACTCGAGTACGTATCTCCAAACTGAAAATGTATGTGGCTAGTTTGGAGCCAAATGCAATGTAAAGCTCCAGATTCACCAGCCTTTTAGAATTATGTTGCTTGCAGCTGAGGCACAGCATCCTAAAACATCGTAATGTTTAAAAAGTAATGTCTTCAAGAGCGAGGAACGCTTATGAGCATTTCAGTTATTGTGGGTGTTAAGTTTAACGGAAATGTCATGATTATATTTTAGAAAATGTGTTAAAAATATTAAAATTAACAATGCGCCTCCGGAATTCTCTGTTTCCATCTATTTATGTGGCCTCGCTAAGTTTAACAATAAATATTTAAATACCATTGTCTTCTCAGTCTCCCCTACTTTCCTTATTGAACACCGACCATATGTTAAGCAGAAGGAGCCAATTAAATTCCATTCCTGTTGACCCTGATCAACTGAAGATGATGAACATGCAATTTTACACCGAGCTCAACCATTGTAGATAAGACTTAACTTTGACGACTGAACAGTATCTTCACTTCAGCGAAGTTCGCTGTTGAAAAGCTTAGGTATAAATCTAAATTATTGAATATCGCTTTTATTATTCCTTGTGTGGTAAAAGAAAATCTGAAATATATTTATTAGTATAGCGTGTTTATTTTGTACAGTGTTTATTTTTCTCCTTTTTCCATACAGCAAAATTTTAACTGAGACATTTCCTCCATTGGCCCCTGTATTATTGCTAAGCTGCTGTATAATAATCAAATAATATACCTTTTGTGACAAGGATAAATATTATTAGTCAAAAAGTAACTGCATTTCAAGACAGTATTAATTGTATAGGATTTAAATGAATAGGCACATATTAACATATTTCAAAAAATTATGTTTTCATTTTTTAATAATCATTTTCTTCTGCTAACTTTTGAAAATTAAATTACTGACTTATTCTATGATGACCTGATATAACAAGACATATAATTTTACTATCATCTAATAACCAGCCCAGCTATTCCTGTCTTTACAACAAATGATAAGTTTCAAGAAATTTTGGTCGGCCATTTTCCCATTATGCAATAACAAACAAACAAACAAACAAACAAACAAACAAACAAACAAAAATACAGGCAAATTAATATTGAACTGCACTAAGCTTCAACTTCTGTATGCTAACCGAGATAAAAGCGAAATGTGAGTAAAAAACTGGGTGTTTGCTGTGCTGACAATTTCTTTAAATATAGATTTCGTTTCTTTTACTTTATTATTATTATTATTTGTGTTTGAAAGATTGGAAAAGATTTTCACATTCAAAGGTGCACAACTCGATACGGAAGAATATGGTATCTAAATGATCAACGACGCAGCAGTATATTTTGATGTCTTGCATGGTGATAGGCTATCTACGAGAGTGTATTTTCTTGGGTTTCACGTTGCTTGGGCAAGATATTCAAGCTTACGCTTCTCCGTGTTTATTTATTTTTTCTTCTTCTTTTCCCTTACACTCCTGATCCTCATGTTTATCACTTTCTTAATCCACCTTAAACGTAACTTGCGTCTATAAACACACTTTTGATATGTTCCAGGTCATTTTAAATGTATGTTTATCAAGGACCAGCTATCTACTTAGTAAAGTAGTCGTTTTCTAAAGGAGCCGTGTACTTAGATATGAACTCTATATCGTGAACAGAGATGGTGGATTCCCTTGGTGATTGTGACTACCAACCAGTCAGACATAGCCTAATTTTAATGGAAGTTGCTCAATTTGAGTCGAGTGCTCCCCTTGACGTCTGGGGAACTAGCGACACTCCTCAACCTGCGGTGGTCGCCATCTTCATCTGGTGATGTCAGGTCGTGCTCACTTGTTTGCGCTTATGGAAATTAAATTTGGCGTGTAATTAAGTCTGGAGGCAGAGTAGAGAACAGCACATGTCACGTGGTCCACCTGCCTTGCGATACGGACTGTAGACGAGAACGTACTCTTTTCAAGTAGTCCTTCAATTAATAAGTGCTAACGAAAGTGGCAGCTTGAAGATTGTAATGGCGACATTACATGGGAGTTACTCAACCATTAGAGTGAAACAACCCACACTTCAAGAGAGACTACAAATTATTCAGGCTCACTTATATAATGAGGGTGGTTTGAGATTAAGCAAGCGGATATGCAGCTTGCAGATAGCGAATGTCGTCGTCATCATCTCCTCTACCTAATGGTTGGTGGGCAACATGGGCTGCTCGAAATAAACTTTCAACGTATTAGGCCGTGTTCAGTACATGTAGTAAGTACTGAAGATATGTTACGTACAGAACAAAAATAGCCAGCCGGACACCAGTGGGATCCGAACCCACAACATCCCGATTTCGCGTCGGTTGCTCTTAAATACGTACTATATGTACTGCACTCTATATAATACGTTTAAGGTTTATTTCGAGTACAATGCGGTCCTGAACATTCAATATTCATTAATATGAACTATTGTCTGGAAGTAAGGGTTGCTTTTTCACTGCTGACCTGGAAATATGTGAAAAGCCTCTGATTGCCTTCAGTTCGTCAGAATGAAATCACCGTAAGCATTAGGCCTAAGGATTCAGTAAAAATATTCTCCATCACCATTCGTATTTCACAGAATGGGGAGTCAATTCTCTAGTACCGGGTGAGTTTGCCGTGCGATTAGGGGTGCAAGCTGTGAGTTTGCATACGGGAGATAGTGGGTTTTTCAGGATTCCGGTGGTCACTATTTGTAAGTTGATATCTCTGTTGGAGAATAAATAAAACATTAGCTGCCTTCTTTCAGCCAGTTTCTTGATTTCTTGATAAGGTCTTTCTTGTCTGGTGATGCCAGTGAATGCTGCCTTAGGCCTACCGCCCTTCAAAACATCTTCCAGTAACAGAGTGTACTAGCTGACGTATCTTATCAGGTGGATAATTACTCGTAGCTGAGTTTTCATTTTCTTAATGACATTATACAGACTGTACCTATCTTATACTGAAAGAATCACTTCTTCATTTCTTTCCCTTTTTGTCCAAAATATACTGGTAATAATAATAATAATCGTATGGCCTCAGATATTGTATGCAGATATTATAATTATAATTTGACGCCATCTGGCTGTCTGTTCGTCAATTTCGACGTTCCGTTTTACTCTAGGCCTACTCTATGGCAGACAGAGTAAACCGGATCTCTCTTGGGTGTCTATGGCTGAGATTTAATTTTGTCGGGTAAACACGAAATGTGTCACCAGAGATCATTTACATGCCGACATCGTACGATATGGAGTGTCGAATGGACCTTCACAAATCTGACTACCTCTGCCGGGTTTGAACTCGCTCACCAGAGATCTTTTACATGCCGACATCGTACGACATGGTGTGTCGAATGGACATTTTTTCCGCCCTTCAAACATCCGACTACCTCTGCCGGGTTTGAAACCGCTATGTTGGAATCCGGAAGCCGACACTCCACCACTGATCCACAGAGAAATTGAATTAGAGATAGCTGTCAATGCGGCAAAATGGCGCTGTGCTCGGTTCGGTAAATGTATTAGTACGGCATAACATCTGACGGTGATGTCGTCGGACCACGCACTAGCCGTGTGTGCAACAGTTGACCAGCGGCAAAGTGGCGCTGTGCTCGGTCAGGTAAATGTAATAGTACGGCGTATCATCTGACGGTGATGTCGCCGGAACTCGCACTAGCCATGTGTGCAACAGTTGACCACACGACGGGCAAGACACAAAACACAAGATCTCTGCGCATTGTGGTTGTGGCCAGATAATCGGTACCTGGCGTATGGGTCATTCGTGCAAGCATAGGCTTTTGACGACCCCCCCGTATAAACAGTATTTTATGAATATGTGGATGCTGGGAATAGCACCACCACCAGGGTCAAATGTAGCGGAGTACAACGAGTTGATGACGAAGGTCATCGTCCACTTACTTGGATGGTAAGAGGTGATAGACGGGTGTAGTGTGTAGCACATCACTAGCGAATCCAATGCTGGACAACAATGAAGCGTGATCAACCATGCCATCCAGAACCATCTCCTTGCAATAAGGTACAAAGTCACCATTACACAGGAATATCTCTTCACACCGCACGTCGGAGTTCACAATGACTCACACGGCAAAGGAACACCGAAAAATGGAGAATGAAATAAGGTCGCCTGGTCAGACGAGTCGAAATACTAGTTGGAATACGACGATCGAACGATAGTAATAATAATTATCAGGCTCTATGCAAGGGAAATAATATACGCTAATGTAAACAGGTTTATCTCAAAGTACTATGCATAAAACAAGGGTGCGCTTTTTTGCGCGTACAAATCGCAATGAATTTTAAGGAAAATGTTCAACGATAACGTGTACTTAATTGACCATGTTGCTAAATAACAGTAATCAATATGTGTACTAGGTCTATGATGTTCTTCAAATTAACCCTTGGTATCTCTGAGAACCGTAGAAATAGTTAATAGGACCTAAAACCAATACCATTATTACTAAACTAGCAAATGTACCCGTGCTTCGCTACGGTATTCTGCATTGTATACGAATATTGAGGTAAATACTGTACATGCAGTAAATAAGATTGTTTTAAAATAGCATGTCTCTTAGCGTTATCCGAGAAACAGCATGGAGAGCTCCCCATACGTTGTTTTCAATGTAAAGTGCTTGTTACGGATTTGTGATGATAACGACAGGCTCACTTGCCTACTGCCATTCACATTCGATTTGGTAAGTTTACGTTATAATTGCAGGCCCCATTGCCTACTGCGCGGTCACAATCGATTTGGGGAGTTTCCGTTACAATGGCAGCCCCCCTTTCCTACTTCCAGACATATTACAAATTGAGGAGTTTTTATTACAATGGCAGGAAACTTCCCTACAACCAGTCAAAATTGAGTTGTGCAGTTACCATTAAAATGACAGGCCCCGTTTCCAACTGCCAGCCAGCTTACTGCCAGTCACCCCAAGTTGGTGAGTTTCCATCAAAATAGCAGCCCAGTATGCCTAATGCCAGTCACATTTTAGATGGGTACATCTGTTTATAACTGCGGGAACGCTTGTCTACACCCAAACACATTCGGGTAAGGGGACTTTTGAACAAAACTGCATGCTCCCTTGCCTTCTGCAAGTCAAATCGAGAAGTGAATTATTCATTCCAATGGTAGGCCTGCCTTATTAATGCCAGTTACACAGGAATTGGAGAAGGACCCCATTCCTACTGCCAGTCAAAGTCGGTGTGGGGAGTACTGATTACAATAGCAGACACACCCTTTCTCGATCGCTACAAAATCGACATAAGTGAATATATATAGTTCGACATACGAAAGTATGTGCTTGTTTACAATATTGCAGACTTACATTTACATATTAACTGCTGCTAAACGGTACATCATATCGATAAAGGATTGTACCATAAGACGCCGTATTTAGCGGCCTAAATTGCTGGTCTTATGATATCTCATCTATTAAAGGGTCAGATTGAGTAAGAAACGTGGAATAGGGTAAAATTTGTGTAAGATTATCTCACATTGCATTGCTTTTCGGATAATTAAGTGACAGCTACATACATAGCATTTGGCTCACATATGACTACTGGGTGGACCAATTTTCGTGTAGAGTTTGATGATTCTATCTTTCCTATAAATGATGGAAAGTATGAATTATGTATGTGAAAAGTCCAAATTTACTTAACAACGAGAAATAGAGAAAAATCAAACGTAAAAGGGATAGAAATACGACAAAAAGTCGTAAGACAAAGGTTGTAAATCACTCAAAATTGAACGGGGATTGTGGCATCCGTTATGTGATAATACTTCCCGAAGGTCTGCACCATCATTAAAATTGCCTCCATATTTCGATATTCTTCGGGATAAAAAGGGAAATATTTAAAGATCTTGGAAGTTTTCCGTCCGTTACAGGCTAAAACGTATAATTTTGCCAAATTTCAATATCCTTCTTCGACTGGCAGATTATGCCGCAATCTGGGTTTTCGGTGAGGAGTGTAAAAATTAGGACTTTCAAGAAACTAACCCAAAAAGTATGCAGATGTTCATTATTACCCCTTCAACGTGTAGCTGTACGAAAATTTCGCCAAAATAGTCAATGTACAGGCACACAGTCGTTACGATTTTATTTACATAGATAGATAAGGAACCTGCTCCACCTGCAACACCTTTTGGGCTATATCCGCTGGACTTTACCTGAAAAACGGACCGTTTATCATATATACATTTGCATAGCTTAGAATATTTCCTCAAAGAAAAGAGTCTCCAGCATTCGGGATTTGCACTCGCATACATACGTGGTAATTAAGGAAGAAAATAATACAGTTTAGTAAGTTGAAATTAATAGAAAATGGATTATAACTGAGGACATCCGGATGACGACAAATATGTAAATACCAAGTGAATATGTTGGAAAATCAAATGTTTCTCAATAAATTATGCCAGTGTGAGTTATGGATATCAGAAAGCGGTAATCGGAGAGAAATTTAGGCGCAGGGATTCTTAGGTCAACAGATAAGATGACTAATAGTGTTATTAGTTAAGCTATTCGAGGACGGTTATAACCTCCAATGATATTGCGCCAATATCCCGCAGAATGGCCGATTGACGACTCTCTTGCTTTCTACCCAAGGAACAACCACGAATTTAAAGAAATTATGAGGAAAATGGCAATACGTCACTTCCCTGCTGGCAAGCAGTCAGAGACGTTGCCATGGTAACCCATATATTCGTTGTCGGCCTGTCGGTCACTCAATGCAGAGCATGGTATCGACAGAAAATAGTAAATTTCTCCGTCATTTGAAGAGTAAGGTAAATTATGAACATAACGAAAGTTATTTATAATGAAGAGACCTTTCACATACGGTCCACAGAGTTTACAGAAAATGAATAGTATAAGAGAAAATGGAGGAAAACCGTTGTGGTTTTCCTATAAAACCCCCGTCTTTTCAAAGATTTTAAAATGATATGCATATCAAAACCATCCCCGGGATGAGTATACACTAAATATGAACTTTGGTTGAGATCTATCCAGCCGTTTCGACGTGATGGTGGAACAGACAAACAAACAAACAAACAAACAGACACGAAAAGTAAAAACCACCGATTCGGTCTTGAGTTGACCAAAAACGGATAAATATTTGAAAATTTGGCAAAACAAAAGGAATTGCAGACAGCGGACCCCCTACAACTTTATTTATAAGATTAACCCTTTCAGATCTGAATTTTTCTCACGGGTTGACAAGTAATTATTAATGAAATTTGGCGTCCTGAGAAGATACATGAGAATCATCCATGATTTTTAAGATATGTTATCGATACATGATATTATCATATTCACATACAAGAAGAACTTAACAGCGGACTTTTCCTCCTTTAACTACATATAGGTATGTGATAAAAATTTGAAAGATTGGGACTGCTTCATATAGTGCAGTAACATTTAGGTCTAAAAGCTGTTATACATGTACATTTCTACTTTAACCATGTCCAGCGGCTTTTAAATCTGGGGATAAACAATATATTTGGTATTATATTATCAATTTATTTGTCCCATGTGCTGGGTGACGCACTCGTAACCCGCCATCGTCGAATACCAACTGGTATCTCGACTCGTCTGACCACGCGACGCTTTTAATTCTTCATTCTTCGGTGTTCATTTGCCCTTGTCAGTCATTGCGCACTCCAACGTGCAGTGCGAAGAGATATTCCTGTGGAATAGTGACTTTGTACATTATTGCAAGGAGATGATTCTGGATGGCATGGTTGATCACGCTTCATTGTTGTCCAGCATTGGATTCACTAGTGATGTGCTAAACTCTACGCCCGTCTATCACCTCTTACCATCCAAGTTCGTGGGAAGGAAGCGGCCGTCGCCTTAATTGAGGCACAGCCCCAGCATTTTCCTAGTGTAAAAGTGGGAAACCACGGAAAACGATCTTCAGGGCTGTCGACAGTCGGGTTCGAACCCACTATCTCCCGAATGCGAGCTCACAGCTGAGCGATCCTAACCGCACAGCCAATTCGCTCAGTCAAACTAAAATACTGGATAGACTAATAATCTTAGGGGAATTAATTTGTCGGTAAAATTCATACATTTAACAGTTCCGTAAAATGCACGGGAGAAGGATGTTTATTGAAGAGGGGAAATTTTACGAGGCGTCATGGGCACTGTAAACTGCTCCGTGTCCCACCACTGCAATGGATTGGACCCTAAAAGTTTGCCGTGCACTTCACGAACTAGATGACTCACTGATCAGATGGTCAGATAGTCAGCCTCGACTACAGACTGTATCGTACCATCAAACAGGGTGGGATTCACCAAGTGATTCCAGCTGTTCTGACCATCTGGCTTATCAATGCTCCATGGTCGGAACACTGAAGTAGAACACTGTAAACAAGCAATTTCATTACAGTAACTCGAACACAGTTTCGGATCACTAGAGAATAATTATTGCAGTCAGTTCACTCGGTTGATTAGAAAACGAGCTTTGCATTTTATTTTATGATGTTGACTTATCTTACACCAACAACTTTCACTCCTTACTAATGCCAGTTAGTACACCGTTCCATGCTCATTTAATTACCCCATCTGAGATAAATGTCTTCCTTAAACATGAATAAACAGCTGTATCAATATACCGAAAGCTTTTTGCCCTCTCACTTCTCTTATTTAGAATGGGAATGAAATTTCGAAACAAAACACTAAGAACTTTCAATAACATTTCATAGGTAGGATTTGAAATGCTTCATTTTATAGGTTAAAATATGATTGGATGATTCAGATTCAGATCTTCACGATTATGTTCAACATTTTATTTCTTATATTTTGATGCATACTTTTCTGCAACATTTTATGCAATACACCACCATCATCAGTTCAAGCCGCCTTTTTTTGTATTTCAGATGAAATTTGTGGCCGACAGTTACTTTTGATTTTTTCCAACTCTCCTGAAGAGGAAACAACCTGGCTTGAATTCCTCACTTAATGATAGTCATATATCTTCCGCAGTCTTTTCCACACCCTCGTAGAGTCACAGGTGTGTACTGTATCGAACATGTGGAATTGGTTCTCTTTTACGGCCCGATGCCCTTGCTGCCACCAACACTACGTGGAGTAATTAATTCACTATTGCGTTGTTCTGTGCTGATCGGTAATGTTGTGTGTTCTGTGTACCGGTATATGAAGAGGAGTATAGTGAATCAATCACAAACACCCAGTCCCCGAGTAAGGGGAATTAACGAGGCACCGTTAAAATAACTGACCCAGCCGAGAATCGAACCCGATTGTGGTAAATGCAACACCATCACATACCATTTCACACACAACTTAAATATTTCAATAATCACCATCCAAACAGTGGCCTGTTATGGTCTCTATCCATCTCTTAGGCAGGCATCCAATAGAACGACTTTCCCTGTGCTGTGATCGTAAGATCTGCTCAGGGATCTTCCCCTTCCCATTCTGTTGATATGGTCCTTCCAGTTCTTTCCTACGAATTTTACCATGGGTTCTACCTTCAGTTCTTTCATCACCTCCTCGTTCCTCCTGTGGCCTAGTGCTGTAGAGCAGATCTCATGAATCTCATACCAGCAGTACTGATTCGGGATTCTTCTTTTTCCTGATCGTCCATGAAGGCCCATGGTTCACTTCCGTACAAGAGAACGGGTCTGGCTAGCGTTCTACAAATGTGTAGCATTGTGTTTCACGGTATAGACGGTTTCATGACTGAGTTGATTGTAGGCCTACCCATGGTTTTATAGAATTTTGCAATGAGCAGGGGGAGAGGTGATACTCCCACGTGGCGCGTCCCAGGTGGCGGATAGGGGGGTCCTAACCGGCTTGCCGGCGGACTTGAGGGAAATAAAATACCTCTCGCGGACCAAACACACTACCCCCTGCGGGTGGGGGACGCACATGTAGAATACACCCGCAGTATCCCCTGCCTGTCGTAAGAGGCGACTAAAAGGGGCGACCAAGGGCTGACTGAATTAGAACCATGAAACTAATTTTGAATCGTACCATCACGCGGGGAACACCATAGGTTGCCTGTACTTGCGAGTCGTACCACTAAATTCGGTACGAAATAGGTTTGTGATTAGTAGCAGTAAAAGCCTGGCCTGGTGGATTCCAGTACCCGTGCGTCGTACCCAAGTGTGCAACACCGCGGGTCTGGGCGTAGCCTGTGAATTGTACCACTATATGAGCAGCACCGTGGGTCTGCGTTGCCTGTGATTAGTACCCACTATGTGAGGAACACCACGGGAATACCGGCGCCCGTGTTTAGTACACCTAGGTGGAGAACCTTCTCGGTTTGCGTTGACTCTGAGTTGGGCCATTGTGTGAGACACACCATAGGTCTGCGTTACTTGTACGTATTGCAATACTTGTGAGTAGTACCATCTTTTGTGGAACACCGTGAGTCTTCGCTACTTCTGATTAATACCCCAACATGACACATACCATGGTTCTATTTTACTCGCGACATGTACCATTCAGTGGGGCCTTAGACGTGGATTTTGCACCCCCTTTAGACACCAAGCATCATTGTGCTTTATAAATGGTTCCTTGGTCGGTAATAATGTTATTTTCGATCTGTATTGAGTCGATCCACTGGTTTAAGTTTGTTTGTTTTGTGTTCTGTTGAGTTCCTGTCCATCCATTCATTCTTCATGCCATATTTTATTTTTACTTTGGTCAGTGGATGCCTTTGCAATTTTTGTTCTTTCATTTCGTACCATTAGGGGCCGATGACCTTTGATGTTAGGCCCCTTAAAACAACAAGCATCATCATCATCATCATCATCAGAATTTTGCAATGATGTTATCAGCACCGGTTTTGCTGTCGAATGATAGGGAGTAGCCGAGGTTGTTTAGGAGTTTAGTTCGTATTATCAACTGTTCATTCACTATAATTTTAGGAAGACAAGATTTTTACCTTTGAAAGCGAGTGTTTTTGTTTCTTCATCAGGCAATGGTATGATGATAAATGGGGTTAAAAGTCAGGTAGCGAGTTTCACAAACAGGAAAAGACCTCTCAGGTTTAATTACTGCGTTGATGGGGGTGAAAGTTCCTTAAGGGGATCACTATAAGTTCGTAGGTGTTTAATGTAAGGAAAGATCTTCATTGGGATAATCACACAAACGGGATTGCAAATAAATGTTACAGACCTCTGCACATGGTTATGGTTATCAGGGTATTTAGAGGTTGGAGTAAGGATGTAAAGGAGAGGGGATAAAAGTCTCTGGTAAGACCCAGTGTATGGTTCCAGTGTATGGGAGCTTCGCAAGGATTCAAGAACTGGAATAAATTCAAAGAAAAGCAGCTCGGCTTGTTCTGGTTCATTTCCGTCAAGAGTAGCGTTACGAAAAGGTTGCAAAGTTTGAACTGGGAAGACTTTGAAGAAAGGAGATGAGCTGCTGGACTAAGATGTATGTTCCGAGCTGTCAGTGGAGAGATAATAATAATAATAATAATAATAATAATAATAATAATAATAATAATAATAATAATTCCGTGTGGCTATTTCTGGCCGAGTGCATCCCTTGTAAGGCAGACCCTCCGTTGAGGGTGGGCGGCATCTGCCATGTGTAGGTAACTGCGTGTTATTGTGGTGGAGGATAGTGTTGTGTGTGGTGTGTGAGTTGCAGGGATGTTGGGGACAGCACAAACACCCAGCCCCCGGGCCATTCGAATTAACCAATGTAGGTTAAAATCCCCGACCCGGCCGGGAATTGAACCTGGGACCCTCTGAACCGAAGGCCAGTACGCTGACCATTCAGCCAACGAGTCGAACAAGTGGAGAGATGACGTGGAATGACATTAGTAGACGAAAAAATTCCATTGGTGTTTTTCAAAATTGGAAATTTCGCAATGTGTTTCTTTTTCTTTTCTTTTTTTTTTCAAAATATTCCTTCCCTCGGAGCAATTTCATTCAAAAATAAAACAATTAAAGGAAATTATGTCTCAGTCTTGCGAATATACTTCTTTTCTCTGTCTACTTCATCTGGATGGTCGGAGTGCGTTTCAAATTTGACTGTGGGGTTTCTAATATATATCATTTCTTCCCTTTAATGGCGATCATGTTGGAATTTAATAAGACAAATTGGGGGCAAATTTTAGTTTACGAGAAAGGGGCTGGAATAATTTATCAAGGGAAATTTTCGATAAATTTCCAAGTTCATTGAACTTATTTAAGAAAAGACCAGGCAAACAACTAATAGGGAATCTACCACCTGGGGGCGACTGCCCTAAATGCAGATCGTTGGAGATTGATTGAGCTGCCATTCTATTAAGATGGTATACAGAGCTCTGCAAATCATTATCCGAACAAGCAAACAGTAGCCTACTTGGTCATCAATATACAGCAACGTATCTAATTTTAGTTTAGATAAATGTAATTATTTTGAGCTGCAGCAACCGGAATCTCGTTGTGTACATTGTTACGAGGAATACTGTCAGTTATTGTCATTAATGTGGTATCATAATCAAATGTAACCACTAGAACAGGGGAAATGCTGTTCCAATTAATTAAAATTGTCTGCAGGCTTCAATGTGGGAGCTCCACCACTAGACGTATTCTCTATTGGCTAGTAACTAACTTAGAGGACTACTTGGGTTACAAGTTTCGAAAGACTGCCTTAACACTACGAATTACCGTAGATTTAGTGGTACAATGGTTCTTAGCTAAACATTGTAACGACAACATTAATTGGAGATGATTTATTAAGTGGGTTCGAATCCCACTGTCTTCAGGCCCGAAAATTGTTTTCCATGGTGTCCCATTTTGACACCAGGCAGATGCTGAGACTGTACCTTAATTAATGCCATGGTTGCTTCCTTATCACTCCTAGCCCCTTCGTATCCCATCGCTGCCATAAGACCCATCTATGCCGGTGCGACGTAAAGCAGAATTTTAAAAAAGAAAGAACATACATTACTGACTCACATGTGGACATAAATATATTTTAATTGCCTCTTTTGTCACTCTTAGCTCTTCTCCTGAATACGGCATATCATATTTCATCATTGACATCAAATTTTTCATCTCGTTGGGATTATTTAAATTTTATTTTATTAAGACAAGGGACTTTCTTTTAACATCTTAACAGCTTACCCGTATGTGTTCATACCTTGCTGTCTGTTCCTTTTGGATTCATTTTGAAAGTTATTGTGTTTGGTTACAGTGAAAGGATTGGTTTGACTGCGAACAACGTTAAAGGTATACATAATGGGCAAACGGATTCGTTATAAATCAGTAAAAGAGCAAGCCAGAAATAAAAATTTGGCTATTGAAATTTATTTTACTTGCTTTCATTTTGATGCAAAGTAATTTTCCTTGATATTCTAACCTAATTGGTACTCAAGGGCAGTGGCGTAACGTTATTGCATGCAAGGCCTGTTTTGCAGGTAGGACCGTATTTTAAGGGGCTTAAGGGGCCCGCAAACTTACGCAGAAAAAGTAAATGCATGAATAAATGGCTTTACCCGAATGCCATTATGCGCGGGAAAAGTGATACTGTGCTTGTAAAATGGGAAGAAAAAGTTTGTTTTACAGTGCATATGTAGAGTAATTGTCGGGTGGTTGCATCTTCCTGCAAATCCTATTGGGTTGACTCTAAGAGAGCTGTCTCTCGTAACACGAGCGCCGCGCTCTCCCACAAACATTTGTGCCAAGTTATGTTCAAGGAAGCAGTAAAATTTGTATAAAAATATCGGATTTTAGACCTAATTGTTCCTGTTGCTTCCGCAAAGCTAAAACTTATAAATAACTAGCTATGGAAAGTTATGAGCAAAATAGACTCTGTAAATTTAGTCTCCCCAGCATCGAATGTATCATTCATGGGCATAACTGAAATTTTCAATACATTTACATACCAAGAAGTACATTGCATGTTCCAGTCTCTTTGGAATCAAATGTGAGTATAGTAAAGCTTTAAAAATATAAATACAAAAGATAGAATTCTGTGGTAAGATCCCATATAGAGTTTGGTTCCACTGTATGGGACCCTCACAAGGATTACTTGATTCAGGAACTGAAAACCGTCCGAAGAAAAGCACCTCAATTTCTTTTGGGTGATTTCCGACGAAAGGGTAGCGTTACAAAAATGTTGTAAAGTTTGGACTGGGAAAACTTGGGAGAAAGGTGTCGAACTGCTCTACTAAGTGGTATGTTCCGAGCTGTCAGCGGAGAGGTGGCGTGGAATCACATTAGTAGACGAATAAGTCTGAGTGGTGTCTTCAAAAGTATGAAAGATCACAATATGAAAATAAAGTTGGAATTATAAAGGATAAATTGGGGAAATATCCCTTTATAGGAAGGGAGTTAGGGACTGGAATAACTTAACTAGACAGATGTTCAATAAATTTCCAATTTCTTGCCATTATTTAAGAAAAGTGTAGGAAAACAAAAGATAGGGAATCTGCCACCTGGGCGACTGCGCTAAATGCAGATAAGTAGTGATTGATTGACTGATGATGTAGAAATATACAGGGTTATTTATCTAAGATGTTACACGGAAATAACGCTAAACCATTAAAGATATCGGCATTCTGATCCATATTCGTAAATAGTACCAAGGAGCTAGTAATATAATGTGCTACGTATTCTCATGGGGTGATTAATAACCGAGATATTGATACTAACTCCATATTTTTAAACAGAATGGCACAAAGTCATACAGCTGGTCTAAAAGTTCAACTGCGTGCATGTTTAAGTATGTAAGTGTTTTCAAAATCGGACAGTTAGTTTTTGAGATATCAATAAGAACAAAATGCGCCGTTTTGCATGCCGCATCGAGAGCGTGAAGTCGGGCAAGAACATATTGACGCGCAAACAGGGTTTTGGGTGTGATTCCAGCCACAGAATGGGTACCAAGACTGTAAGCATATCTTGCAAATGTGATGGGATTGCAAAGTGTGTACAACAGGTGAACTCATGACAGGACAGGGAGTGATGTTTTTAAAAAGAAATATAATCACTTGACTTCAAAGGAACATAACGAAAGATATAATTGTCACTGGTTTGAGAATACAGTACATACTACTGTATGAATTGAGAAATAAACATAATACGGGACACCGGAAGAGCTCCTTCTAGAAAAGAAAATTAATAATGTCCAAATAATCTCCCTTCCCCGTTGTGTGTTCGCCACTCATACAATGACGTTACACACCCAGGGTACAATACGGTACATCACATTATGTATACGATAGTTTACAGGACATGCCTGGTATCCGTTCTGTGGCTGGAATCAATGCCAGGAAACAGCTTGCGTGCCAATACGTCCTTGGCCGACCGTACGCTGTCAGATGCGGCACGCAAAAGCCCAAATGCGTTCTTATTGCTATCTAAAAATACGGTCCGATTTTGAAAATACGTAGATATTTGAACTTATACCCAATTGAACTTTTAGACCAGGTTCAGATGGGCTTGTACCATATTCGTTATGCCTCCGCGCAAGCGCAAAGTTTGAAAAAAGGATACTCTAGTTTGGTGCTCTGCGTGATAAAAATCTGTATCTTCACCATGTGCTAACTCTGTTCTTGATCCAATCTGATAACCCTGGTTCTAGTACCCACCTTCATACAAAGATAAGATGTAAACAAAGTAATTAGATTGTTGGGAGAGTATTAAACAATGGCCTATGGACACTACGAGATGATATACAAGTGCTTTCAATCAACCGTGTGGACATAGACGGAAAATCGTTCCTGCTTTGATGACGAGCACCTAGATTGTGTTGAGTACCCTTTAGAAGCAATTAGACAGTGCGCAGCGGCTGGAGTGCCCTTCAGAGTACGAGTGAAGTGCCCTAGAGCCGCATATTACTTTTCTTGCCCGTATAGTTCCAGCCGGCATATGTACTATTTTATATTGCACTCCACTCTTGGTTCGCTACGTTGCTGTTTAAGGCGGCTTAGTTGTGGGTATTAAAGCTCGGAATATTTTATGATATGAACTGGAGTGTGATTCTGAATGAACAGCAGGTGGGAGGATAAAGTATTGTGGCAGGAGAGATGAAGTTAAAGTTTATCTGTAGCGGCGAAGCACAGGGATGGGATATGGAGAGAAAGTACATACAGGGGCGATAGAAGCACGCAGCAATACCAGTATCTAGGGGAAAGAGCTGGATGTGTTAAATAAAATTATTACCAAATAGCTGCCTCGCTGGATCGGTAGTCGGTCATTTCATCGCGCACTTTCAATCATTTAGCTGAGCTTTCAAATTTTTCATTTTAGCACGCACATTTCTTTTCATTTCGACACATATTTGAAATTTGGCAACACTGTCATATAAATTCAAATTGGCTGGCGTGTCGTAATTGACGTGCTTCAGCCGATAATTCAAAAGGGGAGATTTCCCAAACCAAATCGGAAAATGGCCGTTCAAGTTGGCTGCATTGTAGGTGCTGCGGAACTGTAAGTTTGCATCCGTGAGATGGTCGATTCAAATCCCACCGTCGGAAGCTCTGATGATGATTTTCCTTTCTTATCTCATCGTCGCCTAAAACGTATTTCAGTGAGTGCGACGGTATAACCCCCCCCCCCCCATGGTACTACAGCCTTTGAAGGGCCTTGACGTACCAATCGACCGCCGTTCAGCCCGAAGACTTGCATATTACGAGGTATCGTGTGGTCAGCACGACGAATCCTCTCGGCCGTTATTCTTGGCTTTCTAGACCGGGGCCGCTATCTCACCGTCAGATAGCTCCTCAATTCTAATCGCGTAGGCTGAGTGGACCTCGAACCAGCCCTCAGGTCCAGGTAAAAATCCCTGACCTGGCCGGGAATCCAACCCGGGGCCACCGGATAAGAGGAAGGCACGCTACCCCTACACCACGGGGCCGGCGTGTAAACCACTAGCAAATAACATTTTCATTACACGTGTCGCACGCTCGCAAGAATAGTAGCAAAACTCAAAAAATTGTTATTTTTAGTTATGACATGCCAAAAAAAAAAAACCCACTGTGCAATAGCCCCGATGGTCTACCAAGCGAGCGCTGCTCAGCCCGAAGGCCTGCAAATTACGAGGCGTCGTGTGGTCAGCACAACGAATCCTGTCGGCCATTATTCGTGGCTTTCTAGACCGGGTCCGCCATCTAACCGTCAGATAGCTTCTCAATTGTAATCACGTAGGCTGAGTGAACCTCGAACCTGCCCTTAGGAATAGGTAAAAATCCCTGACCTGGCCGGGAATCGAATCCGGACCTTCCGGGTAAGAGATTGGCATGCTACCTCTACAGCGCTGGTCCTGCTTAGTTATGACATGTATCAGATGCAAATATAATCACTCTTTCGATCTAGGAAACTGTCAAAAATGTAACTCCATTATTATTATTATTATTTATTTTTTTTTTTTTTGCAGAAAATTACAAATGCTCTTTTATCACTTCAGCATACTGAACTTCGTCATATAAAAATATTGACACTTCTTAGTTGGGATTTATTTCATTTAACCCCGTGAGAGTGTGATGCAATATAAGAGAAATGTTATTTTGTAGAAATTATCAGATAAAATATTATCCTTGATTTAATATGGGGTTTTAAACTTTTAAACTTTGTTTTGCCGACAACGTTAATTTTTGAGTTGTCACTATTCCTACGGACTTGCGATATCTTCATTATTGTTATTCTTTCCGTTGTTCAGTCACCAAGTCACTGTGCAATAACTATGCGCCTCAACAATTTTCTATTTCAACTAGCTTTGAAACCTTATTTTTCACACCCCTTATCATTGAGCCATTAAACTGAGTCTATCGATCGCCACCTTAGAAGTTTCTGTTTCTCTTACCCTCCATGACCGAGTCCATTATTCTCCTAGGAAACCTATTGTTCTTCATTCGCCTCACATGACCCCACTATCGCAGATGGTGTATGCGTACAGCTTCATCCAACGAGTGCATTCCTTTACGTCGTCATTCTGAGTACTTTCCTGTTTTTTCCCCACCTGTTCGTATCAGCAGCCATGCTCACTAATTTCATGTTTGTCACTTGTATTTTATGTGTAGGATATTGTCAGTCCACCTAGCTCCAACTCCCGTACAGCAGAGTAGGTCTGAAAACAGATCAGTATGAAGGTAGTTTCGTCCGTGAGTTGACCTCCCGCTTAGAAAACATCCTTGGTCACAACTGAGAGCGCACTGCACTAGTTTTGCTGAACCTTGATTCTATTTTGCTTGGTACAGGCTACTACAGTCCTTGGAGAAAAAAACATCCTAAATTTATAAAATGGATTTGACTTGAATTTTAGAACATTGAAACAAATTGTCATTGTCAACAAAAAAGAAGTCTCCCTCCCTCGTTCGAAATTTAATTTATTTTTACATACGCTTTAATTCGGATCCATAAAAGCTACGTCAACTTAACTCAGTACGTTTTTATTGCGTAAAGTGTACAAGTAAGGCTTGTAAAAAATAAATACAATTTCCAGAAATTATAAACGGTATAGCACTAACCAGTTAAGGGTTTTTGAGGGGTAAAATATATTACTTTTGAGAGCTCCTTAATTAAACCACAGTGTATGTATGCAACTGGATCCAAGGAGTAAAGGAAAAGATATGGCAGAGATTGGAATTTTGTTAAGAAGGAAATGTTTTCCAGTGCCGACTAAGCTAAATTTAACTTAAAACCTCTCCAGTCTGCCGACTGTCGAAACAGGTTAAATAGCATTATTATTGTTACCGTGTTTTTGCGGTAGTTAGAGGTGAAAGAAGGTGCGGGGTGGTGAACAGGTCTCAAGCTACGAAAGTAAAATTAATTTAAAATTTAACCAGGTTATATTTTCTTTTCAAAATAAAGAAATAACAAGCATGGCAGGTACAGAGTAGCAAGTCAAAAAAGGTAGTTACAATATTTACAGGATTTGGGCTTCGCGCCCCGACTTCACAATGCTTGGGCAATCAGCCCAACCTTACTTCAAAATAAGTATTAACAGAGGGGCAGAAAACCCCATTCATGCTCAGGAGCACTTGCTCCAAATTACACCGAAAAGCCTCCACGAGGCATACAACACTCAATTTTCGAAAAAGAGCCACTCGCTCTCAACTTTAAGCCTCTCAAAGGCCACACCTAACTCCACCTTCAAGTTGTCCTCTCAGGACATAGACACAGGGGTAACATACCCAACCTACTGAGGTCTATTAAATGAAAAAAAAGGTAATTACATGACCTCTAAAATAACAATTTGAGGGGAGGCGAACTTGCGCTCCTAATGTATTTGTTTCAAAACCTAATTTGGCTCTAGGCCACTGATGCAAGGGCTAATCCCATACTACGGAGGTGACTTTAGAAAAGAAACAAATTTACATAATGTTAAGGAAGAATAGGTTGAGAAAATAAATTCACCTCAAAACAATATGAGTGGGAGCTCGAGAGGGTTAAGCACTCTCTATCCCAATATGTAGTTTAAAAGATAGAATAGATACAAGTTTCTTTACATTTTAAGGAAGGTTACATAATGGAAAAACTTCGGACCCGCCCCGAGAGTTAAACTGCTGAGCAAGCAAGAAAAGAAGTAATTAATCGGCCATTACCTTGTTGTTGACCGCTGCCGGAGAAAGAGGCGCTTCCCGCCCCCTGCTATGTACTTTACACACTGAACGATGGAACAGAAGTGGCACAGAGACCCAAAAATCAGCAGTTTATATACTCTCGCGGAAAGTTCGAGGCGTTTTAGGGAAGAAAACACCCGCCCACAATCACTTTATTGGGTAGGGTACAGCAACATATCCCAGTTGGGGGAAGATACATCGGATTGGTCAGAAATTAATTAAAGAAATTCGGGATTGGCTAAATACAAAACAAGGGGAAAGAGAGGGGTATACAGCCAACTTAAACAATAACAGAAATAAATTTAACAAGAAACAAACTTTTGAAATAAAAATTTCTCCAAAAAAACAGTTCTTTCACTCCGCACTAGGGTGCACTATTGTTGATCTTCAGTAGTGTCCTCTAGGAGAGAAAGTTCACACTTCTTACTACAAGCAAAACAAAAATACGTCGAAAATGACACAGTTCAAAAACTCAAATTTCCAGGTAGTGACATCTTCTGAGTATCTTGAAAATTAATACCGTCAATAAAGTTCAGACTTCCTCCAGCAGAGGATTTTCAATTGGCGCACATTTTAAATTAGCGGCGTGGAGGTGTACCGCCCGGTACAGACCCCCCCCCCAAAGGTTCCTCCAGGGGTGACACATGCAATTTGTTTGGAAACAAGGTCCAAGTTTTGATGCTGATATGGAGATTAATTGCAGAAGTATTTATAAGATTTTCTTAATGTGGTTTGATTCAGTTTCAAAATTTTGTTGTGGATGGTGAAGTAACGTCTTTATGTTTGTAGAAGTTGAATTCAGAAGATAAACTTTTAATACTTGAAAGTGAAGAAAAATTTTGCAAGGTCCACCAAATATTGCTATTGAATTCCCAAGTGTAGTAATTGCTGATAGTAACTGTCCATGTAGTTGATGTTGATTAAGTTGGATGGCCAGACCGGCCATTGCAGCTTGCGTCCAAAGGCGGCCGCTCGGACCCCTCAAGTACCCTGAGATACCGCTCGCCCGCACTATGAGGGGAGCAGTGGTGTAGAAGCACGCCGCGCCCGCGGTGAACATATACAGGCTGCGGGCCAGTAGCAGGTCGTGCGCCGCACATCAGCCTTGGCCGGGAGGAGGGCTCCGGCTCGCCGTGCACATGTGGTCCTCGTTGGGGAAGAGGGGGCCCTTCCTCTAACCCAGTCGCAGCACGGCGCCGCGCGGCTGCGGGGGCACTGAAACATTAAAGCTAGGCGGCAGAATTGTTGGACCATCATAATTTTTTTTGAGGGCACAGGCTTTGTGGAGAGGTTGAGGGGCCAGCTGCGTGCAGAAATTCATTTCAGAAGCGAGCCACTGTGTGTAGTGGAGCAGGAGACGGGAGCGTGGTAATGGCCGTGGCAAGGATAGGACGGCAGTTTAACCGTGCGGGGAAGGTTTACAAAAACTTACATATGAAACAAAATATTATAGAAGGGGCAGAATGCCTTAAAAGTGAAAACTCAAAAAAAAATATAACCTTCATGATCCTTTCACGATTATATGAAGCAAGTTAACCCCGAAATTACACCGGTTTCACCTGTGACAGGTGAACCCTAAATATCCTCTCGGTGGCTGGATTGCTTAATAATAATGTGACCGGCGTAAGGAAATCTAGAATGATACACGGCCCATGAAATCTGGGGGCAAGCTTGCCCGCGGGAACAAAATTCTTGACCATCACCTGGTCACCTACCTTCAAATGGGTGGGTCTCCGTCCACGATCATATCTTTCCCTAACCTTTTCATGAGAGACTTTAAGATTGGCTTTAGCCTTCTTCCAAAGATCTTTAATATTATCCGGATCTATTGTCTCGGGTAGAATGTCACTCAGAGACCAGAGGTTAGAGAGCGGCGTGTTGGGAACGAACTTGAACATCAAAGAAGCTGGAGTACACTTGTGAGATTCATGAACCGCCGAATTCAAAGCAAAAGCTAACCAATGCAGGGACGTGTCCCACCTGGAATGATCTTCATGATGATAGGCAATAAGCGCGGACCTGAGATTACGATTAACCCGTTCAGCCAGAGATGATTGAGGATAATAAGCAGAAGTTGTCACATGAGAGATGGACAAGTCAAAACAGAATTTACGAAATAAATTAGATGTAAAAGCCTTAGCATTATCAGATACAATATATTGGCACGGAACAAAAGAAGCAAAAATAGAATTTAGGCAAGTAATGGTGGACTGAGCGGTAGCCAGCTTAGTCGGAAATAACCAGGAAAATCTAGTAAAGCCATCTACGCATACAAAGATGTTGGCATTTCCCTTTGACTGGGGGAAGGGTCCTACATAATCAATATACAGGCGTTCCATGGGGCGCGACGCTTGATGCGAAGACAAAAGGCCTACCTTGGTGGACATGGTGGGTTTACTGAGCAAACAAGATTTACAAGCTTTTACTAGTTCACGGATTTCACCGTCCATACCTTTCCAGATGAACATTTCACGAATCTTTTCACGAGTTTTAAAGATTCCAAGATGCCCCCCTAATGGGGTCTCATGATAGTACTTGAAGATCATAGGCACAAGAACAGCTGGAACGACAACCTTCATCATCTTATCATGCCTCGAAGGGCAACATAGAACACCATTCCTCAGAACATAAGGGACAACATGTTCCCCAGAAGAAAGGGTTTCCATTATCGGAGCCAGCGTCGGATCTTCACGTTGGTATTTCTCGATATCCCTAAAGAGCATGGGAGCATCTGTTAAGATGGCATTAACACCAGATAGTATGGACTCGGGAGGTGATGAACTGTCGACCGGTTCGTGGGTCTCGACGTCGTTGGAAAACATACGGCTGAGTCCATCAGCGACAACATTTTCGGTACCTCTGATATGCCTGACATCGAATTGGAAGGCAGAAATACGGATGGCCCAACGGGCTATACGGCCAGTACGACGCGGCCTACCTAAGACCCAGCTTAAGGCTTGATTATCTGTCTCCAGGTCGAATTTGACATGTTCAAGATAGAGACGGAACTTCTCTAAGGCAAATAAGACTGCCAACCCTTCGAGCTCATAGATAGAATACTTGGCTTCTTGAGCCGATAGAGTCCTAGATGCATAGGCGATGGGTCGCCTCAATAGTTCAGTCTCTTGAAGAAGGACTGCAGCTACTGCTGACGACGACGCGTCGGTTTGGACGATGAATTTCTTCGAGAAATCAGGCATAGCAAGTACAGGGGCATTACAGAGAGCTAATTTAAGATCTTCAAAAGCGGCTTGTTGAGAAGGTCCCCACTCGAATTTGATGCCTTTCCTACGAAGAAGGTTCAAGGGCGCCGCTCTATTAGCGAAGTTAGGAATAAACTTCCTGAAGAAATTCACCATTCCAATGAACCTGGCGATACCTTTGATGTCCTTAGGTGGTTTAAAATCACGGATGGCCTGTGTTCTCGAATGATCGACTGCTACACCATCAGGTGACACAATATGCCCTAGGAATGACATAGAGGGCTTAGCAAAGGCAACCTTGGACAACTTGACAGTTAACCCAGCCTTACGAAGGCGATCGAGAACTTCTCGCAGATGATCTAGATGTTCTTCAAAAGTCTCTGAAAATACGACGACATCATCCAAGTAGTGATATAAGTACTCAAATTTGATGTCGGAGAAGACCCTATCTAGTAGCCTAGTGAGTACAGCTGCTCCCGTGGGGAGCCCGAACGGCACGCGGTTGTATTCATACAAGTTCCAGTCCGTGGCAAACGCTGTAAGATGTTTAGACTCTTCGGCAAGTGGAATTTGATTATAGGCCTGATTCAAGTCGAAGATAGTAAAGAACTTGGCCTTACGAAACCATGAAAAACAAGAATGAAGGTCAGGAAGGGGCACGGATTGCAACACCACCTTCCGATTGAGAGCCCTATAATCAATGACAGGCCTGAAGCCTCCTTGGGGTTTCGGGACTAGAAAAATAGGTGACGAATACGCCGACTTAGAGGGCCTAATAATACCATCCTTCAACATCTGATCGATGATTTCTTTCAGAGCCTTCATTTTAGGTGGAGATAGCCTATAAGGTGGAAAACGGACAGGAATCGAATCCGTGACCTCAATTTTGTATTCAATAAGGTCAGTAACACCAAGAGTATCCGAGAACACCTCTGGAAATGACTGACATAATTTACGAATACTATCAGCCTGCTCCTCAGGTAGATGTCTAAGGTCTAACAACATCTCATCCTGGGTAGGCGAAATAGATGAACATGATACAGAATTACACTTTAACAAGGGAATTTTACAATTGGACGCAAATTTGAATGTGCACGACCTACTCTGGAGATCGAGCACAAGACCAGTGTAAGAAAAGAAGTCAGCTCCCAATATAATGGGGCAAGACAAGTGCTTAGCCACAAACAGTTTGGTTTTCCATGTAAATTTAAAAATACGAATTTTGACCAGTACAGAACCTAGAATTTCTAATGGAGATGAATTAGCCGAAACATGTTGAACAGTAGATGAGCCATAGTCAGGTAATTTACAAACAGACTTCAATTTTGAATACCATTGGTCCGAAATAATTGAACAAACACTGCCTGAATCTAATAGAGCGGTTATAGGCTCGTTATTTAACTCAATTTTAAGAAAAGGAACAGGTGCGGTGGTATCCGCCGCAATCCTAAGACATTCTTTGGGGCATTCGAAAGATGGATTTGCAAATTGAACGTTCCCTGAATTCACGACCTTTTTGCCAGGGGCTGAGCCTTGGGAAGCAGAATTAGTCGACTCAGCCGAAGCCGCTAGTCACATTTTATTATTGGCATTGGTGGAATTTGCACCAGAAGTTGAGCAGGAGGGGGTGCTATCTGAATTTGGGCAATTTTTGGCGATATGTGAGAAAGCCCCACATTTAAAACAGCCTTGTGATGAACCAGCCCCATTCCTTGTCCCACTCGACTTGATCAGTGGACACTTATTGCGAAGATGGTCAGGCGACCCGCAAGCATAACATTTACGAGGTGTGACTGATCGGCGAGGTGGAGGCCGAGTATTACTGAAAGAAGGCGGGGGTTCTTTCGCGACACGCAAGGAATCGGCGTATCTCACTCCTTCCGCTGAGACGGCCAACGCTTCAAGTTCAGAGAAAGTTTGCGGGCACGCCGCGAAACACAAATATGACCTATAGGGTGGTGAAATTCCTTCTACAATAGCCTGTACAATCTGATCTTCAGGAAAATGAAGGGCAAACACCCTAGTATAAAACTTAATGTCTTGTATGAAATCAGCCAGATTTTCATCCAATCTCTGTACTCGATAATAGTACTTCTGAATCAGAGATGACCTCGCGCGGGCGGGAATAAAATTTGCAAGCAAGTGTGCATGAAAATCTTCAATAGATGACTGTTCGGCTATGGCTCTTACTATTTTGTCAGAGAGAATACCAATTGCATAAGGATAGATGATTTGCAAAATTTGACATGGAGAAAGAGAAAACACAAGGGCATGATCCTGAAATTCAACTAAAAATCTTAAAAATGAAGTTACGTCACTGGTGGTATTAACGGAAAACTTAGAGATACCTCTGAGCAGCATTGCCAATGGATGAGGCAAACTGCTGAACCCGGGTGACATAGTAGGTAAAGGTTTCAATGGCAAGGAAGTTAATTCCGAACGTATATTATTCAACGATGCACGGCGTCCAGACTCGTTGTCCAATAGGGCAGAGATAGTTTGAGCAGCAACGGTTATCCTATTAACTTCTCCCTTAGGAGGCTCTTCCTCGGAACCTGCATTCATCTTGGTGGGTTGATCAATTTTGGGAGGAATTTCCCCAGTTAACAATTGAGTGACCTTGCTAGATAACTCAGAAATATTTTCAAGCAGCGTACTAGCTTCCTTCTTCTGAACGTCATTCAACTTTAGAGACAACAGATCGTTAACTCTATTTGAAAAATGAAACAGCCTGGCTTGCACACGCTTAATTTGATTAGGAGAAGGATCATTTTCATCAAAAAAACTAACTACAGATGCTAGCCCAGTAATATTCTCGACGATCGTGGAAAGAGAGTCGTCAATTTCTTTCTCTCCCAAGGTGGGGATGGAAATGGGCAAATCAAGGGACTCTCTAAGCTTATTTGTGTCTACTGCAACCGTGCCTCCAGATTGCACATTTCTGATAGTTAACTCATAGATCAACTCCTCTTTGCGCAAATAGTTAAGATGGAGAACATCGCGAGGGCCGGGTATGATGACAGAACAATTTTGAAAAAAAAATCAGAAGATTCCAGCAACTGAGAAAATTGTTAGAGTTTGAATCAAAGCAATGTTTAGCCGTCAAAAGGGGCTAAATTGAGACCAATTCAACCACGCTCTGCTACCACTTGTTACCGTGTTTTTGCGGTAGTTAGAGGTGAAAGAAGGTGCGGGGTGGTGAACAGGTCTCAAGCCACGAAAGTAAAATTAATTTAAAATTTAACCAGGTTATATTTTCTTTTCAAAATAAAGAAATAACAAGCATGGCAGGTACAGAGTAGCAAGTCAAAAAAGGTAGTTACAATATTTACAGGATTTGGGCTTCGCGCCCCGACTTCACAATGCTTGGGCAATCAGCCCAACCTTACTTCAAAATAAGTATTAACAGAGGGGCAGAAAACCCCATTCATGCTCAGGAGCACTTGCTCCAAATTACACCGAAAAGCCTCCACGAGGCATACAACACTCAATTTTCGAAAAAGAGCCACTCGCTCTCAACTTTAAGCCTCTCAAAGGCCACACCAAACTCCACCTTCAAGTTGTCCTCTCAGGACATAGACACAGGGGTAACATACCCAACCTACTGAGGTCTATTAAATGAAAAAAAAGGTAATTACATGACCTCTAAAATAACAATTTGAGGGGAGGCGAACTTGCGCTCCTAATGTATTTGTTTCAAAACCTAATTTGGCTCTAGGCCACTGATGCAAGGGCTAATCCCATACTACGGAGGTGACTTTAGAAAAGAAACAAATTTACATAATGTTAAGGAAGAATAGGTTGAGAAAATAAATTCACCTCAAAACAATATGAGTGGGAGCTCGAGAGGGTTAAGCACTCTCTATCCCAATATGTAGTTTAAAAGATAGAATAGATACAAGTTTCTTTACATTTTAAGGAAGGTTACATAATGGAAAAACTTCGGACCCGCCCCGAGAGTTAAACTGCTGAGCAAGCAAGAAAAGAAGTAATTAATCGGCCATTACCTTGTTGTTGACCGCTGCCGGAGAAAGAGGCGCTTCCCGCCCCCTGCTATGTACTTTACACACTGAACGATGGAACAGAAGTGGCACAGAGACCCAAAAATCAGCAGTTTATATACTCTCGCGGAAAGTTCGAGGCGTTTTAGGGAAGAAAACACCCGCCCACAATCACTTTATTGGGTAGGGTACAGCAACATATCCCAGTTGGGGGAAGATACATCGGATTGGTCAGAAATTAATTAAAGAAATTCGGGATTGGCTAAATACAAAACAAGGGGAAAGAGAGGGGTATACAGCCAACTTAAACAATAACAGAAATAAATTTAACAAGAAACAAACTTTTGAAATAAAAATTTCTCCAAAAAAACAGTTCTTTCACTCCGCACTAGGGTGCACTATTGTTGATCTTCAGTAGTGTCCTCTAGGAGAGAAAGTTCACACTTCTTACTACAAGCAAAACAAAAATACGTCGAAAATGACACAGTTCAAAAACTCAAATTTCCAGGTAGTGACATCTTCTGAGAACCTTGAAAATTAATACCGTCAATAAAGTTCAGACTTCCTCCAGCAGAGGATTTTCAATTGGCGCACATTTTAAATTAGCGGCGTGGAGGTGTACCGCCCGGTACAATTATACTACAACATACGTGTAAAAGGCACATTATTAAACGTGCGATAAAATGCAGTTGAACAAAGAATGTCATGTTTCGTTCTTAACGAAACATCATCAGAATCTATCAAGTCAAACTCAGATATTTAGAAATAAGATTTATACTTATCTCTGTTTAATATTTAGGAACTTAAATTCTAGAACTTATCTTCAAAATGTCCTGCTTTGTCTCCACTCCAGCAGTTACTAAAATTATGTCTCTAAAATATTAAACGGATATAAACATAAGTATTTTTCTTCTTCTCCTTCTACCGATTACTCACACCTTGTGGCCGGATGCCCTTCGTGACACCAACCCTATGCGGAGGGATGTAATCACTATCGCGTGTTCTTGTGGTGGTTGGTACTGTAGTATGTCCTGTGAATATGAAGAGGAGAGTGTTGGGATAAACACAAACAACCAGTCCCCGAGCCAGAAGAATTAATCACACGAGATTAAAATCCCCCACCCAGCCGGGAATCGTACTCGGGGCCCTCTGAACCGAAGGCCTCAACGCTGACCATTCAGCCAAGGAGTCGGGCAGATAAACATAAATATGTGAGTGTGGCTTAATAGAACCTAATGATGTTCCTGTAAGAATGAAGCATGTCATTCTTTGTTTAATAGTGTGTAGTTTTGTCCCTTGTTTAATAACTTTTTTACCGTGTTCGATAGCTGCAGTCGCTTAAGTGCGACCAGTATCCAGTATTCGGGAGATAGTGGGTTCGAACCCCACTGTCGGCAGCCCTGAAGATGGTTTTCCGTGGTTTCCCATTTTCACACCAGGCAAATGCTGGTGCTGTACCTCAATTAAGGCCACGGCCGCTTCCTTCCCAGCCACAGCCCTTTCCTGCCCCATCGTCGCCATAAGACCTATCTGTGTCGGTGCGACGTAAAGCCAATAGCAAAAAAATTGTTTTTTTTTTTGTGCAGGTATGTTGTAGTATAATATTTAACCTGTGTTCTCGACAGATTGAAGAGTATTTAAGTTGCATTTTGAGATTCGAATAACAGAAGGTATAATACAAAGCAGAATAAAGCATAATAACTTTCAGGAGATTGATAAAAAATGTAAGGGTTTCCAGAGAAGTAGAAGAGGAAAGATAATAATATCTGGACACAAGAGAGAAGGAAACTGAAAAGTGAAAAAATTAAGAACTGTTGGAAGTCAAGAAAAGAAGGGTCAAGATGTCCAAAATGGAAATGAAAAATACGACCCAGGGTGAAAGCACATGTCGTGGCCTTGTTTCCTGGGTGTTGGTAATTGAACACCTAGTCTGTCCGAGTATACCCGGAGACAGGTTGTGGTAACTAGCCGTACACGTCTTGTAATTTCGTGTGCATTGACATCGATATGTATGCATACAGCTGTGTGACTGCCTTCGTCGCTCCCCAAGTTTGAATGGCTCCTTGATAGGGTCGGTCCCGCTCAAGTAGATGTCCATGGTGGCTAACTCTCTGCAGTACAAATGAAGCCACCTTGAGCTCTGTTTGAGCTCCATTTGTTGGCTCTTCCGGGCTGCCCAGCGCACACTCGCCAGACAAAGGCGTTAATTGCCCGCGCTATTTGGCAGTGATTGTTCCTGCTGCGCCCTCAGCTCTCTGGATAATTAAACTGCTGTGCGCTCCCACTCCACACCGCCACTTTAGTGGAAAAAAAAATAAAATTAAAATAAAACAAGAAATGGAACCTGAGTTAACCGCAAACGAAGCTAAGATTGGTGTCACCAAAAGGAAATGCAAACTATATCTCTTCAGACTGATTACACGTAACAGGTTACAAATTTTTCGTTCGTTCGTTCGTTCGTTCGTTCGTAAGATGATAGCGAATCATTCTGCATTCACCATGTGGACGGCGTTGGTAAAATACACCCACGATATCTGCCATAGGAGGCGAACTGAAACGATAACCACCAGGGGCTCTCCTAGCTGAGTCTAGCGTATTTTACAGTTACTTACGCTAGCCTAGTTTGCTTTCATCTTTCCTATCAGACTTCACTAGGTCATTCGGTGTTCTTTTGCGACCTGGATGGTATTATGTTCGTGTAATATACGGAGTCTCATGTTGGCGCACCTCGTGGCCCTTTCCTCTCTTCTACTGGTATCCTCCTTCGGTGTCCGGCTCCATGGCTAAATGGTTAGCGTGCTGGTCCCGGGTTTGACTCCCGGCAGGGTCGGTAATTTTAACCATCATTGGTTAATTTCGCTGGCATGGGGGCTGGGCGTATATGTCGTCTTCATCATCATTTCATCCTCATCATGACGCGCAGATCGCCTACGGGTGTCAAATCAAAAGACCTGCACCTGGCGAGCCGAACATGTCCTCGGACACTCCCGGCACTAAAAGCCATACGCCATTTCATTTTCCTCCTTCGGTAGGGCTCCTTTTGTTTTACTCTGCTTCGTACTGACACATGATGGTTTCCTAGCTGTACTTCCCTTTTTGGGAAAACATTCGGGTATCATGGTGTTTCCGAGAATCTAAAAAATAATGATTGGGACATAAAATCAATATTATTATTTTTACATTATAATTGACACCACCCTGGGTAACGGGCTGAGGTATGTGATTAAGCAGGGAGTATGAAATCCGAGGGAATAGCCCTATTACAACACATACTATCACATCATGTGAAGGTCAGATAACCCAAAAATAAAGCATTTTCGGACCTATATTAATACTATCTAAACTTCTTCTTACGTATAGGAATCCATTCTTTAAATTTCGCTGCAATTTTTTGTTATACTGCGAATTGAAAGTATTCTTGGTATTTTTTTTGTATAGGCATTTAATTTGAGTGATGCACTCACGTACATGTGAGAGCAATGCTGTCTAACGCATTGGTAAGATGAAAATCGGATGAGAGATCCAAGGTATAAAGGGATATAGCATCAAAGCCTTCTACGTAAGGATATTGAAGTATCTTGTAATGCAAAATGCGTATGTGGAACTACTTCCAGCGCATTAGTTAACAAGCGCCTTAAAGATGAGAGTGGAATAAATCCTTGCATTCACTTATTCTCGGTTTATAGCGAACTCTTCAGATAATTGGATAGAACTCCGGTGAACTTATATTCATGGTCATGTCAGTAATTTACAGTAGTGGTTTATGTTTACGAACTGAAACCTGACCTTTATGGCGCAGTCGGTTAGTCGTCTTTCTCTTCACAAGATGGCTAGTTCCAGCTTAGGACAGAATAATGTGCACAACAAAAGGGAAGCCATCATCTTACAGGGAAAAGATATCTTGTAGGTCATAATTTTGAGAATTTCCACTTTCCGTAATCGCGGCATTAAATTAAAGAAGAATAATAATAATACAATAATTTTACGTTCCGCTTATTCTTCCTGAGCTTTTACAAATTACATGGAGTCAGCATTTTGTATAGAGTTAGCTCAGTTTTACGGCTGGATGTCCTTCCTGACACTAATCTTTATATGGAGGAATGTGCACATTATTGCGTGTCACTGCGCTGGTTTTTAGTGTGACTGTTGTGTGCATTAATTCGAATAGAGAAATGTACCAACATCTGCTAATACCCTCGGTCTGGCCGAGAATCAAACCCGGGTGTGAACTGAAGGGCCCTATGCTAACCATTCAGCCAAGGAGACGTCTATTGTATGGTTTTCCTTAGCGCCTAGGCGTCAGAATTTTGTGCTTCTGGAATTATTTAACGTGCTGGTAAATCACTTTTGGTTTTTAGTTATTAGATTAATATCACACTGACTATTTTCGTGAACGATGCAATAGGAAATGGCCATTGGCGGGAAGGAAACAGTCGTGGAATTAATGAAGGTGTATCCCAGCATTTGCGTGGTATAAAATGGAAAACCACGAAAAACCATCTTTAGGACTTCCAGTCGTGAAGTTCAAAGCCACCATCTCCCGAATGCGGGCTTACAGCTACGTGGCAACGTCGGTGCTGGAAAATTCACCGATAAGACGCCCGGACTGATGAGGGATTGAATGCTTCTACTGTGTGAGCCACGGATTCCTATGCTCAGCCACCTTTGCCCCCAATAATTGACCTGGAACACATTTCTCTATTAGTCCGGGAGAACACCTCATGTGCCTCACTAGAAGTAAAAGTCCATTTTCTGAATGTTATGACATTCTGATGGGAGATCGAATTCACGTTTGGTGGGAGAACCGATCACGCAGTCCGGTAGCATTTATACTTATTAATACTGAACATCTTTGTGCTGTTGGCTTACTTGCCGATAAAGAAATCCTGCCGAGCAAATTTGTGACACTTGAAAATCTATAGGAATAAAACAGACGTGAAATATTCAGCATAGTTTTTATTGACGTTGAATACAGTTTTGTAGCCTTATTTCAGACGGTGAGCGTTAAAAAGTTCCAGTACCTAATTTTATTAAGAAAGGAGCAGTGTATTCAGGAACAAGAGTCTGATTTCGGTATGGCGTCATCGGAGAAGCTGCCATCTTCAGGAACTAAAATGACCGTGCCGCGCGGCTCGTGTAATGTGACCTACGGTTCATCATAGTGAGTTTTACAATTGTGCAGTAAGAAACTAATCAAATAGTGAACATTTGAGAAAACTGTAGTGCGAAGAAGTGCAAATAATTTATTTCTTCCGTGAACGTCGCATTATATGGGCAATAAATGGATTCAAAATTTTCGGGAATGCATTCGAGAGAATAATGGGGTTTTTCAGAATACCAAAAAGTCGAAATCATCCATGTAAAGTACCAAATGTCTTATCGAGAGCGTCTCAAACTTACGGTGGCCGAGCGTCGTCAGGTGAGTTCCGCGCCGCTGTAAACCCAGACTCATATACAGTCCCAGTGGGGGAAAGTGAATTTGGAACTCAGGATATTTATGATGTGTAAATGTGATTAGAATTTAAAAAGATAACATTCCAAAGTCATACTAACTAGACAATTAAACCTCCGTGGGTCAGGCGGCAGCGGGCTGGCCTCTCACCCGGTGTCGTCCTGATTGAGAACAGTCCAGATTGCGAACAAGTGGGTACCTGAAGGGGATGATTTGGTTTTGATACGCATTAATGAGTCGAGATTGCGGCCAGGCATAAAGTAGAGGCGCTTAAGCGAGAATATAATGAGCAAGAATATATAATATTATAAATGTCACGCTGCTTATCAAGGTGGATTGTGGCAGTAGTATGCAACACTAGGGGCACCTACAGCCTTGATAAGTTCTATACAAAGCCGCTTTAAGTATTACCAGGGAGATTTGAATGTATTCACAAACCAGTTCTGGAAATAAAGAAAGCGGCGGTCAGGCCTTGTCATTCTAAATTAACCTAACATATAACAATTCCGTCACCTAAAATAAATGATATATTTACAGTCAGTATTTGAAAATCTACATTTACAACTTTCTTCAACAGCTTCAGCACTACTGCAGCACTACTTGGTACACCAAGTTCTGGTACACACGATTGGAATACTGCGTAATACACATAAAAAGTTAAAAGCATGTAAGATAAAACCCACTTGTTTCCAAATAAACTATTTCCCTTTTTTATGTATTATTTTTAATAATAATAATAATAATAATAATAATAATAATAATAATAATAATAATAATAATAATAATACCGGGCGAGTTGGCCGTGCGGTTAGGGGCGCGTGGCTGTGAGCTGAGATCGTGGGTTCGAATCCCACTGCCGGCAGCCCTGAAGATGGTTTTCCGTGGATTCCCATTTTCACACCAGGCAATTAAGGCCACGGCCGCTTCCTTCCCACTCCTAGGCCTTTCCTATCCCATCGTGGCCATAAAACTCATCTGTGTCTGTGCGACGTAAAGCCACTAGCAAAAATGAAATAATAATAATAATAATAATAATAATAATAATAATAATAATAATAATAATAGTAATAATACAACTCTCACTAATCCACCATGAACAACTACCCCTCTACTTATGTTATACAATACAAGGGATAATCTTCTTAATGGTAAGATTACCTCAAACTAAATTATTAAATATTTTCAAAAAGAAAAATATTTTTAAAAATATGGTTAGGTTTTCCAAAACATCCGAATGTACCAGTTAATGTTAATACTACTAGAACAAAAAATACATATGAGACTGTTTTGAAAACTGTATCTGTTTTATGTATCTCACGTCAACACTAATCTCTTGTTCGCAATCAAGACACAACCTCTCACCCTGGGTTCCGTGTTACAAATCCTGGTCACCCCTTGTGATATTTGTGCTGGACAAAGTGGAGGCGGGACAGGGTTCTCTCCGGGTACCTCTGTTTACCCTGTTATCTTTCATTCCAGCAACACTCTCCAATATAATTTTATTTCATCTGCCAGTCATTAATCATTGTCCCAGAGGAGTGCGACAGGCTTCGACAGCCGGCACAATTCCTATCCTAGCCTCTAGATGGGCCTTCATTCATTCCATGCCCATCGGGTGGGCAGGAGTGAAGCCTGGAACAAGTAAGTAGATACAATGATAGCCCGACGACCCGTGGTTGCCAAATGAAGGCTCATTCCCATATTAGAATCCTTCGGAGAGTAAGCCATATTAGTCGCCTCTTGTAACAGGCAGGATATAACGTGGAAGTATTTTATGCATCCTCCTACATAGGATTCTTCTTCTTATTATTATTTTAGTTGTAGTTACAAATCGCCTAACGACTTCCCTGCAGGACTAGGTTTTCACATAATTATCGTACATAAATACCCTTTCTTCACATGTGGAGGCATTATGAGAATTATATCCCGAAATAACATTTCACAACTCGAGAACAGTTGAAGCGACAGATCTACACTTTGTTCTAAGCACGGACTGAATTGCGAAGTGCGGGCATTCCCGTGCTGTCGCTACGCTGTGTAACAGGAAGTGAAGACTGGACGGGAGGCAGATAAGCTGGGCACGCCTGCCGGCCAACCGCTGAGAGAAACTCACTGTAGTAGTAAAATAAGCCCATTTAGACCCACGCAAAATTAGTGACATAAGTTTTCTTTTCTCTGACCCAATACTTATTTACCCTTATGCTGAGGATTTCTTCTCTCTCCTTAGTCAAAGTTTTTCTGGTCTTTATATTCTGATTTTCCTCTTCGTCATTTTGCCATCCAAGAATTTTGGATATAGAGATAGAATGTTTTGGTTAGATTTTTGTGTGATTTCTGCTAACTTAAGTTCGTTTTCGATTTCGTCAATTTAATTTATAGTGATTGTTTTCTCATTACTATTGTTTCTATAGAACTGCTTTTTTTTGTAATTTTTAATGAGTCTCTCAGAGTTCATTAGTTTGATGCGTTAGTAGGATTTTGTTTGCGCTTTCTAATGTCACCATGAATGTATGTGCATTGTTTAATTTCCTGTTCGTTTCTGAGTCTGTATTGCTTGCCTGTAATTCATTTTCAAAGTGTTTTAACGTCGCACCGACGATAGGATAGGAAATACCTAGGATTGGGAAGGAAGTGGCGTGACCTTAATTGAAGTGGAGCTCCAGCATTTTTATGGTGTAAAAATGGTGAAACACAGAAAACCATATTCAAAGCTGCCGACGGTAGAGTTCGATCCCACCATTTCCTGAATACATCTGTGACTTTTTACCTATTATTATTATTATTATTATTATTATTATTATTATTATTATTATTATTATTATTATTTTATATTGAATGCGTAACCATAGACATATTTAACTCTTTGTATTGGTAACTGATGGAGATTATCAAGCTCGAAATAACTGCAATCCCTTCTTGTAAATTGTGCGGTGTGAAACTTTCTCCATACAAATAGAGTTAATGATATGCATACGCAGGACGTACCTCTCAGATCTTCTCTGTTTGCATACCATTAGACCCGAATAAAAACCTCAACTTGGGTAAAATATTCTAACCAATTAAGTGAGGATCGATTATCTCCGCTGCAAATATGGACGGATGTAGTAGAGCTGACAGAGATAAGTACCCGCATCTTTTATTTTATACATTTATACATACAAATATTTAACCTTGTTTTAAGGATCGTATCGTAATCTTTCATCTAGTGGACTCGGCATTGTCACGAGAAAGATGCTAGATTTGTCATCGTTCTGAAATACTAATAAATACGGAGTGACAAAATTTTGAGATGAAACTAATTTAAGAACAGTTTCTTTTTTGTCTTTTTTTTTTGCAGCCACAGTGCCCTTAGGTATTTTTTTTTCATTTCACATTTCAATTTTCTATAATTCTTTATCACGATAACGCCACTGTTACACCAGGCAAATGCTGGGGCTGTACCTCAATTAAGACCACGGCTGCTTCCTTCCCACTCCTAAGCCTTTCCTTTCACGTCGTCGCCTTAACACTTATCTGTGTCGGTGCGACGTAAAGCAACTTGTAAAAAAAACACTGTTTTAAGTATCAGGGTATTCTGTAATGCGTCGGATGGTCTTTATGTCAAGCCCACACCACTGGAATGTCAGTCAATAAGTACAGGGATGTCCTTGCTAGACATGTGTGATGCATTTGACTAGGAGTAGTGTGTTACTAACTCTCGGTCAACACTCACAGCTACCAATAAATACATCAAAAGCCGCGTCCACCACAAAGTGTTTGCACAGCTCTCCACCGAGCACGCGCGCGCTCAGCCACGGCTTTTGGTACCTAATTATAACTCAATAAATGAACATTCAATTATCTACAGCCATTATTGCACTCCGGACTAATGGTACTCATCGTTCTAGGCATTTCCTATCATCGCAGTCAAGAACTGTCAAGTCGTGGAGAAGGAGACAAATGTAAGAAATGTATGGCCTCTCTGCTGTCACAAACTGATATCCAGTTTCTTCAGTACCTATAACATTTCACTTCCCAGCTACCATAGATAAGTGTTTAATGTGAGGGTGTAAATTTCAGTTCATTTAACGCAGTAGCCTCTCTTATATTTTCACTGTTGGTACAATAAACAAATTGGTATCGGTCAGACAGTTTTTAGACACGGTTCGAGCTGGGTCAATAGTAGAATTTTGTCTCGCAAATTTTATGATGACAGCCATATATCGCCAGTGAGTTTAAGAAATGAAGACGGTTCTGGTTCCTGTCAGTCTATGATCTGTACAGTATGGCTTCTGTCGAGTAGAATTCAGCCCAGATTTTATTTCTTTTCTTCGTCTTTTCTTCCAGTAGCTTTTTATAGCTGCTTGTACATAAAAATTAGAACTAACTTCAACCTTTAGAACTCCATTAGAAAGGGCTTTTTATAAATCTCCTAGTATAGTTTAAAGTGCGTATACCCCTATAACTTCTCGAGGAAAATATACTTGACCATTTCCATAGCGAGAAGTTCTCTCAAGGTTTGTCTTAAGTTATATTTACCCATTAAGGAGGGTTAGGAATTATCTTAGCGCCAAATGGTGCCTTGATAGGCCCAGGAGATTGTTTGTTCAGGACTCTGATATCATACATGACCTTCAAAGCTGCTGAAGCCCATAATTTTGTGTGTATCCTAAAGGACTTTGTTGCTATCGTCTGCAAGGTCAAGCCTGTTAGGAACTATCGACATATTTTTTACAACCTGCTATACGTCGCACCGCCAGTTAGCTCTTACGGTGATGACTTGACAGTAAACGGCCTAGGAGAGAGAAGGACGCGGTCCTGTAGCCCCTGCATTTGCCAGGCGAGAAAATGGGAATCCACAGATAACCATCTTCAGGTCTGCCGACAGTGGGGTTCGAATCCACTATCTTCCGAATGCAAGCTCACAGCTGCGCGCCCCTAACCGTAGGTCTATCTACAATGTGCAGTAGATTTACGAATATATTCAATTAACAAACAATTACATACTTATCCGTACTGGAAAAGTGTAGGATTCACCATTTTATTAGTACAAGGCTATAGGTAATTTGATTTGTACAGATTTTTCCTCCTTATATCCTTTTTCGGATAATTCATTAATAAACCTATTTTACTTGTCGTTGGTAGTATTCAGTGGCGTATACTGAGGGCTACCAAACCTCAATTGAGAATGATGGAAATCTAAAGCACATTTTAATGTAAGCATCTGACACATTATTCCATTTTCAAAACTTGAAACCAGTAAGAAAAAACGTCGCACGTATGTCTGAGAGCAAGGCATCGGAGACTGATATCGCAGCCCAGACTCTCGTCCCTCTCCCCTCTACTCGCCCAGGCGGCTAGCTGCTGTATATCGGATCGGAGCGGGGACCGGGGGTATACTGTAAGTGTGCTAGGCTTCGGTCTGTCAGATCGCCACTGCTAACTAAAACCATGCGTTTCTCATCTTATATACTTCCGTTTACTTCTACATCCTTGTAGGACGGCACTACAAGGCTGCTGTTATGGGAGTAAAATAGTTTTCTTTTTATAGGTAGATCTCCTAAAATAGAAATGGAAAATGGTTGGAATCGAACCCGTGATCATGGGTCGGACACCACCACTGATCTCCCAAGGAAGTTAATTAACCAGTGAACGATTTTTATTTAATAATAACAATGGTGCGTGGCATCTGTATAGGCTTGGTGGAGACCTAATGAGGATAAAATGAATGGCGAAGACGTCATAAACCCCAGTCCCAAAGCCAGGAGAATTGACAGTACGAGGGGTTGATTCTGTAAATTGACCCGTTGCCATCGGACCAAAGGCAAGCATTATATTCATTTAGCCACAAAGCTGGACTTTAATTTGCTAAACCTTAGGCTACCATCTCCACTGATCAGGGGTTGAGCATTGGCAGTAGCAGAGGCCAGGGCAGTAGCTTGTGAAGCAGCCTTCACATCACAACAGGCTTCTCCGTAGGCTGTTGGCTGCAGCTCGAAACGCTGAAGGCTTGGCGTTTAGTAAACCAGCCATCAAAAGGGGGATAACCTAAGTCTAGTGGTAGCCCACGTTTCGATCCCAGAATACCCCACTGGTAGTATTTCTGAAAGATTGAAAAGCTTGTCTTCCTTTGCACAGTACTAACTGCCTTCTTTGCTTACAATTACTCACTGTAAAGCATGTACAGTTTTAAATATTTACAAATGTAATATTCAAATTTATTTGTGTTGAGTTGAATGTGCATACTACAGCTGTTCATTCTCTATAAATTAAAACTCACCAGACATGACATAAGCGTTTACTCGAAATTAGATATGACAGCACTTTACCCTGTTTCAATATGGCGGGCACTGGCTATGCGCACTAGAATTTATATATATGCTAGTGGCTTTACGTCGCACCGACACAGTAGGTCTTTTGGCAACGATGGGATAGGAAAGGCCTAGGAGTTGGAAGGAAGCGTCCGTGGCCTTAATTAAGGTACAACCCCATCATTTGCCTGGTGTGAAAGTGGGAAACCACGGAAAACCATCTTCAGGGCTGCCGACAGTGGGATTCGAACCCACTATCTCCCGGACGCAAGCTCACAAGCGCGCGCTCCTAACCGCACGGCAAACTCGCCCGGTGCACTAGAATTTGGGCCCGGATTAGACCGAAGTTTCCTTTCTGCATGCTTCCATTTTTGTGATAATTCTGCATCTCGATGATTTCAGGGCTTGAATAACGTAGTCTAGTAGGTTTTGAAGTTCCCAGCGAATCACTACAATCATCAACTATTCACCTACGCAAATGCCGATGGCAGTGGACGATTTGAGAATGCCCATTGCAGTTTCCGGTCAGGAATTTCAAATCATTCTAATATTATATGGTGACAGCCATTAAATCCCAAATGATATTCTAAGTGTCGCACATGAACAGAAGAATCAAGTAAATAATAATAATAATAATAATAATAATAATAATAATAATAATAATAATAATAATAATAAAGTTACCGAATGAGTTGGTTGCCCGATTCGGGCAATGTACGAAGTATCTGTTAGCATGTATTCGGAAGTTAGTGGGTTCAAATCCCACCTGTCGGCTGCCCTGAAGATGGATTTCGCTAGCCACCCGTTTTCACTCCATGCAAATGCTGCGTCTGTAAATTAATTAAATCCACAGTCATTTTCTTCAATCCCTAACCGTTTCGTACCCCATCGTCGCCAAATACCTGCGACGGTGGGTGCAAAACCAGTAACAAAAGAATAATATTACTTTTACGTACCACAAACTACTTTTTCGACCTTCAGAGGAGCCGAAACACCAGATGTTCGTCCCGCGTGGTCTCTTATGTTCCGATAAATCTATCGGCATAAGGCTGGCGTATCTGAGTACCTTCAGATACCATTGAACTGAGCCGGGATTGAAATCGTCTACTTGGACACAGAAAGCCACCGTTCAACAATCCATTGCACTCAGCGCGCCTATATATTCCTATAAAGTACGTATGAGTAGTTCTCAAAGAAACGGAAACATGGGACCATTTATATGCAATGCTGCGTAAATAAAGTCATTACTACGAGGAAGGGAAAAGAGACATTGCTTATCAGCCATCTGAACTGAGAGTTCACAAACCTGTATGCAAGGGAGCTTTAATCGGGGTTCAGGAGCCGTCTATAATTGCGTCGTAAATCACGACTGCCAAATACCACTTTAAAATGTTCCAGTGGTAATAAACTGGAATGTAGGTTTTATTTGAAGAGGAGTAACCAAGAGAATACAGGAGGTCAGGGGAAATTAAAGTGGAGTGGAAGTAGTTTTCATGACAATAATGAACGAACGGGAGGCATAAAATAGCGTTCTAAAACTGAATATGAGACTTCTTGAAGCGTTCAGTAACGCACTTAACAATTGTTATCTGTTTTCAATTAATCACTTTATTGAACTGCATATTGCGCCTGAAAATGTTTCATTGAACTATCCGTTAAAATAGATCTGGTAGTTATATTGGAGTATTTTAATGCTCCACTATCACCAAAATGATATGCAGTATTTATACCTGAGAGCTCACGCGCAGTATGTAATATTAATTTATTATTCAATCCGTTCCTGCCATATATGGATCACGTTTAGCTTATGCTTTTCTGCTCTCTGTCTCTTCCGCTCGCAAAACGTCACCTTTTGACTACTGGCCTCCCTCTGTTGGTCCCGTAGGTTCTGCTGCTGGTTCTTGTGTTTCTATATTATTTATTTATTCATTTACGTATTTATTTATTTACTTACTCATGTATTGATTATTAGCTGCCTATGTAGATCAGTGGTAGAATGCTGGCCTCCTTATCCCAAGATAGCAGGTTCAAACCCGGCAGAGGTAATCGGATCGGGAGAAAATCCGTTCGACCCTCCATGACGTAATAGGTCGGCATGTAAAAGATCTATAGTAACACATTTGGTGTTCACCCGACAAAATTCAATAAAACTCAGCCACAGATGCCCAAGAGAGCTTCGGTTTCATCTGCCATCTAGTAGGCCTAGAATAAAACGATCCGGGCGAGTTAGCCGCGCGGTTAGGGGCGCGCAGCTGTGAGCTTGCATCCGGAAGATAGTGGGTTCGAATCCCACTGTCGGCAGCCCTGAATATGGTTTTCCGTGTTTCCCTTTTTCACACCAGGCAAATCCTGGGACTGTACCTTAATTAAGGCCACGGCCGCTTCCTTCCAACTCCTAGCCCTTTCCTATCCAATCGTCGCCATAAGACCTACCTGTGTCGGTGCGACGTAAAGCCACTAGCAGAGAAAAAGAATGAAACGAAACATCGAAACTGATGAGCAGACAGCCAGATGGCGTAAAATTATAATGTTTACACATTGTATCTGAGCCCTTGCGATTATTATTATTATTATTATTATTATTATTATTATTATTATTATTATTATTAATGTACCGAGAGGTACACCTCATCCTCGTTCATTTAAATGAAGGGCGTTAAGGAACGCTGTCTGTCATACTAAACTTGAAATAGCTAGTGCATGAAGTTGGGACTTTGAGCAAAAGATGTCACTTTTAAATGACAGAGTAATATGTTATTTTAAAGTTTCCTGAACTGACTGGATTTCTTTGTTTTGTTCTGGTATACATCAAGAAGTTCGCACCTTTCTCCGTATATGGCTCTACTAAAAACTGAGGTCATGCACTCTGGTGCAAAGTGGAATAATTAGAGATTTAAGGAAGTTCTGTGTTTATATGTTTTCTCAACTAAATTGACTTTCGTTATGTTGATACTTCAAGGTTTGCAACACTTTCTTCTTATCCCGCCAGAGCTGGTTTGTAACCAATCATAAATTTTCTGTATTTATTTTTCAGCCAATCATAGGCTTCTTGTAACCTCTTGATTACCCAATAAAATGAGGGAGTGTGTCAGGATTTAGTCCAGAGCCTTCTCGAACACTCCTCTCGGGTACAAAAGCTACGGATTTTTAACGTTAACTTGTCTTATTGATCGTTCAGTTACTGAGTGTGTTAAGGCAGGAGGCAGGGGCCTCTATCTTCGGCAGGCAGAACATCAGCTAAGTTAACGGCCAACAGTTTTTCCATCTAAGTAGTTCTCTCCCCAAACTGGCCCATGGGGAAGGTTCCAACCTTTAACTATGTAATCGTCTGTTTTCCAAAAGGTAAACTTTCTTCTTGCTAATGTAAAATTTCATAGAGACTTAAACTGTAAATCGGGGATAGAGAGTGTGTAACCCTCTCGAACTCCCCTTCCATTTATCTTGAGGTGACTATGATTCTGTAACTGTTTTTTCCTGTAAATCAATAATTAACTTGTCCTTCTAGTCACCTCAGTAGTTTGGTATTAGCCTCTGCATCATCGGCCGCGAGCCCAAGTAGGGTTTTAAACTTGGTTGTCAAGGAGCGCAAGTGTACGCCTCCATACATTTTGAGTTTGGGCCAGTAATTTAACCTGTTCTCCTTTTCATGAAGGCCCAGTAGGATGGGTACGAGATACCCCTGTGTAATCTAAATTGTAAATTGTAGGTTGTGCCTACAGAGGTCATTAATTGAAAGGTATAGTGTAAAGTTGCCTTGAGTAGGCCGTAAGAGTTTGGGACCGCAGTCTCCTTGGACGAAATTGTGGAGCATGTAAGCTCTTGTGAAATTCTGTAGTAAATTTCTGTGTACCTTTGAGTGGTGCCTTTGGAAGGCCTTAATTCTAACGGTTGGAGCAAAGCGCTCTTCAAAATTGTGTCTTAGGAGATATCTCTCCTTATCCAACTAAGCGCAATATTAGCGACGTTATAAATTTGTAAATTTGGAGCTTGAAGCTCAAAACTTTAAATTACCAGTCCTTGGGGTTTTCTATTCTGGCATCAAAATTGCTCTGTGCGTGACATTTTGTACTTTCATCTAGTGAAGAATTTTGATTGTTAGCCTAACATTTAATTTCTGAAAATAAATATAACCTTCATTTTAAAGTCTTAAATTAATCTTTGATATCGTAGATAGACCCATCCCCACCAGCACCTTCTTTCACCTCTCTGTTCCTCAGAAACTCCGTAACAGTTATTATTATTATTATTATTATTATTATTATTATTATTATTATTATTATTATTATTATTATTATTATTATTATTATAATTCGCTGGGGCCATCAAGGACCACGTTAAAACTTGTTGCATTTGTCACTGAACTTGGCCTTCTTTAGAGCCCAAATTTTCCTCATTCTTTGTGAGTGGGCCTGCTTACGCTCCTCTGTCGTCTCGGTTTAGCCCGTTCGTCAATATTTTCTTGCGGAAGAGATCTCTGTTAAGGGCGTCTTCAGCTGAGATATGTAGCATTTGCAGGTGTTCTTTGGTATTTCTAAACCAGGGGATTGTGGTTTTGGGGTTTGAATCAAAAAAGTGAAAGATTTCCTTAGTTAACTTTCTTCCGTCCATTCTTTTCAGATGACCGTAAAATCGTGCCCGTCTTTTTCAGATTGTGTCGGAAATTTTTTCTATTTTGCTGTAGACTTCCTTGTTGGATCTCTTTTGATGGATTCCATTTCTGTAATTTGATCCCAAGATTCCTCTCACAATTTTGCGTTCTCTTTTCTCCAGTTCTTCAAGGAGTCCTTTGTTGGCATTTAGAGACAGGGTTTCGGCTGCATATAGAACTACTGGCTTCAGAACTGTTTCATAGTGACGTATCTTGGTGTTTTGGGAAAGGCATTTTTTGTTGTAGATTGTGCGGGATGTTTGGAAGGCTATTTCCAGTTTGCGTACTCGCTCCTGAAGTGCTTCTTTGTCCAGTCAATTTTTCATGATGATCTCACCCAGGTATTTGAATTTGTCTACTCGGGTGATGTCCCCGTATTTTGTATGGAGTTTTGGTGGAGCCTCTTTGATGTTAGTCATTACTTCTGTTTTCTCAAACGATATCTGCAAACCAGTTTCTTCGGCAATTTCCTTTAAAATTATTTTTATTATATTTATTATTATTATTAATTTTATTATTATTCCTTTGCTGGAAGAACCTAGTGTTTACAGTGCACTATGTCTTCTGGTATGGGCTAGAGCAATTTTGTTATTTTCATTGATCCCTCTCTGTCTTATCCTTCCTTGGCTTTGACAATTTGAAAGTGACTGAGGTATGAGCGATGCTAGTAATGCCATTCGTTCTGCAGCCAGTCCCTGCTATGACTGGTGTGAAAATGCTCCTCATAGGGTTGGTTGGTGCATGCATTTCAGTGGGCTTGGCAAACTGATATATAATAGCAAGTTCTGGCCCGGTGAAGAAAGCAACGGGAAACTACCTCACTCCTCATTTCCCTGGTACGCCTCATCAGTGATGCCTAGGCCATGTATGACAGCTGATGGTGCAGCCGTTGAGGATCCAACCAGCCTTAGGGCTGAAGACTGAACATACATACATTATTATCATTATTATTATTACTATAGCATGTTTGTTTATATTAGTAGCAGCCTGTACATTTACGGAAGATAAGGTGGATTTCGGTTCGTGGGGGATACCTCTGAGGTTCACAGTATCAGTTGTAAGAACGAAGGTGTCCTCACAGCCTTTTCCCCATTGCAATTTTCAGCTTATACATGGTGCAAACTTCAACAGCAGGTAATAATAATAATAATAATAATAATAATAATAATAATAATAATAATAATAATAATAATAATAATAATAATTGTACCGGTTGGTACAACTCTACGCTGCAAATTTGATTTTTCCGCCTTAAAACACCTCTCTACAGGAGAAACCCTGAACTGTAACAACTGAATCAACTCTACTATTTATCAGAAGATGTCACTGGGTGTTTTGATTTGCTTTTGTTGATCAAGAAGTGTGGACATTCTCTAACAGATGTCTCTACAAAAAAAACTATGATAATGCACTCTGGTGTGAAGGAATGAACTTTCTTGGAGAAATTTTGTATTCATAAGTTTTGTCTTTACTAAATTTTGTTCTTTCATTTGTGGGTTGGAAATATTAAGCTTTCTTTCCGCCTGTTTTGAATTTAACCAATCCTAAATTTCTGTAATTATTTTTCCACCAATAAGGTGTTTCTTCATCGATTTGTGTGTAACTTTTGCTGTTAGCCAATAAACGTTTGTGGGCGGGTCGTAATCATTCATGAAAGGTCTCGAATTTTCCGCGAGAGTATAAAACTGCTGATTTTCTTGTCCCCATGCCACTTCAATAACATCTAGCTTAGCGTGTGGATATGTAGCAGGGGGCGGGAAGCGCCTCTTTCTTCGGGCAACAGATCTTCAACATGGTAATGGCCATTTAACATCTTTTCTTGCTAGCTCAGCAGTTTAAGTCGCGGGGAAGGTTCGAAACCTTTAATGTGTAACCCATCTCTTTAAAATGTAAATTCCTTTTCAGTCTATGTAAAAACTACAAATCTCTTTAACTGTAAAGCGGGGATAGAGAGTGCTTTACCCTCTCGAGCTCCCCTTCATTTTGAAGTTGAGGTGACTACGTTTTCATAACCGTTTCTTCTTTTTCTTAATGTGTCAATGTTTTCTCATACGAGTCACCTCCCTAGCTTGGGATTGGCCCCTGTGTAATCGGCCGAGCGCCACTTAGGTTTTAAAATGTGTATCTGGGAGTGCTAATTCACGCCTCCATTCCTTTTGTGTTTTGGGCTATTTAAAATTAACGTAGTTTTGGTCCACTAAGGCCTGGTAGAATGGGTACAAGTTCCCCCTGTTTATCTATAAGAATGCCTTAAGGGCAGTTAAGTGTAAAGTCTGTTTATGGCCTTCTGATAGGCTTGAAAGATTGAGAGCGGGTTAACTCTTTCTGGTATTTTGAAAGGTGCCTCGGGGAGGCGTGACATTTTGATTGCTGGGAGCTAGTGCTCCATGTAATTAGGGGCGTTCTGCCCTTTGGTATTTTGTGGTTGTGAGCTGAGAGCTCAAGGATTGACGAATTTGGGCTCGTAGCCCACAATTTGTAAAGACCCCTTAAATTGTGCCTTCTTTTGTAAAGTTGCGTTGTACCTGATTTTCTTTGTTATCTCACCTAGTGAAAATTGTTAAATGTTGTTATCTGTTGAAAATATAACCTTTATTTAAATTTTAAATTCATCTTTAAGTCTTGTAGTTAGACCCATTCCAGCCTGCACCTTCTTTCACCTCTGCCTTCCACGGATAACTCCGTAACAACAATAATAATAATAATAATAATAATAATAATAATAATAATAATAATAATAATAATAATAATAATAATAATAATAATTGTACCGGTTGGTACACCTCTACGCTGCAAATTTGAATTTTCCGCCTTAAAGCACCTCTTCACAGGAGAAACCCTGAACTTTAGAAAAGGAATCAACTCTACTGGTTATCAGAAGATGTCACTGTGTGTTTTGATTTGCTTTTGTTTTTCATTGATCAAGAAGTGTGGACATTCTCTAACAGATGTCTCTACCAAAAACTATGGTAATGCACTCTGGTGTAATGGAATGAACTTTCTTGAAGAAATTTTGTATTCATAAGTTTTGTCTTTACTAAATGTTGTTCTATCATTTGTGGGTTGGCAATATTAACCCTTTCTTTCCGCCTGTTTTGAATGTCGCCAATCAGGAATTTCTGTAATTAATTTTCCACCAATAAGGTAATTTTCCACGAGGGTATAAAAACTGCTGATTTTCTTGTCTCGGGGCCACTTCAGTAACATCTAGCTTAATGTGTGGATATGTAGCAGGGGGGCGGGAAGCGCCCCGTTCTTTAGGCAGCAGTTCTTCAACAAGGTAATGGCCTTTTAACATCTTTATTTCTTGCTAACTCAGCAGTTTAACTCTCGGGGAAGGTTCGAAACCTTTAATATGTAACCTACCACTTGAAAATGTAAATTCCTTTTCTGTCCATGTAAAAACTACAAATCTCTTTAACTGTAAAGCGGGGATAGAGAGTGCTTTCCCCTCTCGAACTCCCCTTCATTTTGAAATTGAGGTGACTACGTTTTCATAACCGTTTCTTCTCTTCCTTAATGTATTAAAGTTTTCTCATACGAGTCACCTCCCTAGCTTGGGATTAACCCCTGTGTATCGGCCTAGAGCTACTTAGGTTTTAAAATGTATATTTAGGAGTGCAAGTTCACGCCTCCAGTCCTTTTTGTACTTTGGGCCAGTAACTTAACCTGTGTTTTTTTTCTTCTTCATGCGAAGGCCCTGTAGGTTGGGTACATGATACCCCTGTTCCTTTGTAAGTGTGCCTTGAGGGCAGTTAGAAGTAGAGTTTGTTGTGTCCTTTGATAGGCTTGAACTATTGAGAGCGGGTCTGCTCTTTCCTAAATTTGATCTTTGTGTGCCTCTAGGAGGCTTAACATTGTAATTAGGAGCAAGTGCTCCTTGGTATGATGGGGTTTTCTGCCCCTTAGTTCAAATTTGTACCTTGGTAAAGTTGGGTTAATAGCTCAAGGGATGTAAAGTGGGGCTTGGAGCCCAGGGCTGGTAACGAAGGTTAAACTTGTTCTTTCATTTGTAAAATTATTCTTGTACCTGCCTCTCGTTGTTATTTCACCTAGTGGAAATTGTTAAATGTTGTTATCTGTTGAAAATATAACCTTTATTTAAATTTTAAATTCATCTTTAAGACTTGTAGTTAGACCCATTCCAGCCCGCACCTTCTTTCACCTCTGCCTTCCACGGATAACTCCGTAACAATAATAATAATAATTCTGTGTGGCTGTTATAGTCTGGTATAGCACTTATAACGCAAATTCTCTGGCGATGGCGGGCAGTTCTGACGTTGTGGGAAACTGCGTGTCATTAAGGCGGACAGTAGCGTTGTATGTGCTATGTGATCAACAAGAATGTTGGGGATTGTACAAACGCCCAGTCTACGAACGAAGGGAATTAAACTTTCTCGGTTTAAATCCCAAGGACTCCGCAGGCCTGAAGGTCAATACGATGGCCAATCAGCCTTGGAGTGGAACTCACTTCAGGTGAGAACCAATGTTCTTTATATCATAACATTTTCGTATCTACCACCTCACAGTTTTAAAGTATCTCGCCATAAACTTATTCATAATAATGCACCACTGTAATTTAGGCCATCACTTAATTACACTACGAGTCCATTCTTAATTTACCCCTTACCTCCTTACTGCGAACTGCTAAGTAGCTTCAAAAAGTAAGGTAACAATCACTCACGCGGATAAAATTCATTTTACCGATAGATATTAGGGTACGCAGTAGTAGGGCAATGATACACATTAGTCTTCAGCGTAGCCACAAGTATTGTCCAAGCACATTTTCCAGTGGTAAATTAAGGCATCGATGCCGACATGGAACAAATCTGCGTCTAGGCATATTATGACGGCATGCTGAACGTCCATATCATCTTTGAATCGCTTACCAGCCAGATGCTTCTTCAACGGTTTGAAGATATAGAAATCACCCGGTGCCAGGTCGAAGTTGTACGGAGGAATGTCCGATACTTCCCATCGGAAGTGCCATAACAATTCACGCGTACTGATGGCAGCGTGTGGCCTGGCGTTGTCGTGCGTTTGATGAGAGAAGTCAAGGTCGTTTAATGTGAGCTGTTACCCTCAAACTCCCCAGCATTTTACAACGACTGTCTGCCTTCACTGTCAATCCCTTGGTGACGAAATCAAACATCTTAACTATCCTCCATACATCCTCGATGTGGCACTCAGTGATTTCCATGTCATCGGACCGCTGAAGAAGTCCATGGCTGGTAAGTGATTCAGTGACGATGCAGGCGTTTAGCATGCCTTCATGCCTTGACGGACTTGTGTATCACTGCGTACTACTGGTTTCCTTGTATCAGCCTGTAAAACACAGTTTTCAGCGTGATCCCTTATTACTTTATTTTTGAAGCTACCTTGTATATAATATCACTCTGGCCGCACATTTGCTAGAATACAGGCATCTGGATCTGAATATTGCGCGTTAAAACCTAGGTGAGATAGTCGGGTTTTAGAAAGCGGAACGAAGTCTATTCGTCACTTCATTTCGGACGATATCACACATAATCCCTGGGGTCCCTTTGGATGTTTATCTAAAAATATTAACTAGAACTCAGTGATGAGTTGTTCAATATTATTTCGGTTTCTTTTTCATCTGTACTATAAAATGGAACGTCGAATCTCATAAGCAGGTTGCCAAAATGTTGCCTTACCCACATGCCTGGACACAATAGTTAAGGCCATGCCCTTATTATCGCTCCTTACTCCTTTATGATTTCTACCACCTTTCTATACCTGTAATTCTTAACTTTTCCTTCATGTCGACAGTTTCGAGTTTTCTCTCTTGCAGAAATTAACTATGTAAGGATATTGTAGTCTAGGCTATTAACTTAGTTACCCTTTGCAAAATATCAAGATTCTAACCGCTGTGAACTCTGTATGTCATCCCTCTTACGTCGTGTTTGATCGCTTTCAGAGATTCTTGTTGTAGTTATAAGATGGATAATAATAATAATAATAATAATAATAATAATAATAATAATGACAATGAAATGAAATGGCTTTTGGTGCCGGAGTGTCCGAGGACATGTTCGGGTCGCAGGGTGCAAGTCTTGGATTTGACACCCATAAGCGACCTGCGCATTGTGATGAGGATGAAGTGTTAATGAAGATGACACACACACCCAGCCCCCGTGCCAGCGAAATTAACCAATGATGGTTAAAATTCCTGAACCTGACGAAAATCGAACCGAGACCCCTGTGACCAAAGGCCAGCACGCTAACCATTTATCCATGGAGCCGGAAATAATAATAATAATAATAATAATAATAATAATAATAATAATAATAATAATAATAATAATAATAATAATAATAATAATAATCTACTGTTTCACCTGCCGTATGTAGGCTTCCTAATTAAAGGAAATAGGGCTTGCTATGTTTAAATTTTGATATTAGGTTTTATTCTACCAGATGGTAAAGACACTGGAACTGAAATGGGCAAACCATTGTTGCGTTATTTAATTTTGCCGGGTAAACACTAAATGTGTCATCAGAAGTCGTATTCATGCCAACGTCCTCCCTAAGGGAATATTTCATGTCTTTCAAATACCCAGTTTTCTGTCCCAGGTTTCAATGCTCGGTTATGGCATTTGGATCCCGACACTGCATCACTTACCTGTAGATGGATCTATTCCATTTCTTCCTCATCATCTATATAGAGTCACTCACCATCATCATCTTCACTAAAAATCACAATCCCTATAGGAAAAGGCCTGTTTAGCGTTTTCAACAATATATACAACGATAAACCCACTACAGTATTTTGTGTAGGTAATAATGATTTAGTGAGTGAGATGCAAATTGGCGTACATTATGATGCAGATCTGTTCAGAATAAACAGATTAGCCGTGAGTGTTCATCTAATTAAGTTCGTTAAATTCTGTGAACTATTTAATTGAGAGAAATTACCACCAAAGTTTACAGCAGCCTATGTAGTAGATCATGATTCACACCCTTACTAATTAATAGAGAAACCATACAGGTATGTGATATCTGCAAACCAAAACATCAAGTGTCAAGGGAAATTATTTCCTAGTTGATTATTGTTGACGCTATTTGTCCAGATCTCCGTAGTACCAATTTCGATACCCGACTAAACAGAAAATACTCCATAGTAGGAAAGTGTGGGAGTCGCCTTCTACTGATTTCGTCACACTTGTGGGGTCGCAGTGCGAGCTGTGTTGTGCGAGCTGTGTTGCATATGTAGATTTGACCCTGTTTCACGGCTTGATTCCCTTCTAGATGCCAAACTTATTCGGAGGGATGTAATCGCTATTGTGTGTTTCTTCGGTGGTTGGTAATGCGGATTTTTTGTCTGAATATGAAGAGGAATAAACACAAACACCCATTTCCCTAGCCAGAATAAGTAATCAAACCCGATTAAAATCCCCAACCCGGCCGGAAACTGAACAGGGAACCATCTGAACTGAAAAACTAAATGCTGACCATTTAGCCATGGAGTCGGTAGGTAAGTGTGAGAGTGTTTGATAATATTATATTTTATCGGTTTTAGGTATCACTAACAGTTTTACTGTTTTCGGATAAGCTGAAGTGCGACAAATATTGGTCCTACGAGAGTTATTTCTCTGAAACTGTAAATGTGCTGACACGAGAGTGGAGTATTTGAGCACTTCCAAACCACCGGACTGAAGGGAAATTGAACCCACCAACTTAGACCAGAATGTCAGTGCTCTACTGTATGAGCTACGCAGTCTGGTGTGGGTGTTTGATTCAGCATCACGAAGACAGATGAAGAGAAATCTCTTATGAGATGTAGTGATCTACACACAACGCATATTGGGGTGCGATATATATTGTACTAGGAAGAAAAATGTCTGTAGCCACAGGAACTAGCTTTAGGAGCATGAAATGTTTCTAAGGGGGGGGGGGGTACGTAAGCATTGGAGTTGGTACGGAGAGGGGTATTAGTTCATTTAATTTATATTCTTTATTGTTCATTTGAAACACACTCATATCACCTTTTACACAAGTTGTAGCAGGCTGGAACCTCCGGACTCCGGGGTGATTACTGGGCTCTGTCTAGACAGGGACCACGCCCGTCCCTGATACGAAGTTTTCGACGTTCTAGAATTTCCCGAATTTCTGGAGGATCTGGAAGTTCTCGAATTTCTAGGTGCACAAGTTGTGGGGTTCGATCTCACACGAGAATACTGGGAGGTGAGGCGTGACGAGCACACAAGTCCCCCGTATGGTATTCAACTTACTTGTGTCACTGTCGTATAAATTAATTTTTGCTTTAAATACTGCATTGATTCATTATAAGTCGGATAAGCCAGATATTAATGAAACTGACACTTGTAAAGAAAGTAACTGAGCACACATTGCATGGCAGTCGAATTGATACTTGGGAAAATTATGTACAAATTTACAATGTCTTGTTCGCGACGTAAGTCCGCCGATATTGGCACGACAGTCTGAAATATTATATTAGATCGCTAAATTGTATTATCACTGTTCCTAACGGACTGGCTTTGTCAATTTTATGATTGGAATACAGTGTTGAACGTGTTATTCACAGCTGATGCAAATTCAAGACATATTAGAATGTTTGTTATAAATTAAACAAGTTAAATGGCACTCGCAGAATGTTCTACTCTGTGTGTAAATGATTGTTGAAATTACGTGCACTCAAAGACTGGTGAACACTGTCTATAAATAATTATTAAAGTTTAACTGCACTTGAAGAATGAAGAAGTAGAATCTATAAGTTTAAATGTGGCACTGAAAAATTATATGTTCTCTTGGAACTTCACGAACACAAGTTCAAATAAGGCATCAACATATGTTCCCACAGTTTGTTACGAAACCGCAAGTCAAATGTGGCACTCGGAAATATTCTATGTTGCCACAGTTTGTTACGAAAACACAAGTTCAATATGACACATGGAAAAATTACAACACTTGGAGAAATATTAACACTTGGGAAAATTCTATGTTGCTTTGGAACGCCACTGTTTGTAAATAAAACACAAGTCCTAACATGGCACTTGAAGAGAAATACTATGTTCCACTTCCACTGGAACCGAGCACTAGAGAGTCAGAGTATCGTCCCACCGAAATGCAGAGTCCCGACTGGACATACTGTAGGTTCGGTCTGCCGCACTTATAGAGCTCCACCCGTCACCCGTATCGCAGAGACGGAGGGGTAGTACTGCCTGTTTGTATCCTAGATCGCCTTGGTTTTATAGCTGGAGCCGTTGAAGCATCTTGAAACGTGGATATTTCCACCTCTATAACTCCTAAAGTACAAAGTAGATTTGCTAAAGAATTTGATAGTTCACAGCTGTTATTATGGCCTCAACGTTGGCGGTGCAAAAATGAAAGTATCTTAACTCCAAATAGACTTTACATATGGATCGGAACATCACCATATATGGTCATGCTCGCTGTGTGAAGCCGACCCGAGGCGGCCACGTCACTGCTGCGTTCCTCAGTGGAATTCGGCGGCTTGCCTATTCTTCACCTCGCGCCAAGTTGGTAACTCTCATACTTCGAACTTACTGTAGCTGTGTTCCTGGTACATTTCAGTACATTAGTACTATGCTTCATTAATAATAATAATAATAATAATAATAATAATAATAATAATAATAATAATAATAATAATAATAATAATAATAATAACATCATTTGGTTATTATTGCCTGATGTTACCTTTGTAAGGCAGCCCCTTCGATTAGCGTGAGCGGCATCAACCATGAATGAAAAATTGCGTATTAGGAGGATAACGTTGTGTGTGAGTTACAAGAATATTGAAGACAGCACTAAATCTCAGTCACGGAACCAAAGGAATTAACCGTTTACGATTAAATCCCCACGAGCCCGCCAGAAATCGGACCCCGTGCACCGAGGCACGAAATACAAACGTTGACCAGTCAGTCATTAAACACGGCTGTGTTTCGTAAAAATTAAGACGTTCAAAAGGGTTGTTTCTTTAAAAAAAGTTCAAGATGTAACAGTTTATGTTTGAAGCCCAAGAGTGAATTCCAGAAGGAGTCTCAATTCAGTGCCTATATTATTTTACAACTTGCTTTACGTCGCACCGACATAGATACGTATTATGGCGACGATGGGATAGGAAAGGCTAAGGAGTGGGAAGGAATCCGCCGTAGCCTTAATTAAGGAGCAGCCCCAGCATTTGACTGATGTGAAAATAGGAAACCATTGAAAACCATATTCAGGACTGCTAACAGTGCGACTCGAACCCACTATCTCCCGGATGCAAGCTCACAGCTACGCGCCCGCAACCGCACGGCCAACTTTCCCGCTGCCTATATTTTTGTCATCACAACTAAGCATAAGTAAATGTCTTATACAGGGTTTAATAAAACCTACTCAGTGCAAGATGACTGCCACTCAGGTAGGGAGGCAGTAAATTTGGTGATCCCACTGGATCAAAACGATCGACTTCATCAACCTTACCGCCTGGCTTTCACAATTAGATTTATCAGATTTGTTGCCACCCTGAAGATTGGTCATTCCAACTTAGCGTTTGAGGGTTAGACAGCCTGACACCCCTCGCCGTTTGTGTCCATGGCTGACTCTCTACAACTCTCTATCACTCCGGCTATGCTGATGGGCTGCCGACCTTGCAAGGCAAAAATGTGTTCATCAGCGCAAAGTAGAACAGAATCCACCTCTTAAGATTAAACTTTCATTGATCGCAAAATAATTGTAGGAGAATATTTTCAGAAGTACTCCCATCTTTAAAAACATAGGATTTGTCGGATTGCAATATTAATAGTTACTCTGAAGCCCTTAAACAACTCAACAGTCGTTTAATATTATCGAAGAAATGATGCCTGTATTAAATAATTTTATGACGTCCTTTTCTGTAACATTTGAGCGGGCCCCAATCGAACTTCAAAGAGAACTGATAATACTTCAATACAACACAATTTTAAAAGATTACAGTATTCCAGAAGGCTTCTTTTTATTTTTTAAGAGCTTAGAACAAAAGATTTTCTGCGTATCCACTCATTGGCATGAAAATTAGTTGCCATGTTTCGTTCTACATCTCATTGTCAATACACATTCTCAGTTATGAGCCCGTGAACAAGAACAAAAGTAGGTCATGTTTGTCCGTTCTACTCGAACAATTTTCCATGATGTCACGAAGTTGGTGAAATAAAAGAATCGCGAGGTATCTTCCTACAGGCAGAGAAAGAAGGAACAGCTTAATTGTGTTGTATTATGTTTCCAGAGGATAATTTTTGTAATTCCTAAATTATTTCCCTCTACAACTCATCTCCTTCGTCACTTTCTCACTCACTCGCTCTCTTCTTCGGGCTCGCGTTCAGCCCTGAGAGCCCCGAGTTCCCCTAGCTGCCCGCATGGAATGTCCTGCCTTAAGAGATAGCTCCAATTAGAAGTCTACAACGTTGTTATTTTCCGACCTCGAAGTGAGATAAGTTTCTTGTAAGTCACTCCGATCTTCGAGTCCTTCACGGACGTTCGAAAACCTGCTAAACATTCATCTTTCATGGCTTGGTGTTATTGATAATTAAAATGGCCCAAAGAGTTCGAACAGCCAAGGAATCAAACCAGAATATGGTTATCCAAAACTTCAAGCACTGTGTGAAATGTTTAGTAAAGGGTCGATAAATGTGTAATCATACCCGTGCAAACTGATTTTCCTCTCAAGGGTTAGTAAATAAATATCCTCTCCTTACAGAGCATATAATTATATGCATATCAACACTTAACATCCTAGTTAATTACTTTTTGTAATACCAGCAAATTTACAGGCGATAAAACAGATCATAATGCAATAAAATATAAAATACTGGCTATATTACAGTTAAAAGGTCATAAATGTACACTGCTCTAGATTTTAATTGAAAATATGTACAATTTTTATTGCACTGGATATTAATATATTTTTCTCTCTCCGCACTATGCTAGCGAAGTTAATCTAAAACCCAATATTTTCATGCCCTGTTGAAATACGGTCGTGTATAAACACAGATTAAAATATAGTATTTCGCTTGAGTCTTCTCTTCCCTTCATACTCGTACTGTTTAAATAATTACATTTTCTCAATCCTGATTTCGCCCACATTTCAATTTCGACGGACATGACATGAAGGATGATTCACATTTAGTTACCACTGGATTAGTTTCTACTTTTTAGTATCAGTCATTTCAAGAATAATACTTTTTATTTCCATAGTCGAAATGTATATGTTGTTTAATTTTCTCTGTAGATGTCGTTAAAGGGTCTGAAATAGGTGATACGTATCGCTTGTCGAATAGAAGTGATTCTATATTACTTTAACGCACGTAACTCTGCTTGCCGCGGTTATTTTGTATGTTTTTGTACTATTATTTCTTACCTTTAGTTTTACGCCGCATCGACAGAGATTGGTCTTACGGCAACGATAGGATAGGAAAACTGTAGAGCTGCGGAAAAAGCGACTCTGATCTTAAATAACGCACAACCCCAGCATTTTCCTGGTGTGAAAACGGGAAACCACGAAAACCGATGTTTAAATATGTTGATAATGGGTTTCGAACCCACTACCTCCCGAATTCAAGTTTCACAGCTAAGTATTCATACTGTGTAGACACTCGCTCGGTTATTTTATGCCAGTCGAAATCCATTTTGAAGTACACCGCACGGCCAACTCGCCCGGTTTTTAACGTTTTAAACACTGATTTTTTATTTTAACATTTCGTGCTTATGGATGTGAACTCTAGAGACTCATAGTAGCTTGCAATATTGTTGACATTACATAGAGATTAAAACTTTGTGTTCGGAACCGAAAAACTATTCGCACTACGCAAAACAATGAATGGAAATCAGGGCTCTTCCCCTTGGACTGCTGAGTATCATGCTAAGTAAATGACTGCGCATTGAAAGCGTGCGTTAAATTCAAAACACCCAACCTTCGAGCTACAAGAAATTTAAAAATCGCCGACCCGAGTAGGAATCGAACCCGTGGCTCCTCTACGTGGGCAGCAAACACGCATGACTGTACGTTAAAGGCTTGTGCGTTTAATGTAAACAGCTGGCTTTAGTGCTACAAGAAATTGAAAAATTATTGTTCGAATTGGGATTCGAACCTAAACACAAAGTTGAAGTGCTATTGTTTAATTCAAGACACCGAACGTTAGAGCTGCGGAACTTAAAAATCTCCACTCCGACTAGGATTGAAACCTGGAGATCGCTTGGACTCAAAACTGAAGTGCTATTCAAATATATAACTTGGAAATTTCAAACATCTAACTCTGAGCAAAGGAAAAATCACTGGCTCGGGTTTTCGAACCGGGAGCTTTCTTGGACTTAGAACTATAGAGCTTAAGCGTATAAGAATGAAAATCCTCAGCCCGAGCTGAAATGGATGGCGTTAATGCAGAGTGAGAATGCTGCCAAAGTGAGTTCGTGACAGTATTTGCATTTCAGCAAAAAATAAAAAATAAAAAAAATGACTGCACGAGCAAGTTGATTAGTCTTGGAAGTACTGGCTGAGACATGAAATACAAAGTTCAATATTTTAGCATTTACCCTAGTATGCACATATCAGCAAAAAATTTGACTGCACGTGCAAGTTTATTGTACTTGAAAGTATTTGCTGAGACAGTCATGAAATACCAAGTTCATTGTTTTAGCATTTGGCCTAGAATGCATATATAAGAAAAAAATACTGCACCTGTAAGTTGATTGGACTTGGAAGTATTTTCTGAGATATGAAATACCAAGTTCATTGTTTTTGCAATTAGCCTAGTATGCACATATCAGCAAAAACATGACTGCACGAGCAAGTTGACTAGATTTGGATGTAGGCCTAACTCATTTGCTGAGCCAGGAAATACAAAGTTAATTGTTTCTACAAGTTTGCTACTTATCGCGGGCAATCACACATCCCTATAATAATAATAATAATAATAATAATAATAATAATAATAATAATAATAATAATAATAATAATAATAATAATAATAATAATAATAATAATAATAATAATAATATATTATCATACACAATCATGCACCCAAATAATTATTTATAGGATCCAACCCACCTTAGTACTGAACACTCAACACGCATACACATTTAGAATAAATAATCTGGTGCCGGAATTTAGTCCCGCAAGAGTTCATGAATTATCAAACACTATCAAGCAACCTAATAATTAAAAGAATTCAACCCAACTTCGTACTGAAATTTCAATATGCATACGCAATTAGAAAAAATAATCTGGTGCCAGAATTTAGTTCCGCAAGAGTACATGACATATCACACACAATCACAAATCCGAGTAACAATTTAGCGAATCCAACCTATCTTCGTACTGAATACTCAACATGCGTACCCAATTAGAAGAAAATAGTCTGGTGTCGGAAATTAGCCCGCAAGAGTTCATGACTTATCACACATACTCACGCACCCTAATAATATCAGGCGTAAACCTAACTGATTGCACTTCCCTACACCCTGGCTAATAGTGCAGGCGTAATCTTCCACTGACCACGCGTTAACCTAACTTAACCTCCCCGGACTTGGCGCTGAACTTGCGACAAGATGTCGACTGTAAGGCTTAATACGTATGCTTGATTCATAGGGGCGTAACATTGGAAAGCGACCCCAGGGGAGCTTGGAGCTGCATTTGGAACAAGATGGCAGCTATAAGGCTTAATACGTATCCTTTATTCATAGGGGCGTAATAACGGAAGGTGACTTCATAGGCTCAGAGCTGAACTAGGAACAAGATAGCGGCTACAAATTGGACTAGGGAGATGGCGTAAGGCTTAATACATGTACTTTATTCACAGGAAGCGTAACATTTGTTAAGCATCTTTAGAGCTCGAAGCTGAACCAAAGCTCCCAGAATAGCCACAAAAGTGTGTAAGCTTAACTTAACAGAATTTAAGTCCGATACCTGGACTAACCGCATACAAGTGCTGGCTTAACCTTACGCTGACCAGGCGTAAACATATCTGGTTGCCCTTCCCTACACCCTGGATAAAAGCCCAGGCTTAATCTTCCGCTGACCACGCGTTAACCTAACTTAACCTCCCCGGGCTTGGAGCGGAACTTGCAACCAGATGGCGGCTGCACATGGGAGTAGGGAGATCGCGAAAGGCTTAATACATGTGCCTTATTCATAGGGGTCGTAACGTTTGAAGCTGAACTCGGAACAAGATGGTGGCTACACGTAAGACTAGGGATATGGTGTAAGGCTTAATACATGTGCCTTATTCATAGGGGCCGTAACGTTGGAAGCTGAACTCAGAAAAGATGGCAGCAGGAGGCTAAGGAGATAGTGTAAGCATTAATACATGTGCCTTACTTAGGTTGAACAGAAATAACATTAGTCATAATATCTAACCTACAATAAGATCAAGTCTAGGACTCCCTTGAACAAAAGAAGAACGGACATCGCACTTGGAACTTTCCTAGACTGAAGCTCAACATAACCAGGAAATCAAATACTAGATTTTTCTTGGACCTAAGGCTAGTGTAACCTAACAGCTCAATCCGTTACAGAAAAAGTAGTAGAGGGCGCTTTGATATTTAGGTTGGTGGAAGCTAAACTTGAAAACAAGATGGCGGCTACACATTTGACTAGGGAAAATGGTGTATGACGTAATACATGTGCATTGTTCATAGGGGCGTAATTTTGGGAAGCATCTTTGAGGCTCGAAGCTAAGCGACTGCGGAGTCCATTACGCTAGCGTGTGAACTGATGCGTAACGCGCTATTGGTTTTCAGTGTTTAAAATTGTCGGATATATTGGTGGCTTTGAAGGTGGTAGTGGTGGTGATTATTTTTTAAGGCGAAGAACCACTATTAACAGTAATCAGGCGGACACTTCGAAAAATGAAGGTATCAGCCAAAGAAAGACAAGGACCACCAAGGGCGTCCTTCAGGACACCAATCCTATGTGTAGGAATGTATTCACTCTTGCAGTCAGTCTCTGAGACAAAGGAATTAAGCAGGCATGACTGAAAACCACCGACCCAGCTGGGAATCGAAACTGAAGCCCTCTCAACCGAAGGCCGCTACGATGAATTCTGCCAAGAATTTGGAAATAAAATCCGAGGAGTAATTTATTAAAATCCTTAAATATGTAATGCGACTGAAAAATTATGAAAGAAACAAATGGTGAATCATATCGTGCCCCACCCTGTATCCTATATTGGCAATGCAAACAGACGAACATATTTTACGTTGTCTCTTCAATACCAAGAGCAACGTCTACTCCTCTTCCTATTGAGGATGTAGAGCTAGAACATGATACCGGGAGACTAAGTGCAGCGGTGGGCTTGTGGCAAGGGGTCGGCTAATTCAATTCTACACCACGCTGCTCTCCAAGACGCGACATTAATTTTAAAATCTTTCGCTGGGTTTGGCAACAACAGCCGCGGTGGAGGCTCTTAACGGAAAGACTGTTAGCGTCGTGAATCGTGCAATTACCGCACCGTCCCGTGTGACAGCTGGACCGGGGACCCTCCAACTGTATCAAGGATGTATTCAGAAGAGACAAACATTAATTGTGCTTTCTTTACAACTTTACTCGTCATTCGAGGTTGCCAACTCATTGTACTATTTCCCTACAGATCACACAACATGTCCGTATATTCACTCTCAAAAGTCTCTACTCCAGAGAAAATTATATAAAAATAAACCAAATGTATGAATAAGAACACTAAGTAAGAGCAAGAATAATAATTACGGGAGAAGCACCTAATAAGCAAATGTTTGAAGACAGAAACCTATTTACCAAGATGGAAATAAGCAAAAGCAACGGAACTTAAAAGAAAACCCTTCAGTTTCTTCGTTTTCTTCTTCTAATTCTTCAGTGTTGCTTCGTAGTTCTTTCAAGTCCATCCCGTATTTTTATTTTTCCTTCACGGCGTTGAATGTTGTCAGCGTAGTTGCCTTCGATTCAGAGGACCCCAGATTCGATTCCCAGCCGGGTCGGAGATTTTAACCTTAAATGGTTAGTTCCCTTTGCTCGGGAACTGGATGTTTGTGCTGTCACCAATATTCTTGGAACTCATATACTACGCATAACACTATCCTCCACTACAATTGCACGCAGTATCCTATAAAGGAGCAAATTTCGTCCATCCTCGTCGACGGGCCTGCCTTAGAAGGGCTGCCTCAGTGTAGCAACAGCTACGTGAAAATATTGTTATATCATATCAGTATTTCATTTTTGAAAATTAATACATACAGACTGAAAACCATACCGTATGAACAACTTATCACACTATATAATAATACAGCTAACTGAATTCACTGCTCGATTACATAACGTAAAATACTACGAGGGATAAAGAACGAGGGGATTCACTTGAGCAAACTGTGAATGAGATCATGACCACCAGTTTAACCGAACACATAACTTCTTTCAAAATGTAAAGTATTTGTTCTTTTTATTTCATTACTCTTTGTCTCAGTATTTGTATGAAATATCCTTAATTTTTAAAACAGATACAGAAATCCGTCCCTTTGTCCTTGTTTTATAATGACACATATCACATTATTATCATTCTCTGGTTTTCTCCGCACACTTTCTTTCGATTCTTCAGCTGTGTTCTGTTCTATCCTGGATGTCTTTCGTTGCACTTTATTTCATTTTATTACTTTCTATTTATTTCTTACAACATAAATTGGAAATGACCAGGATTTCTGCCCTCTTTCGTTCGTTATTTTCAGCCTCCGTTTCTAACTCGGGTATCGCAGCAGTGATCGACAGTGGCTGGGAGAACTCCGCCCTACCTTCACGGTCTGTGACGTAGCCGCCACAACGTCACTGTGGTTGGATAGCATACGCTGCGCTCATCGCCCGCCTACGTACAGAACTGGGCGCCCGCGGGACGGAATGCCCAGCGTGAACACCTCTGAGTTACAACAACAACAACAACAACAATAATAATAATAATAATAATAATAATAATAATAATAATAATAATAATAATAATAATAATACACAATTTAATATTCTTAGAGCACATCAGAGTTCAACTACATTTTTTTTGCTATTCTGCTATTTGCTTTACGTCGCACCGACACATATAGGTCTTATGGCAACGATGGTACAGTAAAGGCCTAGGGATGGGAAGGAAGCGGCCGTGGCCTTAATTAAGGTACAGCCCCAGCATTTGCCTGGTGTGAAAATGGGAAACCACGGAAACAATCCTCAGGGCTGCCGACAGTGGGGTTCGAACCCACTATCTCCCGGATGCGAGCTCACAGCTGCACGCTCCTAACCGCACGGCCAACTCGCTCGGTTCAACAAAATTTTGCAAAAATAATTATGCATTTGTATTAGTCCAAGGTGTTGAAAGTTAACTATTACAACTTGCTTATATAAAACAACGGCTGCATGTGCAATTTTTGGAATTGATATGTGGTGATTTGGATTTTGCAATTAAATAGAATACAGTACCCCGAAGGAGGCTCTTAGCGCTTGTTTAGAAACTGTTGCGTGCCTTTCAAGGAATCTAACATGTCCTTTTATTTGTTGCTTATGACGCTTAAAAAATTCCGTAGGTTTACTTACACAGTCTGGATGTTTTGTCTGCAAATGTCTCTTAAGTTTCACAGGCTTCAAATTGTCAGTAGTTAAAATCTCCAAACAAAGGTCGCATTGAGGTCGTTCCTGGTTATTCAAAGGAATGCTGGTAAAGCGTAGGCTAATGTCAGATAATCGTCTTGATATTTACGCACTTTGCTTTTGGGTGTAGAATTAATGTTGCCGGTGTGAAGAGGAGTAGAAGCAAAAGAACAATTACTTTAGAAATAAAATTCAGGAAACTCAATCGTCAAAAGTTACCAGTGTTTCGCCCAGAGTGCGGCATGTACCCATCAGTTGGATACCGCACCTTTTCCAAGACACTGGCCGGCTAGCACGCCGGTAGCGACACCACTGCAAGCCATACATGTGATAAGCACAATGCAGTGCCGACGTACTAGGGGAGAATTGCATTTCCACTTGCCATATTGCGTTCTCGGGCTAGCAAACCTTTCGTTCCAGTAGAGTAAGAAAGGCCACCCCAATCAAAATTTTGGTCATGCTAGCCCGGGAGGACAATATAGCAAGTGGAGATGCAATTCTCCCCTAGTACGTCGGCACTGCATTGTGCTTATCACATGTATGGCTTGCAGTGGTGTCGCTACCGGCGTGCTAGCCGGCCAGTGTCTTGGAAAAGGTGCGGTATCCAACTGATGAGCTCATGCCGCACTCTGGGCGAAACACTGATAACTTTTGACGATTGAGTTTCCGGAATTTTATTTCTATCTATCTCAATCGGAAGCCATATTTTGGTCGAACAATTACTTTGATTAAATTCGAATCTTGTTCTTTTTTAGGAGTGAATATTTTCGAATGAGGGCAGCTCGATAAATCACTCCCATGGGGTCTATTTTTAGCACTGCTAATAAGACACTTAATCAGTGGTATGGCGATATTTGTGTCAGTTTATTGCAAATCGTGCTAACTGTTGTGTGTCCTTCGCGCTCCTAGCTCTGCGCCAGCCAGCACCGCGCACGCCGCAGCTTGGATTATGAGAGACTCTACGAGACGACTCCATTGCGCTTACTTGTGACGTCAGTCTGCACTATAAAAGGAGCACCTTGCAGCCACTTAGCAGGACTCCCCATTGTCCAGCACCAGATTACAATGAACGTCGAACACGGAGGTTATCTCTCTTAAACATGTGTCTCGGCCAGGTGGACTGAACTCTGGTTGTAGGAGGTTTCACCTCGGGCCACTGCCTCAGTCCCGTTCCTGCAGCCACGTCGAGCCCCAATGCCTGTATTCTACACATCCTCAGTCCTCACTCAGGCTCCGACACCTACATTAGATTCTCTAATTGTGAATATTCATGCCATTTCATGACAAGCCAATAGAAATAACTGCATTATGTTAGTAGGAACTTTCATGGCAAGTTACGCTTATAAAACCGATAGTTTTCGACTATCATGAACTCTACCTTTTTGCAAACTCTCTCATCAAGATAGCTTTGAGTGTACATAAAGTTAATGTGTATAAAGTGTACATTTCTACAGACTCTCAGTCTACTATCAAGATTCATTACTTGCGAATTTACTCAGCTTCAAGAAAAGTTTAAGTTAAATTCATGTATATATTGTATAAAGTCAGATTGAAGCAATAAATTTATGTTGTGTTCCAGTATACCTTATCTTGTATACAACACTAACCACTTCCACTAAACACGCTATATAATTCACCTCTTCACTCACTGTCTTTGAACTGACTGCAAAGGTCTGCCTGAAATCGAGTCGACAATGGCAGATATAGAAGAATCTCTTATTGGAAGGAAGTGGCGGTCACAATGTCAAGCGGCTTATTTTCATGAGTGGTTGTCAAGTGTTTGGTAAGGTGTTAACTCTCCGGGTGGTGGGAGAAAGGGTGCTGTGTGGGAAATGTTTCTCGCACCTCATCTCAGAATACGTTCTGGCAGGAGTTTATTAGTCTTGAATAGCTACGGAGAGCTTCCTGCCTAGGTTAATGATGTGAGAATCTGAGGATAGTAATATTTGTTGCAGAATATGAAATATAAATATTTCAATCAGAGCCGGCGCCCCCCCCCCCCCAGTTTGATGACCGCTGATCTGAACTAATCTTTTTAGCAATGCCTCCTTCAGTAAACTGTCGTACTGTTCTTGATATATGCAAAACTATTCTACAGATGAGACGAACAGAAGATTTATTGCTTCGATCGTCCTGAAAATCAGCTCTTCCCTTTAATTTCGTTAACAATTATTCACGTCCCTCTCCCCAATATTTGTCATATGCATTTGCGTGACGTAAAGAATAATGACGTTGTAAATTAAAATTCTTAATGTATTGGCGTTCTTTGTCACATTCTAAACACTTTGCGCCTTTTCTGTATTACAGAAACATATCATCTCATTCTGGCAGTGAATCAGACGCGTACGATTTATTGAAGTAGCCATAGTAATAGTTGAAGTGTAAATGCTATGGTACTGCCATAATCGTCTTCTAGATCTAGAACTCCACACTCAAACTACAAACTTCATCGACTTAACTCACACCACTCTGTCGTGAGCTCTCTTTCATGTCGTCGTTCGAACACCACTCTGCCATGAGCTATTTTACGTCTTCATTTCGAAATAAAGGCCTTGGACTTTCTATACAAGCGACACGACTCATCAGTTGATGCGCACTAGCTTTCCAGGCTTTTCCAGACACTTGCTACGCACACAGTTGGTGTGGATATATTGGAGTGTCGTGTGATCAGCTTCCTTGTCTGCATTACTTGGTTTCCTACACCGAGTCTTTCACTTCAGCCAGCTTCCCAGTTGACCTTAAGAAGCTGATTGTGAAACCTGTTCCACCCTTTGTGTATGAGTGAGTTTCATAGTTTCCATTGATATTAATGTAGTTTTCAACAGAGCTGGTCCCTGGAAAAAGTGCATTGTAATTATCTATGGAAAATCCAGCATTTAGCAGCATTTTGCAATTCAAACATATCGTTGAGAATTTTGAGAAGTAAATGATTGAATAGCGTTGTTGGTTCTTTTATATTGTGGATAGTGCATTGTTTTCCGAATTCGATTTTCAAATGTGTTATTCCTCTATTGAAAATGAAGCCTGAAATGATAAGGTATTTTAATGTCTGTACACAGCAGCAATGATGAAATTGGTGATTTTTTTAACCTGCCTGACTATGACGGGTCAACTGTTTGTCCAAGAATTTTTGCCACCTCGTTCACAGAATGAAAGACAGGAAACAAGCTTTTCCTTTGTGGAGGTCTCCAAAATTTAGTATCGAGTATGAGACTATATGCTCGTTATTTACTCATTGCCAGATTCATGTGTTTCGATTTACTACACATTAATTACAAGGAGATAAAACACATACGAGATATATTTAATGCATAATGAGGCAAAATCTGTTTTCACTAGAAAAAGGTATCGGTCTCCTGGCAGAGCTCATCCGAAATAAACATGGCGCTCAGTTAAATTTTCCTGAACATTAGGCACGGAATTTATTTCATTTCAATTTCATTTCGGGCTCTACATGGGTAAATCACGAACTACCTATGTGTGCTTTGGTAATGCCGGTCGTTTACTTCTCAGGATTCTGCCCATGCAGTGTTGAGAAAGGAAACGGGCCAGGGTTTCATGCCTGAATAGGCAACGAAGAAGGTTTTCTAAGCAAGCAAGCCGTTATCCGTATCTTAATTGCATTTCTGTCATTCCTGATTACTGAACATCCTTTCTTTGCTTTACGTCGCACCGGCACAGATGGGTCTTATGGCGACGATGGGACAGGAAAGGGCTAGGAGTGGGAAGGAAGCGGCCGTGGCCTTAATTAAGGTACAGCCCCAGCATTTGCCTGGTGTGAAAATGGGAAACCACGGAAAACCATTTTCAAGGCTGCCGACAGTGGGGTTCGAACCTACTATCTCCCGAATACTGGATGCTGGCCGCACTTAAGCGACTGCAGCTATCCAGCTCGGTAAACATTCCTCAGAACCCCATATTCTTGTCTCACACACAAAGTTAATAATGCTGTTTTACGTTCCAATAATACTTTTACGGTTTTCGGAGCATACGTTAATTATATTATGATCTCAATATGTGTCAAAATGTTTATGTTTGAAAAGAAAGTTGACTATTTGAAATGATTTAGTACAAAAATGTCGATGACCTGATTGTTATACTTAAGTTCTGTAAATTTCCTTTTGAAAGTTACGAGGGCTGCAATGGAAGTAACTAACAAGTACAACTGCAGAGCCGTTGGCCTGGATATTAGACCCCTTTAACAACAACAAGCACAATCAGTACAATTTCATTACATTCCTTCACTGTAGTCACCCGCAAAGTCTTATTACCTTTTGCCAAATGTCGGGAGGAGGTTGGGGACCGTTCGCAAGGCGTTCTGATGCCGCGTCAGGAAATCGGCGGCGTCGGAGGGGTTCCTTCAACTACGGAAACAGGTCGAATCCACAAGGACTCATGTCTGGTGAGTACGGAGGGTGTTCCAAGACCTCATTCCGACACACATGAAATGCCTTGACCCTTCGTGCAACCGTCCTATCCGGTAATGCATTTTCGCCACAGGCTTCACGTTATCCTCGATAACATTCTGATACATTTTTGCCTCGATTTTAATCCACGAACGCTGATCACCTTTCGAAAACATGATTTATACAGGTAAAATCTACACTCTTCAGTGCAACGCTACACTACAACAACAACACTACCACTGGATGAAAGTAAAATGCACAGTACTCAACGACAACAGCGCCCTCTGACCGCTCCCCTATCCTACTTGCGCATGCGAGTGTCTGGACTGCGTTGCCACTACCTACTTTATTTACAGTCCTCGTACAATCTTCTTCTAAAAATAATAACAATCTCTCAACTGTGATTTCTCTTGAGTTTGGTTTTATGTCAGTTTAGTGTATTTGCCATAGCACGGCACATATTACTTTTAAATTTTACTTCATTCTACTGCAACCTCAATCTGCATCAGAAGTTTTATGTGTAACATAAAAAATTGTTTGTGTAATGCACTTGAGTGGCTTTATACAAAGAGAGATTGAACGACAGTAGATTACCCAGATAAAGCTGTATTTTCTGTATAATTCCCTACCTTTACGCTGAGGATTAGGGTAACGCTAGTTTTACCCTGTTAGACCGTGGTCTACATAATTTCCGTGCTTTACTTGTACAAATATCACCGAAATCAGTCCGCATTAAACAGCTTCAGCCCAATACTGTTTAGCCTTCATCTGACGTTCTAAGTATAGAGTGGGACAAATAATGCATTTGTACATCATAAGTTGTTTACTCAAATCCGTAGTCACATGTGCTTAATTCGGATGTGTTCCGTGTTTCTAATGTTGTCCCTGTATCTTACCACATTGACTATGAGTCTACTCATGGCTTTCCAAACACACTATTCCTCATCATGCGGAGTGGGCAGGTTCTCAGATGTTTCGATCATTATTCATCCGAAATTTTTTATTGGTGAAATGTATTGTTGCTAATGTTATCGACATAAAATTAAAATATATAACTTGCAGTTCCTTGGGACTACTATTTCAATTATATTTCTACTTTTAACCTATACTTGAAAAAGTATCGAATATTTTTCTCCGAAAATTGTTGTAGGTGCAAATTAAACTACCCCTTTCTTGTTTCAGATACTCAATATCATTCATACGTTCACCCTCCTACCAGCGGATATTGGTGACGCCATACCAATTGTGTTGTGCGTCTTATAGCAAGAGAGCGAAAGAGATTCAGATCTGATACTGATGCCCTCGCTTGCAACTTTCATCCAAGTTAGGGCAGAGTTTGTAAAGATTGTGAGGGCGCGCTTCTAAGAATATATTTACTGTCTCAAGACGGAGCATCAAATTGGGTTGGGATTACAATGTCTGAGGATGCTATCGACTTTGAGAGTTCAATAACACAGATCAAAAGACAAGTTCGTCAGGCAATTAACTCCAGTATCTGGCTGAAGTTTGTATTCTGTTATAATCCATAATTGAAATTGACTTGTGATTATACCTAGAGGTAGCGTACCGGTCCTGTTTTACACAGCATAAGCCTATTAGTATAATTGGCTTCCCCATCGAGACTAATTAATAGGGAAGGTAGACGGGGCGGCGCGGGTGAGCGAAGCAAACATGCTTTCCGGTAACGTAATTGTTAGAATACAGGTCGACCATGCCATCATGCACGCAAGAAGTCGTCTGTATCTTTACCTGCGGAAGAGCCAAGTTAGAGGGGTGAGTAAGCAACCAAAGGAACTCGGAACTAATTATTGCACTGAGCGATGTACTTCGATTAATTAGTGTTATCTGCTCATTCAAGTGTTTATACGATGATCTTAATTAACGAGACGTCGTGCCTAGCAGCACATTTCGTCATTTAATTCCATGGAAGGTTGGAATATTTCTAAAAATTAGCAGTCTGTGAATGTTATCCCTTTAGCTGTGCTTGTATTCCCGCTGGCGTGAAGAAGTTCACGAGGGATCCCTTATAAATAAAGGGAGGTTCTTCCCTTCTGAGTTCTCGATTGCAGGATGTAATGCAAGCACACTGGTTGCCATTTAAGGATGATCCAACATAAGGGAGGTCTGACAATAATGTACTGCCTGCCCGCCTCGTAAGACCGATATCGGAGACTGCTAACATTCTTTCACTTTATTCAGATTATCTAAGTTCTTTCTGAGGTCACTGGAGTGAACTTGGATCATCTTCAGTTTTTACTGGGGTTTTAAGGCCACATGCCGTTCCTGACGCCAAGTGACTTCCCTGACGAAAGTTCTAACACGGAATCCATCGGAATACAATCACCGCCATCCAGTCCGACTCGTTGGCTGAATGGTCAGCGTACTGGCCTTCGGTTCAGAGGGTCCCGGGTTCGATTCCCGGCAGGGTCGGGGATTTTAACCTTCATTGGTTAATTCCAATGGTCCGGGGGCTGGGTGTTTGTGCTGTCCCCAACATCCCTGCAACTCATATACCACACATAACACTATCCTCCACTACAATAACACGCAGTTATCTACAAATGGCAGATGCCGCCCATCCTCATCGGAGGGTCTACTTTACAAGGGCTGCACTCGGCTAGAAATAGCCACACGAAATTATTATTACCGCCATCCAGATGGGAGTCTAGGAGCTAAGCCTCTGCATTAACCATGTCCTTCAATTTTATTATTAATATTATTATTATTATTATTATTATTATTATTATTATTATTATTATTATTATTATTATTATTATTATTATTATTATATACTATAGTATTTTTGGAAGAACGGCCATAATATTATATCCTCTTTAAGTTTGTTGAGAATATTAAACCTATTACAATGATTCTGAAACGTCTGCTAGAGTTCTGTCCGACTGGGCATCGTATATTAATCTAGTCTCTTTCCGCTGCACCCACCTGTTAGAGGCTCCGAGAGCATGGCGTGCGTGACGCTGTTCAAGTATCGGAGCTCAGATAACGAATAGCTTATCCCGACCGCCCTTCCAAGAGCTCATCTTCTCAGCCCTTTCTCTCGATCAATCCAAACGAACGAGATCAACAAAAAATAGTCCTCTAATGATTCAAATTACGCTAATGTAAATACGCTAGTCAGCTTTGACGTACAACGAAGAATCGTTTTCATTATCTAACCAAGTATCTCAAATCTGTCTAGTGCTATTTTAGTAATGAACAGCAGCTGTGAAATATTTCGCCTCTGAGCGGGAAGAAATTTACACTTCTTCGTGAGGTGTCTTTTTCTGTCATAAGCGGGCGATCATTTTGGGATTGTGAACTTTAAATTTAGCAATTTCTACCAGTAAATTCGGACTTTTGTCGTACCAAACCCGCAGATTACCAGCTTAAAGTATGTGACATCTCCCAAGTTCACATTTGAGTGCAGTGTTACCATTTAGTATCAACTGTAAGAGTATGTAGCTTCCTCGCTTTATGATATGACCGAGATATACATGTTTTGCAATCCTTGCCACAAAGGAGAATCCCAATTATTGCATTCATCTTTTCCATCACCTGGGCATTTCTGATGCTTTTAGTCGACAATGTGCAAAGAACACTTCTGTAACACTGAATTTACAGTCGTTCTATGTTTCAGTTAGCCCTTCCATTCCAGAATTTGTGAATGCGAACTCTAAGATCAAGATTGTGCTGCTTGCTGTACAGTAAGATTTTAATTTTGATGAATATGTTTCGCACTTGTTCAACTCCAGCTTTCATTTCTGGACATTCTATCCATTATATTCCTTAAGACTGGTCAGGCCTCCCAGTCACACATGGATATGCAGTCCATCAGAGCAAAGTTCGTTGCGCTCATTTTCCTTTACACATTAGCACATGAAAATGTACACAACGAACGTTATTCTGATGGACTGCATCTCCATGTACGGCTGGAAGGCGTCACCAGTCTTAAGGAGGAAAATAGATCGGAAGAGCATTGTGGGTTACAAGGTATTGCTCTATAAAACCAGGGTTTCGTCATAGGCCTGACACTAGACTGCTCAGAGTGGGATGTGTCAGGCCCTACGCACTGACGGCCGGACGTTGTGTATGCGAGTGAATTTATCAGAAGCTCATTATAGAGGCATGATGGTATCTGGGTGTCTGCGTACGAGAGTGAAATCTCCACAGTGAAATTATTGCCCACCTACCTGGGGTGTATGCGGGCGAATTTATCAGAAACCCACTAATAGAGGCACAATTGATATTTATCCAGCAAAATCAGTTAGAACTGAACAATAGGCCTCCTAAGATTATTGTGGTCGCTCTGCCATCTGGTAGAGAAAAATGGAACATTCGATCTGACAAGAACTAACCTAAGTAGAGCAAAGTCAAAATATAATAGCTGAGACCTTACGGTGACCCTTCTAAAAGAATCGTTGTCACGTTAAGCCGCAACCTTACGTTTAAAAGCAATTGAACAGTTTTGATGGAAATATAATGTGTGGAATATATTTTCAAAGCAACGAAACGACAGAAATTTCTAAATGAAAAATATTATAATATTTTATGATCCGATTTTACTCACTCATTTTCAAACGAACTTTCATTTATCCTAGGTAAAAACTATGTAGGGAATAAACAGGAACATTATAGTTCTTTTTTTGCTAGTTGCTTTACGTCGCACCGACACAGATAGGTCTTATGGCGACGATGGGGTAGGAAAGGCCCAGGAATGGGAAGGAAGCCGCCGTGGTCTTAATTAAGTAAAATCCGTAGCATTTGCCTGGTGTGAAAATGGGAAACCACGGAAAACCATCTTCAGGGCTGCCGACAGTGGGGTTCGAACCCACTATTTCCCGGATGCAAGCTCACAGCTGCACGCTCCTAACCGCACGGCCAACTCGCCCGGTGTGTCCTTAATTCAGGTACAGACCTAGCATTCTCCTGGTGTGAAAATGGGAAACCACGGAAAACCATATTCTGTGCTGCCGACAGTGGGATTCGAACCCACTATCTCCCGAATGCAAGTCCACAGCCGCGTGCCCCTGACCGCACGGCCAACTCGCCCGGTATATAGTTTTATTAATGCAACATAACTACATAAAATGGGTCACTCCTATCACTATTGTGTTCTAACACTATGGTCTCGTTTGCTCGAAGAACATTGTTAAGATAGGTAAACGAAACATCTCTCTCTATATAAAATAAGTTACGAGTTTTATCTGTACATTCAAAATAATGGTGTTCTTTTTTCTTATCGATCGTGTCCACAGTAATGAGGATATTCACTGTTTAATTTTCCGTCATTTATGTCTGTCTGTAGGTATGTACTGACATCATAAGAAAATGGCTAAAGAGAATTAAATGAAAATCGCTATGCGAAGTCGGGGAGAGAGGCACTACAATCCAGGCTATAAATATGTTATTCACGCTGAGTGAAATGGCAGTTTAGGTGAAAGAATAAAATGTAATTCTCAAATATCTATATTATTAATGGTCCTATCAATAAATACTACACCGAGCTCGATAGCTGCAGTCGCTTAAGTGCGGCCAGTATCCAGTATTCGGGAGATAGTAGGTTCGAACCCCACTGTCGGCATCCCTGAAAATAGTTTTCCGTGGTTTCCCATTTTCACACCAGGCAAATGCTGGGGCTGTACCTTAATTAAGGCCACGACCGCTTCCTTCCCACTCCTAGCCCTTTCCTCTCCCATCGTCGCCATAAGACCTATCTGTGTCGGTGCGACGTAAAGCAACTAGCAAAAAAGATAAATACTACATAACTAAAGTTATTTCGAATTAAACTTACGATCACTCATGCCTTACATTTTTACCGTACCGGCTATGATAACTGAGAAATTCTTGAATTTCGATCTTTGTTGCTAAGTCCTAACCAACTAAGAGCCACGAGGAAATGGGTGAACAGAAATTAATGAAAATCGGTATGTTAAGTCGGGAAAGAAGGCGCTATAATCTAGGCTATAAATGACTTTATACTCGCTACACGAACTGGTAGTTTAGGGGAAGGGAACTAAAATTTAATTTTAAATTCATGTGTCATTGATCCTATCGAAAAGTCGTAGCTACGTAAGAAAAGTTACAGAGAATACAATTTCCGAGCGTTAATGTTCATACAGTTTTACCGCACCGACTATGGTAACATAATTAATTAATTTAGATTTTTGTTTCTTAATAATAATAATAATCGTATGGCCTCAGCTACCGTTTGCAGACATTTCGATTTGACGCCATCTGGCTGTCTGCTCGTCAATTTCGACGTTCCGGTTTACTCTGTCTGCCATCTAGCGGACCTAGAGTAAACCGGATCTCTCTTGGGCGTCTATGGCTGAGATTTAATTAATTTTGTCGGGTAAATACCAAATGTATCACCAGAGATCTTTTACATGCCGACATCGTACGACATGGAGTGTCGAATGGACTTTTTTCCGCCCTTCAAAAATCCGACTACCTCTGCCGGATTTGAACCCGCTATCTTGGGATCCGGAGGCCGACACTCTACCACGGACCCATATCAACGCCGAGCACTGCGAACATGGAAGTATTGTTCAATCGTGTTAACTGGCAATAGTTTTTTTATTTTTCGTGATTGTCTTCAGGCGTAAAACCACTTGGTCATTGGTCCATATCGACAAGGAAAATTGTGAAGGTGTTTATAAAAATGCGGGAAAAAATCGCGAAGGAACGATCCCTTGAAGAATAAGACATGAGGCAGTCATGAAAGAAGAGAGAACTCTCTTTACGCTAGGTGCCCTAATATACTGGATTCGGAAGAAAACTAAATGTAAAGGCCTAGAGTATAGAAATCTCATCAGATTGATCAACAGTAACATTACATTCACCATTGATTGTTGTGATGTGCTTTGTCTCTTCTGCTGCCACTCACCTCCGATAGATGGGATTACTGCTGCGTCCGGAGTAAAACACCCTGCTTGAATATTGGCGGAAAGTAGCTGGGGGAGTTAAATAACTGTTTTATTTTAGCACGGCATTCCTCTTGTTCATTAATTTTCTGATAACTATTGGTACGTAACACACTGCTTCATCATAGTATTTAAGGTATTCGATCCCTACTCTGAGGCGTTTATTGGAATGAGCAGTGTGCACGCGTAACGGAATATGGCCGAGGAGCGTTCACAGTCGTCTGCGGCCTGCTCATTCCGTAGCAAAGCACGAGCACGTAAGTTTGATATATACAGTAGAAAGGATTATTTTTCGCACCCTGCAGTTATACCTGACAATGGTTTATGGGAACTATGACCTCAACAAAGTACACACTGTTTGGGATAATTCTGTCCGTGTATCCTTTTTGGTCAAGTAGGTCCCCGAATAAAACTTATCCTACGTTAAAAATCAGGGACCCCGCTTATTTGTCGGCAGTTTTTGCGCGCTGCCTTCGAATTTCCCTCCTAACTCTGTGCTCCTTCGGCAGGAGAAGGCCATACCGAAAGATACGTCCCGTTTCGTCGTGACTCATCGTGGAAATGGAGTGATAAGAACGAGTCACGTTTTTCTCCACCCCGTACGCATTGAAAGAATGACTAACTCCATCCCCACTCGGCAGCCGAAAGAGCCCCATGGTTGCTCTTAACAACCTGCTTGTCCCACCCCGTCCCTAGCGTTTCCCAGGCAACGCTCACTTGTGTCAAATTATCCCTCACCCGTTTACTCTGCAGGTAAGAATAACAGACTGAGAAAGGAAGGTAAAAGCTCCAGGCACTCATCACAATGCAGGCAACATTTAGAGAGGAAATATGGCAGCTAGTTTGTTTTAATGAAAAAAGTTATTCTGCTGCGAGAGGATATTCTTAACACTGTCCTCTTCTAAAATGTGACGTGACGTGGCTATTTTCATTTCTGCTAAACGTCTTGGTGAATTGTCACACGAGCCTCGCCAAGACATTTGTCCCCCTAGAATGGGCGGAATGCTGCAGTGGAATGAGGGACAGAGAGAGAGATTCGTGTGCACTGAAGTCTAGGAGGCTTTCTGGAAACTGTAAACTTACATTATCTTCACGAACATAAGTCAGCTCACTGGAACACTACAACACAGAGCATGTGGCTGCGAGGATTTGGGTCCTGCAGCTAACAGATTGCATTCGAAAGATAGTGTGTTCGAATCCCACTGTCACCAGCCATGAAGGTGGTATTCCGTGATTTCATATTTTCACTTCAGGAAAATGTAGGGACTGTACCTTAATTAAGGGCACGGACGTTTCCTTCCCACTCCTAGCCCTTTCCTACCCCATCGTCGCCATAAAACATATCTATGTCGGTGAGAAGTAAAAGCAAATTGTTAAATATTAAAGCCAGTGGAAGCTAACACCTACTCCATGGTCCGGCTCCGTGGCTAACTGCTTACAAGACGGCCATTGATCTAAGCTGCCCGGGTTGTATTCCCGGCCCGGATGGAGATTTCAACCCTCATTATTTAATTCCTGTAGCTCGGGGATTGGGCACTTGTGTGATTTTCAAGAGTATATTTCATCCTAGGTTGGTCTCCATCCTCACAGACGCTCAGATCTCCAGTCATCGTCAACTTGAAAGACTGGACTACGCGCCTCTTGAGTCCATGAGTCATTATCAACTACTCTGTTAGGTAATTACGGAGTATTTGATAGAGATATAATTCATTACGAAAAACGACTATCCCTTCTTGCCATCAGCTCAGTCAGGTGACAAGTCTTATGGCGACGACGAGATAGGATCAGTGGCGACTCGTGAAGGTTCGTATGGGTGAGTCACATTGTGGTTTAAATAAAGGCATGGATTATTTAAATCTTAAGTACACACAGAAGTATAAACATTAAATGAAAATGTGCCAAGATACACGTAGACTTACCTTGCAATTACTTTATGTGTATGTCGATCAATAAAGCACCATTGATCTGCATTTAGGGTATTCGTTCAGGTGACAGATTCCTTATCAGTTGTTTGTCTAGTCTTTATTTAAATGATTTAAAAGTGATTGGAAGTATATCAAACACTTCCCTCTAATCCCTAATTATTTTTTCCTGTAAACAAGTACACTGGCTGAAAAAATATCCGAATATCAAGAAGGGGTTGATCTAGATTAACGAATGTTGGTAGCCGTGTTTATATATCTGAAAGATGACGTTGATTCATAATTCCCGATAATCGCATTAGCATGGCGCTAGTAGTGACCCCATGACTTTCCACATCAGGTTTGCTTTAAATACGGGCTGTATTGTCCGAGAGCGTTGGTTACCTGTGTGATTGGACGGAGTGACTGTGAGTGTGTCAAGAATGCATTTACGACGACGAAGAGGCTAATATCACCAGCTCACTGCGATTGAACGTGCCCGTTTAATAGGGCTATGTGAAGGTGGATTTTCCTTCCGCGCTATTGCAGAAGGACTTGGCAGGAATGTCTCCACTGTACATGCGTTCTGGTAGAAGTGTTGACGGGAAGGTACGCTCGCAAGAAAACCGGGCTCCTGACGTCCCCGTGACACCACCGAGAGGGAGGACCGCTGTATTCGGCATATGGGTGTGGCGCAGCGGACTGCGTCTGCAGCGGCAATTCTAGCGGCAGTTGGCACCACATTGACGCAACAAACTGTTCGAAATCGGTTACTTGAGGGACGGCTCCGAGCCAGACGCCCTACAGCTTGCATTCCACTTACCCAAACCACTGCCGTCTGCGACTTCAGTGGTGTCAAGCGAGAGCTCATTGAAGGATGGAGTGAAGGTCCATTGTGTTTTCCGGTGAAAGCCTTTTCTGCCTTGGTGCCAGTGATGGCCGTATGTTGGTTATAAGGAAGCCAGATGAGCGCCTGAATTCCACCTCTCTCCGGCGTCGACACACTGGAACTACACCGGTAGTTCTGGTCCGGGGAGCAATTTCCTATGACAGCAGGAGCACTCTCGTGGTTATCCCACGAACCCTGTATACGTGTACGTTCGGCTGGTGATTCAACCTAATGCGCAGCCATTCATGAGCAGCATTCCCGGGGGTGTTTCCCAACATGATAATGCACGCCCCCATGCCACTGTTGTAACCAAACATGCTCTGCAGTGTCGACATGTAGCCTTGGCCTGATCGTTCCCCGATCTGTCCCCAATCGGGCACGTATGGGAATCATTGGACAACAACTCCAGCGTCATCCACAACGGGCGTTAATCCTCCCTGTATTGACCCACCAAGTGCAACAGACATGGAACGCCATCCCACAACCTGACGTCCGGCACCAGTACGACACAATGCATGCACGTTTGGATGCCTGCATTCAACTTTCAGGCTGTTACACCGGTTATTAATGGACCAGCATGGCACATTTGCGATGGCTGTTGTCGCTCGGATATTAACCTGTAGTCTTGTACATTTAATCAATTAAATATGTTACCTCGACAAATATATTTCCAACATTTCAGTATTCTACATTCCTTACTTCATGGTGTTTCGATATTTCTTCCGGCGGTGTATTCGCCCCAATTTGTCCTCTTGAATTCAAACCTTATCTTCATTTAATGATCTTTCCTACCTTTAAAATCTCCACTCATTCTTCTACTAATGTAATTCCAAGCAATCCCTCCCCTGGCAGCTTGAAACATTCCACTTCATCGAGCTGTTCGTATTCTTACTTCCATTTCTTCCCATCACAAAATTTGCAACATGTTCATGACACTATTATTTTGTCGGAAATCACCCAGAACAAGTTGTGCTGCTTTCAGCTTAATCTTTTTTAGTTCTTGTAGCAAGTGATGCTGGCGAGGGTTCCATGCACTAGAACCATACTCTAATGAGATTCGTGCCATTGTTTCATACACCCTCTCTTTTACATCCTTACTACAACCGTACTCATAACCACAGAACAGGCATGTAACTTTTATTTACTTTATTTACTTTTATTTACAACACCGCTTATGTGATTACCCCAACGAAAAATTGTTCATATATTAACACTTAGGTACTTACAGTGATCCCGTAGAATTACTTTCATCCCATCAACACACTAATTGAAACTGAGAGGATTTCTCTTCTTCTTCTTCTTTTTTTTTTTTTTTTTTTTTTTTTTTTTTTGCGAAACTTCATCTAACCTCCTTTCTTTAACTGTTAAAAATCTCTCGATCTCTTGCTTACTGATGTCTGGAATTTCTTTATTCTGTTTAATGCAGAGAAATACCTCTTTCTTCCCACAGCAACCATTAGCATGACTATAATTATATTTTCAACTATGACACCCATTCCGAAACGCCAGTCAATGAACTGTGTAGAACTCTTCTTTTCCGCAGAGTTACCTGCCACCCTTCTCGGCCGTAGTTTTCTTGTGATGTAGATTCTCTAATTATAGCAACTCTCTTCTCCTATAAACATAGACAAGGGCAACATTTGAAGATCAGATACTTGAAACTTTCGCTCTGAGGTCACATGGGGGCGCTTACTATGATTAGATTTTACGCAGTTTTGATGGAACGGTTCTTTTGAGCTTAAAACACGTCATAATATATTAGGAAGTAACGAATTTAAACTTAGGCGCTGAGATAAAAAACGGGACTAGTCATCACTTTGTTCGTATATGAGTAATTACTGTGATTCTTATCTTTATATAATTCCGCATCTGCTGATGCTAAAAAGGGACTTGTTCATTAACTCTTTCCCTGTCTAGACCAGTGGTGAAATTGTGTGTTGTGCTAAAGTGAAGTTTGGGACAGTGATCGCGAGTGAAATCTGGCGGCCAAATCAAATACGAAAAGAACCTGGATTGTATCCTTTTGCATTATCCCTTCCATGTTACAAGCCAAGATGCTGAAATGTTATTAACTTGTCTTTCCATGACAGCTTCCATTTTGATATGCATGTTTTCTTACATGACGCATGTTTACCCACTTATGTGGAATGGGTATTATTATACTTAAATGATTAAAACACATTTTGCTATACAATTGTACGAATTTTTTGAGTGAAACTTTATTTGCGGTAAAATGTGTTGTTTAAATAAAAACCGGTACTTTTCAGTCATTTTCTATATCAATTTGCTAGTGTCTTTATTATCTGATTACGGTACGTATTTTGGTATATGACTTTAATCTTCCCAATGATCATGTAGGTGTAGGAATATTATTATGGAGAATTACATACAAAAATGGATATATATCCAAACTACTATTCAGTGACATATCCCGCTTTTGGTCTCAGCACCTCAGTTATTATAGCCTATATGTCAGGGGGGCACGTGACTCTGTGATCTAGGACTGGGAAGGCTGATACAATTCGCTCGGTAGTTTTTGAGAAGTAGGTAGACATTTGTTCGAAAATGTCAAATTCTAGAAACTATCATCAGAGTGAGTCACTGTAAATACTCATAGAACGAAAAACCAAGTGTCACACTCTAGTTAGAGACGTTTCATACGACAACGCTACTGATGTAAGGAATGAAGCTCTCTGTACTAATTAATGGAAAAGATAGCCTTGTATTGCAACCTTTCCACCCCACGCCATTTGCCGCATAGAACCAAATGACTGCATGATAATCCCTAAAAAAGTCGGGATACCGCCATATAGCACCATACGCAAAGCGCCTGATGGAAAGGGACCTTTTTAGTCTAGAGTCAAATGCCACCTCATCAGGAAGGAACACAAACATTTCAGAATGATGGGTGAGCAAATGCTCTTCCGACCGTGCAAGGGTCTACTGCACCCTTCCGTTCCAAATGATCAAACCACCGACCTCCCAAGGCCATGGTGCGTTCGCGGCAGAAGATCAAAGAAAATAACACATAACTAGCTTAAAGGCATAAATGAACGGAAGGAAACCTGGGATACAATGTTATTCGGCAAAATGATAGGCAGACAAAAGTTTAAATACCCATTTATTGAGCCTTGATAAATCAAATTAATTAAAGGTTGATCCTGAATATTTATAGTATATCAATGTTGAATATGCAATGTCCAATGGACTAAATACAAATTGTAAAGTGTCAAAAAAAAATTATTTCTCCTTTACCTCTTTCTTCTTCCCGACATGATGATAAATATTACATTATAATTTGTATAACATACGTTTTAAAAAAATCAGAAATATCCTTATAAATGCGACGGTTATCATTACGAACTTTCTCCACTATCAGAAGAAGCAATTATTTATACAACAAAATAAATTGAAGATAACTTGAAGTGGTCACCTAGCTAAATTAATTATATTACAAAAATAAACAAAGAATAAATGAATGCTAGTCGATATAATCCTAATCAAAATAAAATGACTGATGTCGGGTCCAGAAATCGAACCCACATCCCAATGAATCCAATGACAAAAATTACGAAAATAAAACTTGATTTTTTATCCACATAAAGAGTGAAACACGACTAAAAGAATGTATTAAAAAAAAGAAAATATGTACACAGTATGAAAATAAACAATAACAATATACACATGCAATTGGCTGTATATTAAAAAAATGTGACAACAAAAATCCATGGTTGCCTCAGAACTCGAACCGATGATATCCAAGATAGCATCGACAAACGGGACTAAAAAATCTGCCTTTCTTAATTAATCATATGGTCAACAAATAAATGATAATACTGGCGTTCCAGTTAGTTAAATATTATTATAAGATCATACATGAAAAAGTCAAAGAACCCTTTAAACAATAATCGGTGTCGCACGGCCTTCATTCTAAGTGGAACAGCTCGAACAATACAGCATACAGTAATCCTTTAAAAGGGACAAGCCTTCTTCACTCTCCCCTCATCGTAAATCTCTGGACGTCAAAGCCCTGGCAAATAATGGCCCAGTGTGGCAGAAATATCCTTTCAACATCTCAAGGTGAAAGCAAATCTTTTCCCTTGGAACACATATTTGTTAAATAATCTTATTTCATTATATATTCTCATATCATATTTCCAAAGGTCCACTGGCTTATAAATTCACTGTCCTGCCATAATTCTATAATACAATATCAATCCACTGTTCATTTTCTTATATTCACATCCATCAACTCAGAATGACCAGCTTCGATTCCATCCGATTACAGAATACAGCCTAGGTTTTTCCTACATTTTAAAATCAAATCAATAAAATCAAATATGGATTTTAAACATATCCATAATGTTATTCTCATATATAAAAGGGAAAATATTCGACATTAAAGGAAAACGCTAATCTCAATAGGAAGGCGTCTGTTCGATGTCTAGGCATGTCACAAGTTACGCATATAATTAATAGAGCCATCTACAAATATATCATCATGCGAATTACATGAAAATAAGAGTGCCTTGCTATCCTAATGTTAACAGTCGATAATCCATTTTTACAAGCATAATCACCATGCATTATCATAATAAGCTTGGATATCACGTAAATAAATTATACAAAATTACGGCTTGGCTCAGTGCCAAAAACAAATCCACTATCTATTACATTTACCTAATCTAAGCACTCTGACTAACTAATATTTTATCATCACGTCAAATACATGCATTACGTTAATTATATATATATTTAAGCCCATGGAGTAGACTATAAATTCCATGAAATGAACATAAATGAATATGAAGACCACTCACAAGTTCTCTTTCTAATTAAAAAAATACATGCAATTTACATGTCTAACCTAATTTACGTGATCTGCATAATGAATAACCGCGGATTTATTAAAAAATTATTTCATTTTAGTACTTATCATCATGTCGTAACAATCCAAGGTTCGGGTCCCGGGTAAGACCCTCATTCTTTCCTTTTAAGCTTCCATGGTGTTGACGTTGGTCATGGGTTCATGTCCGTTGCTACTCCCGCTGAGCACGTTCATATTCCAATGGTTATCTTCTACACTTATAACAGTTTTTATGAGATTAAGACTTGTTGCGTCACTTTAACACAAAAAATACAATTAATAGCACTATAATGAAATTAATACTTGTTGCATCACTTAAAAAGTTACAATTATACCGTTCTTGCGATCACATAACTTCAACCTGTTTTTAAATACTATTGTTTGTAGACAATTACAATATTCTCGAAGATATAAACTGTACATTTACAGTCTGAAACACTAAATAGATCAGAACACCATCAAACCGTGGTTCTGCTTTGGATCCTTCGCGTGAAGTGGATACTGTTGTCATCATCTGATTCCTTTTATAAACTTTCCCCCTTCCATGCAAGAGACAATGGATAGTCCCCACTACTTTTTTAATTAATAGTTCCACGTGTCGTATGACATCGGTAATACACTCAAACGTGTGACTCAGATTCTTAAGTAGTCTGGTTATGTGCGGAACCTGAAATGTTCGGCCATTTATTCAAAATTAATTATCAAAATAATGCTCCAACAATGTCTTCCATGAAGGTGCTGCGTACAAGGGACGCTTAGCGTGTTATATAATGCAACGATTGCGTATTCTTCCACACGTTAATATATTATAAAGAATTAGAATTTTGGCAGATGTCTATAATTAAATCATATCACATCCCGAGGTTTCCCATATTAAATATTATGCATGTCTCGAAATCTCATCATAATAATGCGATTCGCGAGCTGGCAACATCGTGTTCGGCCATTTTTTTTAACGGGTGACGGTATCATTATCGATTTTTCTGGCTTGAGATTTTCTTCCCTCTCTCTCTATCTGTGTATCCTTTTAGTTAAGACGGAGTGGTGTTTAGCAGGTTACAAAGGTTGTGTAAGCATGTGCAACCTAATGCAACTTTTTGTAACAAGTACGAGGGAGCTTTACAAAGGTTTTTCACTGCCAAATAATTAATAAATAAATATGTACATGACCGATAAGGTCACATCATGTCGATTGCAGAGTTTTAAACAGAAGCGTTTAAAAAAAGGATGGCATGTTGGAAGTATAGTTCCGTACTCTTCAAAAACATGTTTATAGACTGAGATTCTTAACAAGTAATGATATAAAAATTTAATCAGGAAGTACTACATCTTTGTAGAATGAATTTAAAAAAAAACATGAAAAATTATTGATTTTTGTTTATTCAAACTCTTCTCTAGTAATTTAGTGTCAAATTTACAAGATAATCTGTTTGAATGTTCTTTAACTCAGGGGAAGCCATGTTAAATTTGCTGATCGACAAGTTTTTAAAGAAGAAAGCCATACTTTCCAGTGTCGACTCCGTTAAACGTAACTCAAAATCTCTTCAATCTTTTTTTCTTTTTCTGCAAGTTGCTTTACGTCGCGCCGACACAGATAGGTCTTATGGCGACGGTAGAAGAGGGATGGGCTAGGAGTGGAAAGGAAGCGGCCGTGGCTTTAATTAAGGTACAGCCCCAGCATTTGCCTCTTGTGAAAATGGGAAACCACGGAAAACCATCTTCAGGGCTGCCGACAGTGGGGTTCGAACCCACTATCTACCGAATACTGGATACTGGTCGCACTTAAACGACCACAGCTATAGAGCTCGGTTCTCTTCAATCTGTTGAATACACAGGTTAAATATTATACTATAACATACCTGTAAACAATCATATTATTAAACAAGGGATGGAAGTACATACTATTAAACAAAGTATGTCATGTTTCATTCTTAGCAGGACATCATCAGATTGCTTCAAGTCACACTCAAATTTTTAGAAATAATATTGATGTTTATTTCTGTTTAATATTTAGGAACTTGAATTCTAGAACGCACATTACTAATGTCCTACTTGGTCTCCACTCTAGAACTAACTGTGAGGTGTTTAGATAACCGTTGTTCTGTCATTGGTGTGGGCATTGATCGCAGTTAATGCTATGTGTATTTTTATTCCTTATTTAAAATTGTGCTTCTTTTACAGGTATGTTGTAGTGTAATATTTATATTTAACCTGTGTGTTTGACAGACTGAAAAGATTGTAAGTTACATTTAATCTACAAGTGTTATATTGTTTCTATTAATTTTACGTACCACTGATTGAAACAGATCTTATGGCGACGTTCGGATAGTGCAGGTATAGGCCTGGGAAGGACTTTTCTTACGGCTCAAACCACGCAGCTACTTTCTCGGTGGGAAGGAAGTTACCAAGGCCTTAAATAAGGTACAAACCCAGCATTTGGCTGGTGAGAAAATGGAAAACAACAGTGCTATGTTGTGTGTATGCAAATGGATGTCAAATATTTTGACGACATGTTTTTAACAACCAAAACATCCATATGAACCTGATTTGTAATATTTGAAGCCATCTCTTTACAGTTAATTAATTAATTAGTTAATTAAGTTTGAAAAATAAATGTATAAAAAAACTTATGGTAGCAGTATTGTACTTAAAAGAGAATAAAATTAAAATAGAATGACACGTTTTGTTATTAAAATAACATCATCAAATTTTATCCAATCACACTGAAATTATTAGAAATGTTTAATGATCCTAAAATTACTTAGTATCTGAGTTATCAAGAAGTTTATGCTTGTATTGATCCTTGATGAGCTATGTTACCACGTTGCATTCATGGCTAGTTTACATGTGATGGCGTATCAACTATCTTAACAGTTATATATGAGACTATGGAAACCTTCGTGCATTACGACAGGATAAGCATCAACAGATGTTCAGTCTAAGCGTTTGGTCTGGAATCGCTCATGATCATTTTATAAGTCTTCACAGCAGAGTCTATCAGGTATAGGAAGTTTCTCCAAAGGGAATTGCACCATTTAATAAGACGCGGGTACTGGTCCTCCTCCTCACTTGTATCCCCGACCGAATATCTCACGCTCCAGGCACTGGACTTGAGGCGGTAGGAGTGAGATCCCTCGCTGAGTCCGAGGGAAAAACCAACCGTGGAGGGTAAACGGAGTGACAAAGAAAGAAAGAAAGAAAGAAAGAAAGAAAAGAAAAACTAACTAGAAATATATTTCACTTTAAATGATTGAAGTGAACTGTACATTGAGAAGTAGAAGTAGCCAATGGCAATCAGTTGTAAGGGGATGTCTCGGGCGAGGTGAAGGATGAACTACAGGGAGTAGTCAATCCCTACGGGCGCTTAGTTGTCGTCAGCCTCTCAATCGGTCGGATCAATAGCCTGCGACATGTACACACCACGAAACGTGATGACAATTTCATGGAACTCGATTTGTTGGCCTTCATTTAACAGTCGGCATGCGCATGAGAGGAGAAACACATTCAACAAGCGAAAGCTAGAAGCCACAAAATGTTTGCTGTTGTTGTATACAAAACAATCACGCACGGTACAGGCAAAACTATTTGCAGTATCACCCCTTCCTCTCTACCCCTTTTCCCTCTTCCCGAATCCCATCCTCATCATGAACAGATTACAACAGCAATGCTTTTTGTCTTGTTGTGGATATGGGAAAAAATTATGAAATGAATTATACACGTAATGGAAACCGAACCTCGACGCTCATGTTCAGGGTTATATTGTCCCATTCTGAACACGTAATAATGAAATAAAAATGTGTTCACAATACAGTTAGACGGAGTGAGTACCCATTGTGAACGTTTTTGATTAATTATGGTAGCTTCATCAGATAGAGTGAGCTTGTTCCATCAATCATACGTCGCAAGATACACAGAGATATATGGGAGTTATATCATTATGCTCCATCAGCATTTTAAACAGTGGACGGGGTTGCTAATGGAAATGAAGGAGAATTCTGGAATTCGCAATCAACAGAAAACCTCTTTAATAGTCTGATTGATTAATGAAATTTATTAATTTATTTACTATTCTTAGGATGTAAACTATTGTGACGAGTGTACAAAATCATAGTAATATTTACAAAAGTAAAATTTTAGTAATCGGCAAACGTTAATCTGGGAGAATTTGCATGACGCAAATGGGAATTGCTGTCACTCTTGGAATGTGAGAGACAGATGACGATCATCCTCCGCCACATCCTGGGTGGGAATTAAACACGGATTTTGTAGAGGTCTGAGTTATACAGTGCCAACGGCCGTAGCCGTGTTGAAACACCGGCTCCCGTGAGATCTCGTGAATCGCTCATGATCATTTTATAAGTTTTCACAGCAGTGTCTATCAGGTATAGGAAGTTTCTCCAAAGGGAATTGCACCATTTAATAAGTGATGTATTCTTGGACGCGATATCTACAAGAAGGTGCTCATTTCACTTTTTTCTTGAGAGCCTGTCGTCATTTGAATCACCGATATTTGCAAATATGGAATGGTCGAGGAGGATCCATTTGCATTTTCCTAAATCTCTGGGGGACATTTTGACCTCCATAGTTTATGCAACACATGTACCCAATATTGACATTTTGAGAGAGCATCTCCTAAATGGATTTCAATAAATACGAAATACTCCCGGATTTTTCAACCGAGTACGCCATGGCAAGGAAAGAACTACGCACACTCAAAGGTGCCTCGACGCCGAGGAGGCCAACATAGGCAATTTTTATAATAACTCGCTTTAAGGGGGGTCGTGACTGAAATGTTGATTTTTTTTTTACCAAAAAATAAAATTTCAATTTTAACCTTAAAAATTCCCAACTCTTCCTCTTGCAAGACCCGTTATCAGTTTTCCCTACGCGATTTTAATGCTCTAAAGCCGGATTTAACGGTCAACTGTTCGGCGTATATAGAGCAAGTGCAGGCCCTTTCTCTCACTCTGTCAGACAAAATTAGCTTAAAGTTCTTTCGGACTACCATTTCAATAATACCAAACCCCATGACACTACATCTCTTGAATGGCCTTGGCCTACCAAGGGACTGCTGCTCAGCCCGAAGGCCTGCAGATTACAGGGTGTCGTGTGGTCAGCACGACGAATCCTCTCGGCCGTTATTCTTGGTTTTCTAGACTGGGGTCGCCATCTGACCGTCAGATAGTTCCTGAATTCTAATCACGTAGGCTGAATGGACATCTAACCAGCCCTCAGGTCCAGGTAAAGATCACAGACCTGGCCGGGAATCGAACCCGGGGCCTCCGGGTAAGAAGCAGGCACGCTACCCCTACACCACGGGGCCGGCATTTCAATAATACCGCGGGAATATATTTGCCTTTCAGTAGCCCTACGCTGTGCGTAAGAGGAAAAAGGCATTTGAGGGAGTAATTTACAGACCAGGGCAGTTTTAAATTAAGTATGTTTCTTAAACTTTCAATTGTTTTCTTCTACTCTAAAGCTTTTTCAGCTCCTTCCAGCTCTGCCTTGCGGCAGAGTTCTTATTGAATTCACCGGAAATTGTCAGATAATGTTTGAATGTGCACACGAATTAAAATTAGTTCTGCATTTTATCAGGTGTTTATTATTACCGACAAATTTTTACACCTGGAGTAGCACGAAACTATATTTTTGCCTTTTGAATGAATAATGACAAATTATACCTCCAACAGTTTATAACACACTGCGAAACCAAGAGTTGTTCTTAAATATATGAGTATTTTAGAAACGTTTGTCAAATTATAATCCAGAAAATGAAAACTTTGCCGAAAGGAGCATTTTCCATGCAACATATAAGAATAAATATTATTTGTCAATTATTTGTCAATAACTTTGCGATCGATTAACTAATCAACTTTCAATTTTGTGTGGAGATACTTCATATTAATACGTCCTTGTATATTAAATTTGATTTCGATAACTAGAAAATAGTAGAATTTCAAAACTTCAGTCAAGACTCCCTTTAATAGTATTACCTCTATTACTACTTTTCTTTCTTTAAGAATGAAGTAACGTTACTATAAAATTAATTATCTTCAGCATCATGCTCATTGTCCACCTCTGTGGTGTAGTGGTTAGCGTGATTAGCTGCCACCCCCGAAGGCCCGGGTTCGATTCCCGGCTCTGCTACGAAATTTGAAAAGTGGTACGAGGGCTGGAACGGGGTCCACTCAGCCTCGGGAGGTCAACTGAGTAGAGGTGGGTTCGATTCCCACCTCAGCCATCCTGGAAGTGGTTTTCCGTGGTTTCCCACTTCTCCTCCAGGCGAATGCTGGGATGGTACCTAACTTAAGGCCACGGCCGCTTCCTTCCCTCTTCCTTGCCTATCCCTTCCACTCTTCCCATCCCTCCACAAGGCCCCTGTTCAGCATAGCAGGTGAGGCCGCCTGGGCGAGGTACTGGCCATACTCCCCAGTTGTATCCCCCGACCAAGAGTCTGAAGCTCCAGGACACTGCCCTTGAGGCGGTAGAGGAGGGATCCCTCGCTAAGTCCGAGGGAAAAACCGAACCTGGAGGGTAAACAGATCATGATGATGATGATGATGATGATGATGATGATGATGATGATGATGATGATGATCATTTGAAAGTTGTGAAATGTTTCTTTTGTTAGGAATACATCCACAAAATAGTTAATAATAATAATAATAATAATAATAATAATAATAATGTTATTTGCTTTATGTCCCACTAACTACTTTTACGGTTTTTGTAGTCTCCGAGGTGCCGGAATTTTGTCCCGCGGGAGTTCTTTTACGTGCCAGTAAATTTACTGACGTATTTGAGCACCTTCTTATGCCACCGGACAGAGCCAGGATCGAACCTGCCAAGTTGGGATCAGAAGGCCAGCGGCTCAACCATCTGAGCCACTCATCCCGGCTACAAAATATTTAATAGCAGTTTACATACATACGGCATACTCCTGAAAGCCAAAGATATGACAGTGTTCTTCATATTGGGAGAAGGGTTAATTTGTTAACTTTGTAGGAGTTTGTGTAAATAAGTGCTCCTTATAAAGTTGTTAGAAGAAGTGGCGTGCGCAACTGAGTGACATAGAGTCGTCGTTCCTTAATTCTACCTGCAAACAGCCCAGTTGTTACCGCCTCACTAAGCCTCTTACGTCAAGAATTCATTAACTTGCTACCAAGTTTCTCCCGCAGGCAAAAACTGCCGCACCACGTCGCGTTTGCTGCTCTGCTCCTGCGACAGACGTCAGCTTTTCTTATTACTTAGCGTCTGGCCCATCCTTCCTTTAAAGTACTATTCACCTTTGACCTTTCCGAACAGCTTTTCTTGTACTATACATATTTATTTTTTTAATTTTTTTTTTATTGGACCGAGCTCGATAGATGCAGTCGTTTAAGTGCGACCAGTATCCAATATTCGGGAGATAGTAGGTTCGAATTCCACTGTCGGCAGCCCTGAAAATGGTTTTCCGTGGTTTCCCATTTTCACACCAGGCAAATGCTGGGGCTGTACCTTAATTAAGGCCACGGCCGCTTCCTTCCCACTCCTAGCCCTTTCCTGTCCCATCGTCACCGTAAGACCTATCTGTGTCGGTGCGCCGTAAAACAACTAGCAAAAAAAAAATATTTATTGGCCCTGATTGTCTAGGAATATGAGTGGAAAATAGTACTGATAATATAAAAATATATTTACTTCACCGCTAAAATCTTTATTGTACTGAAAGTGAGCGTGTTTCGTTCCTATATTTCAGTTTACGATTTAATAATAATGAGGATTGTTTTGTGTGAACATTTTATATCTCCATTTCCTCATCCCAAATGTATGCAAAGACATACGTTTGTATATATTATTTACAAGAAAATCCTTTGTTATAATAAAAGAACACTATGGTAATGTCAAGTCACAGACAAAGCTTCAGTGGACTAGCTTAACAAGTTTCGCTAAAAATAACAAAGTACAAGAAAATGCACACTGGATCGAGAAGGCAGTGACTGATGATGTTCGCGAGTAATTACCTTGCTCAAGTTTTGGTATTTAATAGATGTTTGTAATCGTTACATTAGTGTAAGAGTGATCAGAAGTAAATATTTAGATCACCTACTACATTCTTGTAAGTAAAATACCTGACATTATTTCTGTGGTCCTTGTGTGAAGTGAAGAACTATACAGATAACCTAAAACCCTTTGTTGACCCACTCAAAATGGCCACCTCTCTTGATAGAGGTCGGCATTTATCGAATTCAATGAATGAAAAAATCAATGATATTTTTCCTCAACAGACACCATGCAAGCCAACAAATAATAGTAACAACACCGTAAATAACCCTCCACATCCTAACAGTGCATCAGGTAATCAAATGACAACCGTCACAAGTAGGCCTAGTAACGAACGTAATTCAAAGTTAAGCTATTCTGCTGCAATACAGTCGTACCCCCCCCCCCCCAAAGAACAAGCTATTGTAATCGAATCTCATGACGGGATCAGTATCAAGGATTATGTGCTAGCTATAGGTAAACTTACAACCCCTAGCAACATTCGATTTGTTTCACGTATATCGAACGGAAGGATATGCATCTTTCTCTCTAGTAAGAAAAATGTCGAAGATCTGATATTGACAAACCCTAAGATCTTAATAAACAATGTATCACTGGAAATACGACCCCTTCTAACAAAAAACAAGGTATTATATTATCCAACGTCTGTCCTGTGATCCCAAACTATGTTATTGAAGAGGAATTGTTAAAAATCGGTGTGAAAATCATGTCTAGGATTACCCCAATCCGAGCATGTTTGTCAATTCCAGGATTCTCCCACATTTTAAGCTTTCGAAGACAAATGTACATTCAGAATGAAGACTATGATAAACTCCCCGAATCCCTACATCTCGAATACGATGGTACAAACTACTGGATTTATCTATCATCCGACTCACCCACTTGTTTTCTTTGCCATACCGAAAGACAGCTGGCCAAAGATTGTCCTAACAACGTATCACTTCCAAAAGATGAATCCTCTTCGAATAATTTTCCTCAGCTCCAAGAGATTTCACAAAAGTCACAGGTCGAAAACCCCAAAACAGACATCGGTACTTCTAGCTCTTCTAGCTCACTCCCAAAAGATAGGCCTACTCAAGAAGCCACTTCAATGACCAACCCTGACTTAGCACTTAGCCAAGTCTGTAATGATCCTCCCTCCTCCAGAATTCAAATTGAGAGAGAAATTGCAGCACCTATGGAAACACACGCCACCCCTGCAACAGTGAATTTTCCTGGATAAAAGGCCAATTTCACTAGCTAGCAGTGAAACAACTAATCCAAATCCTCCTGATAGCAACAAATCCATACTGGCCTCTCGTGAACAAATAGAAAACCGTAAGACAAATCACACTTCCAAGAAACCCAAGACAGACACGCAAAAATCAATAAGTGATATGCTCCTGCCAGTAAAACAAGTTCTGGAAGCCGACCCATCAATATTCCCCCTCGGCTACCTACAGCTCCAGTCCTTCTTTGAAAATACAGTTGGTGCCAAGGACATATCATAAATTGCTTCAAACTACACACAAGACATAGAAGGTCTTGCTAAAGCCCTTCAAAAACTCTATCCTTACTATACCGATAAAAGCATAAAAAACAAAAGCACTCGAATAGTATAAAAACTACTGAAATCCGCCAGTCAAAGTGAAGACCCAACGCATATCAATGTAACGCCAGACTATTCCAGTGACGACAATTCCTTCCCAGTATAACAATGGAGATAAACCTCGTTCTGCTTTTGATCATTATTATGGCAACATTACTCCAATGGAATCTTAACAGTTATCGATCACAGTTAGAATATCTACAACTCCTAATAAACAAACACCAACCATCTGTTATCTGTCTCCAAGAAACAAACTTTCAGAACGACTTTGCTGCCAATCTAAGACTCTACAGTGTCTACCACAAAAATAGAACTAATGTGAATCATGCGAGTGGAGGAGTAGCTAATATCAAAAACAATATCTATGCCAAAGAAATTACTGTTAACACTAATTTGGAAGCTGTAGCAATTTCAGTTCATCTACCACCTTCTCTATGTATCTGCAATGTTTATATTCCAAACAGTTATTTGTTTCAAGGTGACGATCTACGAAACCTTATCCACCAACTACCTAAACCATTCATCCTAGTAGGCGACTTCAACAGCCACAACACGTTATGGGGTAGCCATAGTTCTGATGCAAGAGGAAAAGAGATAGAAAAGATACTTGATGAATTTGATTTAATTCTAATGAACTCTACTGCTCCAACTCGCTTTGACATAGCCCACGGCACCTGTAGTAGTATAGACCTAACCATCTGCACACCGGACGTAGCAACCCTTTTCAACTGGTCTGTTTATTCAACACTCCAAGGAAATAGTGACCACTTCCCGATACTAATCAATAATGAAAATTCTTCTGCCAACTCATTTATTAACAACTCTAAATGGAACTTAAATAAGGCAGATTGGATAAAATTTAGGCAGACAGTCAATAATCACTTAAAAGACTTAACCCCTCCAAATGATTTCCCTTCTAAGCACATAAATATCATTGTTCAAGATTTCACAGAAGTTCTTGTTAAATCTGCAGACATGAGTGTTCCAAAAGTAACCTCAAATTCCTTTAAGAAAACAGTACCTTGGTGGAATGACACTTGTAAGGAGGCTATTAAGAATAAGAATCATGCTTTCTACCTCTACAAAAGAAAACCCACACCTGAAAATAAAGCCCAATTTCAGAAATATAGAGCAATCGCTCGAAAAGAAATTAAACTAAGCAAAAAGAATTCATGGCTATCATTTGTCTCCTCGCTAAGTTCCCAAACCCCACAAAAGGAAATGTGGAATAAACTTCAAGGAATAAATGGCAAATATAATCACTTGTACATTACTTCCCTCAGAAACTCTGTTGATGGAACCTTCATAAACAAACCTCAAAACATCGCTGATAAATTAGCTGACACATTTGCCAAGACCTCTAGTGACAAAAATTATGATCCCGAATTTCTCCATACAAAGAAATCCAGTGAATCCGTTGATCTAAGGAAAGCTATCTCTGACCCCAACTATAATCTAAACGATGCTTTTCAACTGCAGGAAATAATTACTGAACTTGACAAATGTGGCAAATCTGGTCCTGGCCCAGACACGGTCCCTTATGAATTTCTAAAACAGCTTCCACTAAGTGCAATAAATTATCTTCTGGCCATTTTCAACCACATATGGAGCTCTAAGACATTTCCTGACCAATGGCGAAATGCCATTGTAGTTCCAATACCCAAACCAGGGAAAGAAAACTCAATTGCAGAAAATTATCGCCCTATTGCTTTAACTAATGCGATGTGTAAACTCATGGAGAAAATAGTCAACAAAAGATTACGCTGGTATCTCTAGCACATAAATTTCTTCAGTAATGTGCAAAACGGGTTCCGTAAAGCACACTCCACAACAGACTCTTTGATAAGTCTGGAATCTGAAATACAGGAAGCGTTTCTCAATAATCAACACCTAATAGTAGTCAGTTTAGATATTAATAAGGCATATGACATGGTATGGAAAGACTATGTAATCAAAGTACTAATGACACATAATATATCTGGAAATATCCTATATTTCATTTATAATTTTCTCCAAATGCGCCGAATTCAAGTTAGAGTAAATGGAATGCTGTCAAAGGAAGTAGTAATCAACAATGGAGTCCCACACGGATCAGTTATCAGTGTAGCACTGTTTCTTGTGGCAATTAATGGTATAGTCTCTAACATCCACTCACCAGTTAAGTGTTGCCTTTTTGCTGACGATTTGATATTCTTCTGCCCAGGGAAAACATTACAACGACTCAACTCCTATTACAAGAATCAATTGTAAATATTCAAAACTGGACTAAAACCACATGATTCAAATTTTCTAAAACTAAAACCAAATGTATTCTCTTCTCCAAAAATAAACATACTATCGCTAACCCTGAATTATATATGGAAGAACATAAAATTGAATCAGTTAAAACTATTAAAATCCTAGGACTTCTATTTGATAACAAGCTCACCTGGACCCCATACCTTAAAAATCTTAAAGACGAGTGTCAAAGAAGAATGAATATCATGAAAATTCTCTCAGAAAAAAACTGGGGAGCAGACTACCATGTCCTAATGAACACATACAGAGCCACAATCAGAGCCAAACTGGATTATGGCAGTATAGAATATTGTTCTGCCAGACCATCTACTCTTAAGATCCTTGATACCATCCAATCTTCCGCTCTTCGAATTGCCCTAGGAGCCCACCGCACCAGCCCCATAGCTAGTATAGAGATTGAAGCCAACGAACCACCACTTGAAATCGGACGTAAACAGCTGAGTTTGACATACGCACTCAAGATAGCTGGTACAAGTAACCAACACTTGAAAAAACACCTAATTTCAAAGAGACATAAAGGAAAACTAACTGGATCTCAACCCCAACCCTTTAACATCAGAATATCCAATCTTCTCAAAGAAATAAACCTCAGCCTTCCACCCATTTTATTTCCACACAACTCACTAGATACCCCTCCATGGAAAACTAAGTTGCCTCCAGTCAACTGGGAATTGAACAACAATCTTAAAGCTCAAACTGACACAGCAAAATTCCAACAGTTATTTAATGAAATTTGTAATAGATACTCATCATATAGTGCAATTTATACTGATGGATCAAAATTCAATGAGAGAAATGGTTTTGCAGTGAAATATAAAGACTATAGTAAGCTATACAGATTACCAGATCTTTTCACAGTTTTTACAAGTGAACTGTATGCTCTTAAACAGGCCATGATTCATATTTCTAAAGCAAGCTACAATAACTCATTCATAATATTCTCTGATTCCAAAAGTGCATTAACTTCAATACAAAATCCATCAACAACACACCTACTTGTTAAAGAAATTCAAATGCTGTACCACAAGATCTAGATTGCAGGAAAAAATGTTATTTTTAAGTGGATACCATCTCACAGAGGAATACCAGGCAATGAATCAGCTGATCAAGCAGCAAAAGAAGCTACTAGTCTTCCAATCAACGACCGTCAAATTGCCACGCCACATTCTGATATCATCGCTTATATCAAAATCAAACTACACGAACAATGGAAAATGAACTGGCTTAAAACTTCCACTAGCAACCTCCAAAAAATTAATATGATATCTACGAGAACATATCCTCTCCAAAACCTCACCAGACATGAACAAGTCTTAATCTCCCGACTAAGGATAGGACATACGAAGGTCACCCACAACTATCTCCTAGAAAAGAAACAACCTCCCACCTGCAGCAAATGTAACTTCTCTCTCACTGTCAAGCATATCATCTCAGAATGTCAACTGTATGACCATTGGCGCCAACACCACAACATACCTAAAGAAATGGAACTGACACTGTCTTCTCCAGCACTGAGTCATCAAGTCATCAACTTCCTCAAAGACACTGGCTTGTACTCCAAAATGTAATTACATTATACTTATTTTTTCTTTACATTTTTATAATTACATTATTATTATTATTATTATTATTAATATTATTATTATTATTATTATTATTATTACCATTATTCTGTAATCATATGTAAGAGTCGCGATAAGACCTTGGAGTTAAAGCGACTATAAACAACCCTAATAAAAAAGAAAGAAAATGCAGTGAAAATTAGGCTAGAAGCGAAGAGCAAGACCACAAAATACTACCATGACACTGAACACCCGTTTACAAACATAAACGAAGAAATCCGGATGTTTTTATAGTTACCAGTATAAAAAGACAGCGCTTTATTGAAGAGGAACAAGAGTGTGTTGAGAAATTTGTCTCTAATAGTTCGGGAAGTTACAGGCGTAAATAAGAACTTCGGTTATAGTAGGCGTGTCGTCCTAAGGTACAGCTGTGTGATTTTAGTCTCATAAAATTTAATTTTTGAGGGTTTTAAAAATATCAGCTCATTTATATTCTCTATAATGAACATGAGCAGAAGCACCAAATATCTCAATTTTTATTTTATTTTTTTCACCTCAAGCTGGATGTTTCTCACCTTGATGTCGCACTAACTGGAGATACGTCTTAGATAACGATGGAATAGAAAAGGACTACGAATGGGAAGAAAGCGCGCATGTACTTAACTAAGGTACAGGACCAGCATTTACATGGAGTGAAAACGGAAAGCCAAAGAAAATCATAGACTTATTTATATTGATGCTTTCACGCCACGTATTTATAGGCGTGAATATGCAGCTTTGGGACTTTTCCAATGTCGAAGGAAATAAGAAATTTTAAAATACACAAACGGTCAGTTGTACTCAAAGTGAAACCACCATTATCAGAGAAGTATCCCCGTGGACAGACGTGTTTTCTTTCGTCAAGGCGCGAAGCAAGTCTCCACAAAACGTAAAGAATTCCTCCTTGTTTGCTTCGACCCGGCAAAAGCTGAAAAGGTACACTATCATGTCTACTAAACAGAAACACCTTCTAGGCTACCATCGGTGGAGTTCACGGACTGTTCAACGCAGCTAACCCACTCGGTATATATATATATATATATATATTAAATACATTTATATACTGATCAACTGTGAGCCTTGTTATGTAGGGAAAGCCCCTTGTCCCGAATCAAGGATTCAATTCCCGGCCGGTTCTAGGATTCTAACTCTGGACCAAGTACTGGAACAGAAATCACTTATCCTTGAGAGACTAACTGGGCTGTTGCCTGATATGAGACGTAGCAGACCCGGTCATGAAAGCCAAACAATAGGCTGAGGATGTCGTCTTTCTGGCGACATGGCACTGCTATATCTGCAGCCTATGAGGTCAGCAGTTTCTTAGAGTGCTGAGGTCCTTACTCTGCATGTATCAGTGGTGCTCCTTTATGTATTACATATCTCCTCTCATACTACCTTTTTTAAAATTATACTTTAATTAGCTTCATTAATATGACAGTATATTAAGCAACCTCATCTCCAAGTATTTTGAGAATGAACGTAGAGACTTTCCATGATATGCATTTAAAAAACTCAAACCTCATGGCGCTACATCCCCGACGGGCCTTGGCCTACCAAGCAACCGCAACAATTGATGAGAAATTTTGCATCTGCGCGCCTGCCCTAAATGCGGATCAGTGGTGATTGATTGATATCCGTCCTTTGATTTTCCTGAAGTTCTGCAGATTACAAGTGACACGATGTGAGTGGAACGAATCATCTCGGTAATTATTCGTGGCATTATAGACCGGGAACGCTATCTCACGGTCAGATAGCTCCTCTATTGTTCTCACAAAGGCTGAGAAGATCTCAATACAGACCTCAGATCCAAGTTAAATTCCCTTATCTATCCGGGAAACGAACCCGGGGCTCTCCATTTAAGAGTCAGGCACGCCTGGACCGCGGGCTGGTTATTTATATAAATAGATATACTGTACCCGCTCAAAGCCTGAGTCCCAACCAGCATTTATCTCAGGGGGTGTTACGGTCCGAATCTATCGCAACTAATAAATAATTTTAAAAATATGAAGATATAAGATCTCCAATTAAATGTATGGGCGCCATCCAATCAGTACTACAGGGTTGAATTGGACACTCTAATCATTAACTTTAAGGCTCATCATAAAATACACAAAAAATATATTAAATCAGATCAAAGGGAAAAATATGAAGTCTCCGTCCTAGGAATGGTGTAATAATCGTGGTCACCACGACATGTACATAATTTGATTGCCCACCCGAATTAATTGTATATATATGTATCATGTATCATATGTAATTTTATTCATTATTAACGTCCATCATCATCATTTATGTAACTGTACGTAAGAACGAGATATAATTTTTAATTGTAATATATTAGAATATTCCGTGGTAATGTCAAGACAGGTCTTGCGCTAACAGGCTACTTGGTGTCTCGCAATAGTCCAGGAAGGTTAATTTTGGATGGTTCTTGGAAACGTACGCAACAGCAAGAGGAAGATACCTAATTTCGTTGTTGGGACGTTAAATTACCCCATATCACGTGCTCCTATCAGGAGGGCTTTTTCTGTCAAGGACAGATACTTCATCTATATGTAGACGGGGGGGGGGGTGACGTATATAGGCTCTCATTGGAACGAGATGTCATGTGACACCAAGGGAGGAAGTGGGAATCTGAAGACGATTTATGTAGATCTACACGGCGTTGTGTAGATCATTCTGATTCACCATTCTGATTCATCATTCTGATTCTGATTCTGCATTCTGCATCCAACTCTGCTATTTGAGTGAATCGCTTACGATGTGCTTATACTGAACATTTCTTATCGGCTCTGTGAGACTTACTCAGATTATTTAGAAAGACAAGTTCAAATAATATAGAAGGACTGGATGTTTTCCGTTCTCTCTATTCAATTAATTCCGATGTGGAATTTTACATTGTAAGGCTGGTACTATGTTTTTGGTACTCAGCACAATAGGGAGTGATAGATTCAGGGTGGAATCCATTCCATGAAGCAGATGCCAAGAATGATGCTGGTGGAAGAGGGACGACAACGATCAACCACGGAAGCAGACGACGAAAAGATCAACCTACGGTGAGCATTAGTAATCCCTGTTAACGCAAGTCCGCGCGTGTAGTAATGAATTGTAATCTCAGTCAGCAATTTTTAATTTTGGTAAAAACTCGTTTTTACGTAATTTCATCTTTTTAAATAAAACTTTTTACGTCGTTAAATAATGTTTTTTTTAAAAAAAGGTTCCCTATGTTTTCCACATAGTATTTAATGGTTAGTAACCCGAAACCTCACGACCGAGATAGTCTCATTAAATTATGTTTAGTACTTTTAATATCTAAATTCGGTTTCAAATTACATTTAATTTCGAAACCTGGCGTCCAGCGTGCAATTGTTTTTAATTATATATATGGGGTGTTTGATCCGTTACAATGGGGACGGATATTTAAACTCTCACAAAGCGTTTACTATGCTACAATAACCTGGAACTCTTTCCTTGCAAATGCTAAAGGAGCATTTTATTTCAGTTGAAAAATTCGTTTGCCGATAATTTGGCAAATCATTCCTGAAAATTTTACATAACATTTTACACTGTTGACCACCCATCCACTTGGTTGATGGAACCGTTGATTTCTGAGAGTTTCAATTTGACCCTCGTGAACACAATGACCATTTATGGTCATGGACCAATTACCTGTTGGCCAAGTGGGCGCGATCACATGAATCATGTCATCGCCTCCACTTTTATTGAGATGAGACCAACACGGGATACTGCAAAACTTTCCCCGGGTTCCTAATCAAGATACCCCCTGCGGGTGGGGGACGCACATGTAGAATACACCCGCGGTATCCCCTGCCTGTCGTAAGAGGTGACTACAAGGAGCGACCAAGGGATGATATAATTAGAACCACGAAACTACTCTTGATTCGTACTATCATGCGGGGAACACCATGGGTTGCCTGTACTTGCGAGTAGTACCACTAAATAGGTTTGTGATTGCTAGCAGTAAAGAGACTGGCCTGGGGGTTTCCATTACCCGTGCGTCGTACCCATGTGAGCAACACCGCGGGTCTGGGCGTAACCTGTGAGTTGTACCGCTGTATGAGCGGCACCGTGGGTCTGCGTTGCCTGTTATTAGTACCAACTATGTGAGGAACACCACGGAAATACCGGCATACACCTAGTTGGGGAACCTTATCAGTTTGCGTTGGCTCTGAGTGGCGCCATTGCGTGATAAACACCATAGGTCTGCGTTACCTGTACGAAGTGCAATCCTTGTGAGTAGTACCACCTTCTGTGGAACACCGCGAGTCTTTGCTACTTTTGATTTGTACTCCGACATGACAAATGCCATGGTTCTACATTACTCGCGACATGTACCATTCTGTGGGGCCTTAGACGTGGATTTTGCACCCCGTTAGACATCAAGCATCATTGCGCTTTATAGGTGGTCCCTTGGTCAGTAATAATATTATTTACGACCTTTTTTTGAGTCTGATCCACTGGTTTGTGTTTGTTTGTTTGTTTTTTGTTGAGTTCATGTCATTCCATTCATTCTTCATGACATTTTTATTTTATTTTGGTCAGTGGATGAATTTGAACTTATTGTTATTTCATTTCGTACCATTAGGGGCCGATGACCTCGATGTTAGGCCCCTTTAGACAAAAAGCGTCATCATCACAATCCTAACCAATATATGCTGATTGTTACCTGAAGGAAACGACAAAGCGACTCTAACCTAATGGTCCAGATGTAGGGATTTGCCATCACTTTACAAATAACAAATTTATTATTTACAAAAATTTGACATTATTACGCTATTTCGCCAGCTGACTTCCCTTGTATCATTCAACATCATCATCCGAAATAATAAAATAATATTTTAATTTTACTTTTATTATTATTATTTTCATTATTATCAGTGGATATCATGATTATCGTAACACGTAATCATCATTGATTTAATATTTCAATTTCATTTTTCCCCATTATTATTATTCTCAGAAATAATATAATAAATTCTTCTTATGTTTCTTCAAATTATTCTTAGTTTGAAGAATATATTTTAATTTAATTTTTCATTTCCAGAAATAATATAATAAATTCTTATTATTATTCCTCTTCACATTATTATTATTATTATTATTATTATTATTATTATTATTATTATTATTATTATTATTATCTTAAATTAATGTCACTTGTTACACGGCCGTTCACTATTATTATGTTTAATGCATAACCCTTTACAATTCTTGTCTAGTTTGGCACTTAATCAATCAATTAAGACATGATTTACTTGGAATATTATTTTCTTTTCGAAATTTATATTTTAAATTCCCATCTTTAGAATTTAGTCACGTATGTTATCTCCCAATATGAACCACCAAGATCCGAGTTTACCTCGGTTGGGACAAAATAACGGTATTCGAACCCGCAACCTTATTTTCGTACTGTCGTTAATTTATGGGGACACCATGTCCTCCCAAGACCAGTCTCAACTCCCATGGCACCTCGCAGTTGGGCAAATACATCCAATCTCTGTAAGTGCTAAATAATTCCTTCCTTTTCATTTGAAGTCCATTTATTCCATTGGAACTCTTCCAAACATTTAATTCACTAATTAATCATCGGTGCGTGGACTCTTCTGCCACTCGTAACACCGGAATCGGCATATTATATCGACGTAGGCCCCAAGATCCATCCATTTCTTCATCAACATCAGTACAATTCAATTTCATATCATGCCGGATTTTTGTCCCGCACGACTTCAAACATCAAAATTTGGCTCAAACCACTCTGGGCTTTCAACATAGCGTGACCATCATATACTAGCGCCTCTATCGCTATTAAACAAATATTTATGATTATTATGGAGTCAACCAATTAGTGTTAAAGTCAAATTTACTGCCCGAATTAAAGTCTACCACGCCAAATGTTATCTCCACATTTAAATTATTTTAACTTCCACTCATTCTATCAAAACAGGCCCGTGCCATTATTCACAAAGCATTATTATTAAAAACGCGTTTACACATTTCCCATGTTAATTTAACACTCCGGTACATCTACTGATTACTATATTTCCGTCCACAGGTGAAACTTCGCGGCAAAAATCATCGATATTTACAGATACTTCAATGGACTTAATTCCGTCCCACAACAATTAAAATCACTTGGCAACCCTCTACCTCTGGATAATACTAATAAATGCCTTAATATCTATAAAGTTTCCGATAACTGAAACAAAACGAATTTGAGCACTTCTAAAATGAATATTAATCTTTCCTTTACGTGAAACGTGCTCCGATATAATTACAAACAATTCAAGCACTTGAATAAACAAGTAAACCCTACTCTACTCTATTAAATAATCAAAATTATGATGAGTGCTTGATCTATTTACATATTAATTTGTCCCTTTGTCTATCTATCTCTGAATTTATACGAGCCAGAAACGGCTCGTTTCACAATCAAGTTACCGTAATTAAACAATATGATTTCCTTCCGCTAACGATAGCGATCTACAAATATATATTAAGGGGTACTCATCTCAGCCTTGTAGTTTGCTAAACTGGACGAGGAGCAAAGCCCTCACCAAGGTTTAGCACTGGTATTCATGCCAGCTTGAAGAGGTAATCCTTGACACTTTTCAGTATTACACATTTTAAATCTTATATAAAGAACAAATAACATTTTGCACTTGGAATAATTTCCACTCTAAATTCAACACATACATTTTATACATTGTTCGTTCCTTTCCCGGACACTAGGAACCTGTGATACCTCGATATCACCTTTAACGGCCCGGAGCTCACTCGATTTTCCCGTCTCGCGTTCGCGCAGCTGACCAGATATCAGTAATTGACTGTTCACTTGGTAAATTACGCTGAACACCCGCGACCGTTCTCACATAACATACATCCTATTCTTGAGATAGAACTTCACACTCCTATCCGTCGGTCTTGATTTAATAAGTTCTGTAGATATTCGAACTCCTGCTACTAGACTGTTCAAGACTGTAATACGAACTACTTCACATCATAGATCACTGTGCTACGTAACATTATAACACCTCAAACAATACTCCATGAGTGAATACACACACATACTTGCGTATTAACGGCTTCGACAATTCTTCATGAGTAAGGACGCACCTTGGCGTAGTAACGGCTCGAACAATTCTTCACAAGTACGTTATTTCCGTCACCACGACCATGTATTTATATCCGTCTCACCCCTCCTCCGAATTCACGAGAGGTCATCCTAGGACGCGCAGTTCCAATATCCTCATACGACTATTTGCGGCCCTGCCAGTGGCTTAAACTTGGGACCCACTGATGTAATTATGTTATTATAGCTTCTATGCCAATTCTCAAATAATATCGTTCGCTGGTAATTAATATAATCGTGAGTTTAGCTCCTGCATCACGGGCGAGGGATTTCGCGCCGTTTGTCGCGTCTCTTGCCTGCAGCCAATCAACGGATAGCGTCCATGAATTCTCAGAATTACGCCAGTCAATCTCCCTCAATTTATAAGTTTTAATAATTTTTATTAATTCAGGTGAACTCATAATAGATCCCAGGGAATCACTGGAGATGTGGAGGGAATATTTTGAATATCTTCTCAATGTAAAAGGAAATCATCATAGTGGTGTTGCAAACAGCCAAGCTCATGCGGAGGAGGAAAAGGATGTTGGTGAAACTATGCTTGAGGAAGTGGAAAGGATAGTAAATAAACTCAATTGTCATAAGGCAGCAGGAATAGATGAAATTAGACCTGAAATGGTGAAGTATAGTGGGAAGGCAGGGATGAAATGGCTTCATAGAGTAGCAAAATTAGCGTGGAGTGTTGGTAAGGTACCTTCAGATTGGACAAAAGCAGTAATTGCACCTATCTATAAACAAGGGAACAGGAAGGATTGCAACAACTATCGAGGTATCTCATTGATTAGTATACCAGGCAAAGTATTCACTGGCATCTTGGAAGGGAGAGTGCGATCAGTCGTTGAGAGGAAGTTGGATGAAAACCAGTGTGGTTTCAGACCACAGAGAGGCTATCAGGATCAGATTTTCAGTATGCGCCAGGTAATTGAAAAATGCTACGAGAGGAATAGGCAGTTGTGTTTATGTTTTGTAGATCTAGAGAAAGCATATGACAGAGTACCGAGGGAAAAGATGTTCGCTATACTGCGGGACTATGGAATTAAAGGTAGATTATTAAAATCAATCAAAGGCATTTATGTTGACAATTGGGCTTCAGTGAGAATTGATGGTAGAATGAGTTGTTGGTTCAGGGTACTTACAGGGGTTAGACAAGGCTGTAATTTTTCACCTTTGCTGTTTGTAGTTTACATGGATCATATGCTGAAAGGTATAAAATGGCAAGGAGGGATTCAGTTAGGTGGAAATGTAGTAAGCAGTTTGGCCTATGCTGACGACTTGGTCTTAATGACAGACTGTGCCGAAAGCCTGTAGTCTAACATCTTGGAACTTGAAAATAGGTGCAATGAGTATGGTATGAAAATTAGCCTCTCAAAGACTAAATTGATGTCAGTAGGTAAGAAATTCAACAGAATTGAATGTCAGATTGGTGATACAAAGCTAGAACAGGTCGATAATTTCAAGTATTTAGGTTGTGTGTTTTCCCAGGATGGTAATATAGTGAGATTGAATCAAGGTGTAGTAAAGCTAATGCAGTGAGTTCGCAGTTGCGATCAGCAGTATTCTGTAAGAAGGAAGTCAGCTCCCAGACGAAACTATCTTTACATTGGTCTGTTTTCAGACCAACTTTGCTTTACGGGAGCGAAAGCTGGGTGGACTGAGGATATCTTATTCATAAGTTAGATGTAACAGACATGAAAGTAGCAAGAATGATTGCTGGTACAAACAGGTGGGAACAATGGTAGGAGGGAACTCGGAATGAGGAGATAAAGGCTAATTTAGGAATGAACTCGATGGATGAAGCTGTACGCATAACCCGGCTTCGGTGGTGGGGTCATGTGAGGCGAATGGAAGAGGATAGGTTACCTAGGAGAATATTGGACTCTGTTATGGACGGTAAGAGAAGTAGAGGGAGACCAAGACGACGATAGTTAGACTCTGTTTCTAACGATTTAAAGATATGGGGTATAGAACTAAATGAGGCCACAACACTAGTTGCAAATCGAGGATTGTGGCGACGTTTAGTAAATTCTCAGATGCTTGCAGAGTGAACGCTGAAGGGCATAACAGTCTATAATGATTATGTATGTATGTGTGGTTAGGCTTCTAAATTTCACCTTATCTCGAATTGATAATCCAATTCCTTCTATAAATTTAATCCGTGGAGTTAACGTTGATAGTGCTTCTTACAATATGAAGTTGTCGCGACTGCTTCTGCCCTGCGAATTTTACGATTTGCCCAAGCTTACGCGGGACTGAGAAGTTTCATATTTTTTTCTTTAAGTACCAACCGTGCGCCCATATCTCGTTTGGTTCACTTGATATACCCTGACGTCATTTCTAGGAATTCTTGTCTCGGCCCATGCGTTGTTCCAAGTATAACTTCGCCCGCGGCTACGAAACTTTTCGACTGACCTGGAAATAACTTTACCTTTCTCTATTCTAACACGTCACAATTTCTGAGAATACTAATTCAGCTGGCCATTGTATTTCTTAATCCTAGAGGAGACATCAATCTGTGGTAGGTTTCACAAAATCATTCGAACTGGCCCATACAATATATAAAGTAAGATATTCTTGCTTCTGAAAATGAAATATATATTCCTCCATAATATATTACAATTAAACACGCCTATCACACCCCCACCAGGGCGCAATACATATTTGAAACAGAGAGTTACTCCAGCAATATTTGTAGAACTTGTCTCAAAATAGTTGTATATTATCACTTTATTTTACATGCTTGTTGTTTTACGAATAATTTATCATATTTTCGACGGTAACTAATTGTTGTCCACTTACTCTTTACAGGTAAGCACCATTGCCTCTCTTTAACAAAACAAATCCTGCCACGTGAGTAGTGCCTTTATATTCACTTGTTATGGTGGTTATATAGTTGTTGTTTTCCATATATTTATTCATGGACAACCGAACTTGAAATATTACACAGTAACTAATTACCATAACAGTTATTGTTCTGAAGGTATTTTTTTTATTCTTCTCAGACTAAACTTATCATTACATCGCAATAAAATGTTGTATGTTTATTTTTAACTACTATGGTAGACTCTTATAAACAAAACAGTATACAGGATGAAGCGAAATTCGCGTATTCGGGCGTCACAGCGCGACTCCACACATGCCAGCGATAAAAAAAAAGTCTCTCACTAAAGTTCGTCCTGCGAGTATATCCGGCAGAAAAAGAACGTTGAAGAGTGGCAATCTGGCAACACTGTGACCACATGTAGGATAAGTATCTCTGTCAGCACATACTTCTCGTGATGTACAGTTGGTGCAGTGGATAGAGTTATGGGTTGGCATGCAGGAGCTCGCGGGTTCGATCCAGGGTTGAGGCGAACTTTTTTTTTTTGTTCCTAATTCCCATCGGACATTACATACTGTAATACAGTAAGACACCATTTCTTAGATCACATGTATCCTACATTTACAAAATTTAGTAACGCTGAGCACGTTGTAACGCACCTAGTAGATGAAATGGTGCGAATAAATTCAAATCCACGACGTGGAAAGGGCGTCTTTAAAAGCTGACCAATGAAAATGAATGATCGTGCCTTTGTAGGATCTTAGTATGTAAGTGCAAATAGTTTCTAGATGACCCGCTGCAATCGCTGTCGACGATTAAGATGCCAGATACCATACCACCTGGACTACATTTACGAAATACAAAACATACGCCTCAAACCAGGATCGACCCCTCGACCTTCTGCTTGCTAACCCAAAACTCTATCCACTGCACCAACTGTACAGAACGACTAATATGTGCTGGGGAGGTAGTTACCCTACATGTGGAGACATTTTTTATTGTTGGCATGTGAGGAGACGCGCTGTGACGCCCGAGTGCGCGAATTTCGCTTCACCCTGTATAATGAATTCATGTAATTCTTAACTATAATGTAAAGCACAAATTTATGTATTAATATTACGTTAGGTGGCGTCTGCTGCATATAACTAGGACTGACATTCGGTGAATATGTTGTATACTCTCGATGAATATTCAATAACCAGCTGTCTGTGTTTGTGCAGGGTTATCTCTAAAAGGACCCCATTGATTTTGGTGTGTCATTCTCCGTTATATAAAGCAATTTACTGAGTAAGGTTTAGGCGTATGAAAAGCAAAGCAAATCAAAGTCATCTCCGTACAGGCCATGAAGTCCCAGGGAGTGGTGGAAGGTAAAGGCTTCCACTATTCATAACCTCGGCACTTGATGGGGTAGAGTGGTTAGCTCTACGCCCGGCCGCCTTTGCCTCCAGGAATTAATCTGGTACTTATTTTTGGTGTAGGCTGAGTGAACATCAGAGCCATATGCACCTCCGGAACTGGAAATCTCATTTCTTAAATTTTAAGACTTCCGGACGGAGATTCGAACCCACGTCTTTCCGGGCGAACCGAGTACGCCTTTACCGCCTCGGCCAGGCAGTCCCCTTAGGCGTATGAAACATTACCTATAACAAAAGAAAATCGGGGACTGGCAATTTTAGTTTTGGGAGCCTCGGTAAAGAACGAGCATTTTCTTGGCTTGCGCTACCTAAATCTTCAATGATAGACCCCGATCATGTGAGAGAGAGTTGTTAATCAACACAAAAATGCATAATTTAACTCTACAGGCAGACAACTACCGGGCACTTCAATTTACAGTATTCGTATATAGCGATGGTTTTCTTCTAGAAGGTATGAAACTGCTGTATCCTAGGTCAGTTCTTGCGTTAGAGAGGGTACTTAATCTAGGGATAAATTGATTTGCGGGTAAGGAAGCTCGTGTTTTGCCGGGCTGGGAACTCATCTGTAGGCGCTGGACGTGCGAAAAGCGCTGTAGTGACGCTATTGAGCTCCAGTGGTCGTCAACTTGTTGCTCGAGAAGGAATAAACAGTACGTGGTGACCAGCTCTTGCTTATTAACTGAACGTGATAATACTTCAGTTCAACCCCCGCATGGAAACAGTCTCACCTGAGCCCCACTGACTCACCCTAACCCCTCGCATGTAACATGACCACCCTCGACTGACTTCATCCCCGACGTACAGACCGGGATGAAAGTTTCTCTTTTAATCTGAGTCTTTACCGAAGATAATAGGATTACAGTATTGTCCATAATTCTCCCTTGAGATCGTATTTCAGTTCGAACGGGGAAGATAATCCTTGACTGGATATATTTGATCATACTTTAGTTATTTGGTTTAAAAGCTTCATCTACCAACCTTGTAGACCATCATGCTTGGACGTCGCGACTATTACAGATTTAGATGGATCGATAGATAGACAGATAGGTAGATAATTTAAGCGAAGTTATAGCTCCTGGATCTCTCCTCTACTTTATTACTGCAGTTGCTATGAGTAATGTTAGGAAATAATAAAGACATCTTGACAGTCAGGCAGGAGATGTTAAGTACGGTATACGCGCTATTAGTGGCGTGTAAGTCCGGCTCCATGGCTAAATGGTTAGCGTGCTGGCCTTTGGTCATAGGGGTCGATTTCCGGCAGGGTCTGGAATTTTAACTATCATTGGTTAGTTTCGCTTGCACGGGGGCTGGGTGTATGCGTTGTCTTTAATATCATTTCATCCTTATCACGACGCCTACGGGAGTCGATTCAAGAGACCTGCACCTGGCGAGCCGAAGTTGTCCTCGGACACTCCCGGCACGAAAAGCCATACGCCATTTCATTTCATTTCAGCGGCGTGTAAAAATTCACCATAATTTGTTTCAGCAATAATATGCCAGGATAAGTAAATCAGCTATGGCCTTCTGAATTCAATTTGGCGGGTTCGATTTAATCTCAGTCCGTTGGTGTTAGAAGGTGCTCATATTAGCCTGCCTTATTTAGTGGCACGGAAAAGATCTCCTGTAGGCAAAATTGAAGCATGGTGTCTCCGAGACCCATAAATGTAATTGGTGGGATGGAAAGCCAATACCATTATTATTATTATTATTATTATTATTATTATTATTATTATTATTATTATTATTATTATTATTATTATTATTATTAAAATAATGTCTGAATTAAAGACGACATTGAACCAAGTTCTCGGAGTTACAGAACAAACTAATTTCTCTGATTTTTACAAAACTTTTCTTCACTTCCCTGAACGACATCAATTAGTGTTCTTTTGATTATAATACCAAAGTTTTAGAGCTTCAGAACAACAATACAATTCATTAAAAAAGGGTAAAAGTATTCCCTGCAAATTTGAAAGAGATCAATTATCATACTTTTGAAATTAAGCTCCATCCCCATCAGGCACAGTGAAATGAATCTTGCCGTATACTTGTTGCAGTTTGCTGTACATCATGCATTTAATAATGCGTAAATATCAACGAACACCTACTGCTCAATCAGTCAGTCAGTCAGTCAGTACTGATCTGCATTTAGGTCAGTCGCCCAGGTGGCAGATTCCCTATCTGTTGTTTTCCTAGCCTTTTCTTAAATGATTTCAAAGAAATTGCAAATTTATTGAATATCTCCCTTGGTAAGTTATTCCAATCCCTAGCTCCCCTTCCTATAAATGAATATTTTCCCCATTTGTCCTCTTCAATTCCAACATTTCTTTCATATTGTGATCTTTCCTACTTTTAAAGACGCCACTCAAACTTATTCGTCTACGAGTGTCATTCCACGCCATCTCTCCGCTGACAGCTCGGAACATACCACTTAGACGAGCAGCTCGTCTTCTTACTCCCAGTTCTTCCCGCCTCAAACTTTGCAACAAATTTGTAATGCTATTTTGTCGGAAATCACCCAGAACAAATCGAGCTGCTTTTCCTTGGATTTTTTCCAGTTTTTGAATCAAGTAATCCTGGTGAGGGTCCCATACACTGGAACGATATTCTAGTTGGGGTATTACCAGAGACTGTCCGACTCGTTGGCTGAATGATCAGCGTACTGACCTTCGATTCAGAGGGTCCCGGATTCGATTCCCAGCCGGGTCGGGGATTTTAACCTTAATTGGTTAATTCCAATGGCTCGGGAGCTGGGTGTGTGTGGCGTATTCAACATTAGAAATCACCCTAGGTAGGGCCCTCATCTTTGCAGACATGCAGGTCGCCTAATAGGCCGTTTACTAGGAAAAGACCTGCAACAGGCCTCTTCGGAGGCCATACACCATTATTATTATTACCAGAGACTTATCTACCCTCTCCTTTACATCCTTACAACAACCCCTAAACACCCTCATAACCATGTGCAGAGATCAGTACCCTTTATTTACAATCCCATTTATGTGATTACACCAATGAGGATTCTTGTTACTTAATATATGAATATCTACATTGAATATCGCGGGAAACATTAAAAATTAAATAATTGAAGTTCAACCAATTCAATACATAAAAGAAAGAAATGTAGTAATTACATTCTTATTTAAATGGGACTGGTTTCGACCTTAGTCCAGGTCATCGTCAGCCGTAAAAACAAGTAGGCGAAATCACACAATGTTTATGAATATTGGAGAAATGGGTCAGTTTCACACTCTGTCAGGCACAAAGTCACAACACTATCAAATAATATATGAAGATACTGGCCGCACTTAAGCGACTGCAGCTATCGAGCTCGGTAGCATTATTATTATTAGGCCTGTCTGTGTCGGTGCAACGTAAAGCCAATTAAAAAACAACATGTCCATGCTCAACTCGCACTTGTTATACAACTCTGACGAATGAACGCAAGTGATTGTAAGAGTTTTCCTGAATGAAAATTGGAATACTCATCTTACCAACGACGAAATTGCGAAATTCATCTCCTTATAACTGTGAAAATTTCTGCAGTTAGGCCTGTATATCCTTCTGTTATAATTTATAGTTTGTTTTCTGTATATTCCACTTTTCCCTAATTGAACAGTACATATGAGTCAATTTTTGCAGCAGTTATCGGGTTCCTCTCTCGTTAGATAGGCCTATTACGGTATTTTCCTCCCTCTTTTGAAAGCTGTTCTCTTGGCTGCCACCCTCGTCGTTCGTCGTTACAGCCGTCTCGGATTTCCACGCACCTTTTTCTCACATAACTCACACAAGTGTAGGCAAGGCAACGTTTTCGTAGTTCTGAATATGATAAGTGACAGTGATGTGGCAATATGTGGAAATAATCGAGGGGAAGCATGATCGTAACTTGGAGGAATTTGTTCTTACCAGAAAAAAGAGCCATATTTATGTTAAAACTGTTACTCTCTTTGGGAATCCAGTCCAAAACATCTTAAACCAGTAGTTAATTTGCCAGTTCCTACAAGCTCAACCTGTAGGCATATTTTAGCATTATTTCAAATGTATAACCAGTTATAAAGAAAGGCACATCCACTATTGCATATAAATTATTTTCCACATTCAGATGAAGCAATCTCAAAATTCTATGACCTGAAGGATAATATGCCTAAAAGGCAACAGTGAGAGCTATAGTTGATAATGTACACAAGACTTGTACAGTTGGTTTTTGAAGAAAATGTGGGTGGTAAGAACGGTAGCCGTAGACCAAGGTATGAATATGACAAGTAGATTAGAGCAGATGCAGGATGTAATAGTTACGTAGAAATGAAAAGATTAGCGCAGGATAGGGTGGCAGCTGCACCTGACCAGTCTATGGACTTTTGAGTCAAACAACAACAACAACAACAACAACAACAGCCTTTATCTTATAGAAATCATGTTAATCTGGATTAATATATTTTCCAGTATTAGAATCACTTGAAGTTTAAATACAAAAGATCCCACGGCACTTAACGCCCTTGAAAGGGCCTTGATCTGCCCAGCGACCGCTGCTCAGCCCGAAGGCCTGCAGATTACGAGGGATAGTGTGGTCAGCACGACGCATCCTCTCGGCTGTTATTCTGGACTTTCGAGACCGGGGCCGCTATCTCACCGTCAGGTATCTCCTCAATTCTAATCACGTAGGCTTAGTGGACCTCGAACCAGCCTTCAGGTCGAGAGAAAAATCCCTGACCTGGCCGGGAATCGAACCCGGGTCCTCCGTGCGAGAGGCATGCACGGTACCCCTACACCACTGGGCCGGCTTCGAAGTTTAAATAGCTTATATTAATTTTAACTGAGTGTTTCGTAGTTCAATGAACATCTCATATTTAAGCATAAAACCAGCCATTAGGTAATGCCACGCATAGCGCTAATTTCCGTTCGTTGTTGTCACCCTTGCAACACCGCTCATATATTTCTGCATCAGTACAGTGATTCCATGTGTTACTCCAACCGCATGATTAAATATAGCAGTGTTCGTGCGTGCACATAAAGACCATCGACGCTAATAAAATAGAATGCGGGATGTGATGCTTTTTTTTAAATCCCCGAAAAATGAATTATTCCCCTGGTATGTTCATTTTATTTCAAATAGTTACATGAACTAGTGAACTGATGTTCTGACTGATGAGTTACGCTGTGAAATTCCTCCGTACATCTCGTATAAATGAGAAAAAATAATGACTGAACTAGGAAAATTTTATTTAATGCTATTTGTTCGGAGCGTCGACCTATGAAGATCTTTTGCAGATGTACTTGCACCTTACGTGAGGATCCTGCTTACGTAAATGGCGGAAGTGTAAAGTGTTGAATGTGAGGAAAGAAACGTTGAGGACGACACAAACACCCAGTCACCAGTCTAGGGATATTAATCATTTACTATTAAAAGCCCCTGACCCGGCCGGGAATCGAACCCGGGGCCGTCGGGTGACAGGCGGATGCGTTGCGCCCTACACCGCGGGGCCGGACAACTTGGAATATTACTGTGCATTATGATCAGAACTTTTAGCAAAAGTTGCATTATGGGGACTTGTAAATTGGGGATTACTTAAGACTTCATTGGTATTTATTGTGATGTATCCGTAATAATTGAGCCTAGGTCAATTAGTGCATCATCACGAAACTATCACTGCTTTTCATTTTGGTAAGAGCCGCACGCCTCGGTAGGAAGATTATTTGAGGATCAAGCGACAGTGAAAGAATGTCTCATATTGCTAGGAGGCAGTCGTACAGACTAATCGGCGACTTCCACGAAATCGCATTACCAGCATGAGATATTGCAACGCGTCATCCAGAGATACTGTGCGATGTGTAGGCTGAAGTTGCCCGTCATAGCCAGAATCTGTAGAGAATGGTAAAGAGAGAATGCAACACACGCAGAGAATAATGTGACCGTCAGAAGCAGACGAGTTAAAGGGATAACGAAATTTTTTTTTTTTACGCCCTATTAACTATTTTTGCATTGGAGGCGTAAGTGTGCCAGAATTTTGTTCTACAGTTGTTCTGTTACTTGCTGATATATACAGGATGGTCAGAAATAACGGAACCGGCTATATGTGCGTTAGAGCGTTGGTCATACTGATACGCAATTTGAAAAAATTACGTCGATATCTCGCGACGTTGTCATTTTGTTATCAGATCGCCTCGCGGGTTACTTCAGATGGGCTTTGCGAGGCGGTCTGTACGTGACTTATGACCGGCTTGAGAGCGCCAATAGAAGAAATAAACTTCTCCAGGGGAGGCACTAGAACAAGCACCTTTCTGCTAATAGTTTTGGCCCATAGCAGGCACGCTACGATGGTACTGGCTGAAATCCACGATATGTTAGTGTTCGATGCGCATTTCTCGGCATGGTTCTCAAGTCCGATCAAGCCTCAAGGAGATTTACCAACATCGCCTTGTAAATTCTATTTGAATTAGCTAACTTCAGCAGCTGATAAAATGACAACGGCACGAGATATCGACGTATCAGTGTGACCAACTCTCTAAAGCTTATATACTCGGTTCATGTTATTTCCGAACATCTTGTATACCAACACGAAGCTGCCGTTTTTGAGCTCTTTCAAATATCACCGGAATGAGCTGGTATTGAACATGTTATCATGGGCCCACAAAACTACTACTCTACCATTGGACTAGCTGAGTGCAGTTCACCGTTTTTAGCAGGATGGCATTTTCCGATGAAATGATATGGTATATGGCTTTTAGTGCCGAGAGTGTCCGAGGACAAGTTCGGCTCGCCAGATGCAGGTCTTTTTATTTCACACCCGTAGGCGACCTGCGCGTCATGATGAGGATGAAATGATGATGAAGACGATACATACACCCAGCCTCCGTGCCAGCGAAATTAACCAATTATGGCTAAAATTCCCGACCCTGCCGGGAATCGAACCCGGGACCCCTGTGCCTAAAGGTCAGCACGCTAACCATTTAGCCATGGAGATGGGACACCGCCATCAGTGGCGTCAACCAGTAGTGTCTCACAGTTACGTATTCCTTTATATCAAACAATACGCCAGAACCTGCAATATTAGACCTACAGTACGTGATGTGCACGTATCGTGCTCAAACTCTCTCGGAGTCTTACGTGCTGACATTTTCTCGGAGAAAATTCCAGGTTGTTATCTCATCCTGTGTAGATTTCACGAGCAGCAGCTGGAGTCACAATTACCTAGCTCGTTCTCCCCATCAATTGTAAGGTTCAGGTGTGAAGTGCTGTACTGTGTTTCTATTGATTCTTTTCTCCCCTCAAGTGAAGTAGTTAATGGATGGTCCATACTTGTGAGTGCTCGCTGGTCTCCTAGCTGTCTTGGAGGGGAGCTCTCTTTCTGACCCTGCCACTCGATGACGTTAAAACTAGCTGGCCTGCTCTGCAATGATGGACGAGAGGCGTATAACTTGATCGTACCATTGTAGTTCTTGGCATATAATACTTCTTTCTTTTTATTCCAGTAATAGGTCCCTCCGTAAAAATCCGCGTGTCTCGAACTAGAGTACACCATACATTCTTTAATACCTAATTTCAAAACTATGAAGCCTATAAAATATACAGTGTGTCTCGAAGTAAGTAAAATAACCTTACGAAGGTCCGCAGTTCATAAATTATTATTATTATTATTATTATTATTATTATTATTATTATTATTATTATTATTATTATTATTATTATTATTATTATTCAGTTCCTTGGCATTGAGGCCCTCTGTTCAGAGGGTCCGGGATTCGATTTCCAGCCGGGTCGGGGATTTTAATATTGTGTGATTAATTCTTCTGGCACGGACACTGGTTGCCTGCGTTCGTCCCAACACTCTCCTCTTCATATTCAGACAAAACATCACACTGCCAATCATCACAGAAACATGCAACAGTAATTACATCCCTCCAGGTAGGTTTGGCGTCAGGGAGGATATCCAGCCGTAGAAATAGGCCAAGTCCTCATGTGTGGCAACCCCACAAGGTGTGGGAAAAGCAGTAGAAGATTATTATTATTATTATTATTATTATTATTATTATTATTATTATTATTATTATTATTATTATTATTATTATTAAATTTAGCTGGTGGTTTGACCGAAGGAGGAGCTTGAAGTAGAGTGCGATGTTTGTGAGAGAGGTATTAACTTCGTTGGCCCCTCAGCTTATACCACCGGCCATACCATGTTTCAGGCAGTATCCATACGCAACGTGTAAGAAGCAATCTAAGTACATCACTGGACAGATTATCATATCATATCACTGCGGATTCAGGACATATTCTGCCTGTGTAATGAGGAAGAAGCAATACTGTAATTACCTCACTGCACTGCACCTGTTCACATCATTTCACTAGATCTTCAGGACTTTTTCTCTATGCGTAATGTGTAAGAAGCAATTTCCCTTTTTACAATTTGCTTTACATCGCACCGGCACAGATAGGCCTTATGACGACGATGGAATAGGAAAGGGCTAGGAGTGGAAAGGATGTGGCTGTGTTCTTAATTAAGGTACAGACCCAGCATTTGCCTGGTGTGGAAATGGGAAACTACGGAAAATTATCTTCAGGGCTGCCGACAGAAGGATTCGAACCCACTATATCCCTAATGCAAGCTCACAGCTCCGCGATACTAACTGCACGGCTAACTCACTCGGTTATTTAGAAAATAATATTTCCTAAAGGCTAACAAGAAAGACCTGGTCTAGTGAAATGCGTATCTCCTTTGATATATGAAGAAGAGAATTTAATTATGTTTACTTACGCTTATTAGTTCCAGGATAGGCCATTCTCACTTTATTCGATTTTGATTGAATAGGTACTTTTAAAGTTATCCAAATGAACAGGCCCCACGCACACGTTCAGAGTTTAATAGAGCTTCAATAAGGAGGAAAATAATAACACACTTCGAAAAGATTAATCCATTACTAAACTGTAATTTAACATAAACCATGAACGCCGATACACTCCCTAGCAATTTCATACCTGTCACCGAAATTGTAACGTGCGATAAAGTTTGTTTTACTAATCTCCGATAGCAGCTAACCGCAATCTCCCCCACATGCCACGACTGATTGCTTTTGATTCGCCATCTACTTTCGGATAGTGTACGTCATGGGGAAAAGGCGGGCTCAGCACGAAGTGGTCGTGCGGTGGCATAAACAGGTAGCGCAAGATAAGGCACAGCAAGATGTCAACTGAGCGACATTTCCATTACTCACCCCTTCGATACTTACCACACACCTCACTCAATAATTTATGCATGGATGGAGTTTGAATTCATTGAGTAAGGGAAAGTTAACTGTTAAGGAGATGTCATCATTAATGGAAAACGTTAGTACAATATTTAACAAGTTGCTTTACTTCGCACCGACACAGATAGATCTCATGGCGACGATGAGGCAGGAAGGGGCTTGGAGTGGGAAGAAAGCGGTCGTGGCCTTAATTAAGGTACAGCCCCAGCATTTGCCTGGTTTGAAAATGAGAAACCACGGAAAACCATCTTCAGGACTGCTGACAGTGGAGTTCGAGCCCATTATTTCCCGAATACTGGTAAATATCAGTGTAAAAATAAAGAGAATTCTGCTTTAGGGAAAATGAGGTGCATTGCTTAAAGGCGATGATCTGAATCTCACCTCACGTTGAGAGACTAGGCAGATTATCCTCTTTTTCTCCCCTTAAGAGGAGTCAGAATCCTAAAATTATAAATTTCGGGCTTTTTTCAATTTTCGATCTGGTAAATATCATCCGTGCGTTCTAGGGGTAGTGAGTCCGCTTCCCGGACTCGATTTCTGTGTAGGTCAAGGTTTACCTGTATTCGATAAGGTCCACTGAGCCTATTTTGTAACAATTCAAGAGATATCTGACCGTGATACCAAGTTTCATGGTCTCGGGAAGCCATGCGGCTACCATCTACACGGAGTAAGAAAACATACAATACAACAATACAACTCCGCGGCAAATATCACTGAATTATGAACTTATTTGACTGCTTTCGTCTTGAATTTTAATTCGTTACATGAAAGTTATAATCACCCGAAACCTTACTTAATATGGTATAGACTGTCGTGGAAGCATTTTCGTATGGTAATATTAGAGTCTAACAAATGTTAAGTGATTACAGCTCTTACCTGTGATGTTAGGTCTGATAAGAGGATGATAGCTGACGTCTGAAGCGGAATATTTACCTTCACTGGAGAGAAGTACAGACGGCCCTGCTTACACGCCCGTAAGATGTAGTTCAGTTCAGCTATCCTCCAGGGTCTTACGGTCAGTGTGAGTTTCTAAGATCTTGCCCCTGTGGAAGTCGTTTCGATAACATCCAATACCAAGACACATTCGATCTGAAGATGATAGGTGCGTTTATGTTAACATGAATTTCTTGAACTACACTTCTTTTACCAAGATACGGTTGAAATTACTCCATTTTACGTAGTTCTATTGAAAACTCCCCTATTTATAAACCAGCTGACATAAAAGTCTTTGGTTTGCGTGAGTTCGCAGTGAATGTTTAATTCTTTACGTTGGTGGTATTGCTATAACCAGGACGATTCTCTAGAATCCAATACTTGGTAGCAATTAATTGCCTCATTGTATGAAAATGTGCAGTGAGCTGGTGCAATTAACTAAACTGAAGTTTAATATTGTATTCAGTTGTACAGATTCTTCTGATAACTCAGAAATATTATTTTAGAAATTTTGTTTCAGGAGTACCACTAATTAAAAGTATATAAATCCTCATAACTTCTATTAATCTAATGGAGACTTCACCAGACTCGGTCATCAGAAGAATTGACAGTGGAGGGCTGAGTGGCTCAGACGGTTGAGGGGCTGGCCTTCTGATCCCAACTTGCCAGGTTCGATCCTCTCTTAGTCCGGTGGTATTTGCAGGTGCTGAAATACGTCAGCCTCATGTCGATAGATGAACTGGTGGGACTAAAGTCCGGCACATCGGCGTCTCCGAAAACCGTAAAAGTAGTTAGTGGGTCGTAAAGCAAATAACATTATTACAACTTCAGCAACACTGCACATAATACTGGATTGATGTACTGATCTGCTTAGTGCGGTGAGCCAGTACGCTACACAACACACGCAGGGAAGTTTGAATTTACACAGAGAAGACAGTGAAACATAATGTTTTGCAACATTTTGCCTTGTTAAGTTTGTATCTTTATGAAGTGAGCAGGCAATGAGTTAAATAATTAGCATTTCCCCATTTCAAGTTTGACTTCCTACACAGTTACTAATCATTCCATAAAATGCCGTTTTTTAGGAAATTTCCTATTTGTTAACATATTAATGGTCTGTAACATTTCAAAGGGTTTGCCAGTGGGAAAATATCAGGTTCATTAATGCAATTTCTTGAAATATAGAAACCTTCGAACATTTTCATATAAATGGAGTTTTCTCCCCCTCCTCATTGTCATCATAATCATAAACCAATGTGTTATAAAAAAAACTAGCTCATTTTATTATTCAAGCGCGTTTTTTTTTGCTAGGGGCTTTACGTCGCACCGACACAGATAGGTCTTATGGCGACGATGGGATAGGAAAGGCCTAGAAGTTGGAAGGAAGCGACCGTGGTCTTAATTAAGGTAAAGCCCCAGCATTTGCCTGGTGTGAAAATGGGAAACCACGGAAAACCATCTTCAGGGCTGCCGATAGTGGGATTCGAACCTACTATCTCCCGGATGCAAGCTCACAGCCGCGCGCCTCTACGCGCACGGCCAACTCGCCCGGTCAAGCGCGTTTTAATAAATGTAAACACTGAATTTAACTACTCACATATTTGTGGGGGCTTAGGTACTTTTATTCAGTTCAAATGGATAACGTACACAGCAAGGTATTAATTCAGTCATTATTCCAATATCTTAGTTTCAAATTCTTATATTCCAATGTATTTATTTCAATGTTAAGGGGGTGTTCTGCCCGAAGGCAGGTCCGAACCTCCGCAGAGGTGTAACTGAGCCGGAGTTTACGTACGGTAGGGTGGCCAGTACCTTTCCGCTCCTCTATTCCCTTACCCCCACCCAACAGCGCGTGGCAACCCATCCACTTCTCGACCACGCCCAATGTTGCTTAACTTCGGAGATCTCACAGGATCCGGTGTTTCAACACGGCTACGGCCGTTGGCGATTTCAATGTTGACACAATACAAATGACGTAATTTACCTCAGTGAAAATATGTGGCAAAAATAAAATAAAATAAAATTCATATTCCCTCTATTTCTCCGCACCTATCTTGCATTACTTTGTTGGTATAACTAAATTAAGATCTGAAAGACTGGAGGCTGGATAAATAATAGAACGTGCATTAATTCAAATTACATTTAATACATATTTCATAAGACATTCTTCGGAGATGGCGTAAGAAATAGAACTTGACATGATGTAAGTTGTTTAGATGTTGATAGATATTTTTCTGGTTTCATATTTATCCATCGTACAATCACGCACTTTTCGTCGTGAAGCGCCTTCTTTAGTAAAACGTTGAGTACAAACTCATTTATCTGACATCATCGTGGAGATTAGAAGTTTTGTGCAACGGTAGAAGTGTGCTTACCACTTAACTCCAAGGATGAAACATGAATTCCCATAAAATGTTAGCTTCCATCCTTCTGTAGTTATCATATTGGTGATATTAAATAATCTTCATGGGTCGTGTTTTAATATTTTGAACCGCTAATATAATGTCACCCCCGTATTAGCCAGTTACGTCAAATCCCCTTCCAAGTTATGATTGAAAAACAGTGCCATTTTCAGATCTGTATTTTCGAAGTTGTCCTGTAACATATAGCTGTGAACTTGAATATAATTTTCTCCACTTTTTTTTTCTGGATAATGTCAGGTTTCTGACATAAAATATATATTTAATATTCAGTCACGTACATTAGCCTTAGTTCTGAATTACAGTTCTTCACACACATCAGAACTACAAATACTCTCGTACAGTTATACGAGACGCTTTATAGTTCCTATACAATGTTCCAAGTGAGATTAAATTACGGAACTGTATGTTGCCCAAAACTGTGTGTAGAAACCTCAAGAGGAGTTTACTATCACTATTTCAACTAAAGAACATTTATGAACTTCCGATCTCCATAGCGATTCGTTGTTTTCCGGTGTCCACTCTTGACCTTTAGATATATTGGAGGCAGTGACCTCCTAAAGAGAACACATTTTTTAGTGAATCATTAGAACGTTCCTCTTAAACAGTAAAATTCTTCACTAATCATCTAAGTTATTTATCAATGAAATATTCAAAGTCTTGTAATTTATTATATGTCGAATTTGCTTCCGGTATTCAAAATAATGAGCAAAAATTAAATTCCATCAACATTAAAATATACCTTTAGAATTTTTTTTTGCTAGGGGCTTTACGTCGCACCGACACAGATAGGTCTTATGGCGACGATGGGATAGGAAAGGCCTAGGAGTTGGAAGGAAGCGGCCGTGGCCTTAATTAAGGTACAGCCCCAGCATTTTCCTGGTGTGAAAATGGGAAACCACAGAAAACCATTTTCAGGGATGCCGATAGTGGGATTCGAACCTACTATCTCCCGGATGCAAGCTCACAGCCACGCGCCTCTACGCGCACGGCCAACTCGCCCGGTAGAATACCTCTTCAAGGGCTCGCAAAAGACGTAGGCCTACTTAAGTTATTATTACATGACAATTCCGCATAATGTGCCCGAGTCATTCCACCTAGAGGTTCATTATTTAATAGTAACAAATCTTTCATCCATAGCGGTGGACTCCTTGAATGGTGAACCGTAAAGTAAAGTGAACTCGTGTCCTCATCCCGAGGTGGTGCAGCTCTTTTCAGGCACACCCCCATTGGAGGTGAGCTGCACATACCATTTCGGGCAATACCGGGATTCGAACCCGGGCCCCCGAGGACGGCAGCTAATAACACTAACCGTTACACTACGGAGGCGTGAAGTGAGCATAATGTGTTCATCTTAATATTATTTCAATTTCAACATATTCAACATAGTGAATAATGAAATAAAATATCATCTAATACAAGAGCGAAAGTGCTTGACCTACTCGTTTTGTTTCTTATCTCATGCGCAAAACTTCACTTTAGGCCCTTGTAACATACTTTTAGTGTGTAAAGGTAATGAATGCACAGTTTGGAAACTCTGTGTTTCTCTTCTATCCCGACTGCACAAATGTCGGTGGATTGTTGTGTTGGTTGCCTAACCTAACATAACCTAACCTAACCTGCAACGTGCTCTTCGGCTCCAGCCTATCTCACTCTAGGACGAGCGGTTCATTTGGAAAAGCGCTGGAAGGCAGTGTGCTACGTTGTCAGTTTTGAAGGTAAGCTGCTACACATGTTATATTTGCGATCCTGAATCGTTAGGTTTTGCGGTAAAGCGTTGTACTAATTTGCAGTAATGAAAATTGGATGACTTGCGGTGTTATCATGCCGTTTTCCGCATAAGCAATTCACTGAGGTTAAAACCCTGTGACAAAACATTCTATCCCAACCAGCAACGAAGTTAAGGATAGCGGAAGCCTCCACCTTCCACTCGTACAGTGGCCTTCATGGTCTATATGGGGATGGTTTTCCTAAGCACGCTTTCAATCAATGGTTGCCAATTCCAGAATTGATATTTGAATTTGAAATAAATATTATATTGGTACGGAAAGAGAAAACATACCCTCAATATGTATATTTTATATATTAAAAATAATTGAAGCGAAACATGAATACAGGCTTTTATTTGAAGACATTAACACATACAGTGTTGCAGAATTTGGCTAAACCTTGAAACCTTGTACTGCCCTCAGAATCTTGGAGTATTTTATAGCATATTTGACAAAACCAGTGTGTGGCATACTGAAATAAACGACTAATAAAAATTCAGATCCATTCTGTTAGAAATCACTGAAGGGCAATGCATCATTATATTCCCCGGAAACAAATGTGTTAATCAAGTGGTCTGAATAGTCCCGGAGTTGCTCTGATTAGGAATCAGCAACAGAAACCCAGTGTGAGAGCACTTATATTCGATGTCACTGAGCACATCTCCATGTCAGATCTCCATAGCGATCCGTTGGGTATTCATGCTTGACCTTCAGATACATTGGAGACAGTGACCTCCTTGAGAGAACACATTTATTTTACTGAAGCATGAGAAAGGTTATCATAAACACTAAAATTCTTCACTAATGAGCCAAGTAATTTAATTTATTCCGTGCCAACTGGTTTGATACATTCAATTTAATGAGGAAATCTCAGTTTTCACCGACATAAACCATACCATAAGAAACCCTTTTTGGATCCTGTGCTGATCTATGTATAAATTTCATCTCACATACGAGAAAGTTTCGTAATAAGCGGAGAATTGGCATGTGTTTCAAAATTTGGAAACGTACACCGGACAATTGCCTTAGAATTCGGAATTTAGGTTGAAAATCGGACAGTTGATGACCCTATTCATATCTAAAAAGTGACCAAATCTCTAGGTGCTCGACCACAATAAAACACGCCCACACCTGAAGAAGTAGTCCTTCATCTTTTCCATCTTTCTTCCCTTCTTCCACACATCCCATATCTTCATCATGCTTCCGTTCCCCTTATGTATTTTCCTATCTCCTATTACTCCCGACTCTATTAGTTGTATCCTCCTGTTTCTTTCTCAGGGTACAGCCCCTTGTTCCTCCCTCCTGCACTGGCTATGTCTAATATGTGATGAAGTCAGTCTCGAGGTCTCTCCTCATTGTGAACAGAACTGTTGTTCCCCGTTGTTCATTACTCGCTTCAGAGGGACGAACGCTTTATGATACTGCGCACGGGCGTAAAATGTCTTCAAGATGAGTTCTTTCCGAAGCGAAATTGGAACTGAAATTTTCAATTAAGTGGAATCGCAATGCAGATCAATAGTGAAGGGTTTATGGCTGGGGACCTAATTAGTTGAAGGGAAGGAGATTGTGACGTCCACGTCATTGTTGGTAAGTTATTCCTTTGAAACAAGGAACTATGTTCTCCTTTCATACCACATTGCGTGTGAATGACAGGCACGGAAATTTGATCACTCCACTCCCTTTCTTTTACACCCCTTCTGCAAGCAGTAAGACGGAGCGAAATGAATCTTGGTGTATTGAAGTGGTTAGATGCTTCTCCTTTCGTCCAGGGTAAATAATTTAGTTTTAATAATTAATACTTTCGTAGGTCATTTAATGTAAGTCATAGTTGTCGCACTATGTTAGGTACTATATTGCTCCATGGCTAGGTGGTCACTGTCTTCGCCTTCGGTCCTTAGCGTCGCTGGTCGATTCCCGACTGGGCCATATTTCCCTTGTCTCGAGTTCGGGGCTTGTTCTGTCCCCAAGACATCTACAATTCACACTACACACAACAATATCCTACAGGATATAACCTTGGATAGGGCCTGTCACATTAAAATGTGATAGAGCGAACGCCTAAAAATCATTTTATCTCAATATAACACTTAGTGTCCGGCTCCATGTATGAATGGTTAGCGTGCCGGCCTTTGGTCACAGGGGTCTCGGGTTCGATTCCCGGCAGTGTCTGGAATTTTAACCATCATTGGTTAATTTCGCTGGCTCGAGGGCTGGGTGTATGTGTCTTCTTCATCATCATCATTTCACCCTTATCACGACGCGCAGGTCGCCTACGGGTGTCAAATCAAAAGATCTGCACCTGGCGAGCCGAACATGTCCTCGGACACTCCCGGTACTAAAAGCCATACGCCATTTCATTTCATTTCACACTTAGAAAATTATAACATACCTGTTAAAGGATACATTTACGATATTGATATTAGTTTCTATAATTACTGCAATCTTTCACTCAGGGAATTTTGTGTTGATCACTTTTCATTGAAGATTATCCACATTAGGTGCAATGAAGTACCTAAATGCGATATGTGCACGTACATTTTTTGCATTATCTTTCAAGCTTCCGTCACCTTTTGAGTCAACTTTATGTAACCCCACCACTTAATCCGACTCAGACACTCAGTTCCATCGAGGTCATTTATTCCTCAGTGTCGCGATTACCATTATCATGCTTTCTATTTATTTACTTGGGCCTTGTTTAGTGGCAAAAATTAGGGATCTAGGCCCTCTCTTACACTTAACCATATTATGTTTACACAATACAAAATTAAACAATAAATTCAAATAAATGAATATAATTAAATATTAATTTAAACAATTAAATTAATATTATAAACTGGCGTAATTTAAGGCTTACAGAAAACATCAAGTAATTACGATCATCAATGTTAATTAATGAGGAATAGAGAAATCTGAATTTAACATTAGAACATTCATTAAGAACAAGTATAAACACAGTAAAATAAATAAATTGTGAATTAATAAAATTATGCAGTGCATGATCATAATAATTTCTGAGATTGAAATTAAAAAGTAAAACACACAATACATTCTCTCTCTCTTTGAGTCCAACCCTTCCTACCGAGCTCGATAGCTGCAGTCGCTTAAGTGCGGCCAGTATCCAGTAATCGGGAGATAGTGGGTTCGAGCCCCACTGTCGGCAGCCCTGAAAATGGTTTTCCGTGGTTTCCCATTTTCACACCAGGCAAATACCGGGGCTGTACCTTAATTAAGGCCGCTTCCTTCCAATTCCTACGCCTTTCCTATCCCATCGTCGCCATAAGATATCTGCTGCGACGTAAAGCAAATAGCAAAAAAAAAAAAAACCTTCCTAAGGGTGTAGTGGCATCACGCGACAAGCCTCTTGGTGATCCGCCGCGAGGAGTCTCTGCTTTGGAGATGGTGACTTGCTTGTTGTTAGCTCATCCTGCTCAAGTTCTTGATCTGGTCCATACATCGGAACGGTGCACGTCCTCTAGGTCTTCGGTCGTCGACTGTTCTTCTATAATATGTATTTCCATTGTCTTCTGTCTTCTGGCAATATGACTAAAATATCTGTACCTACACAATAAATACTACACCATAGGTCCTGTTCCATTCTCTTCAAATTATCTAGTCCGAGGTAACACACTCAGTGATACGAATATCAGGTACACCTGCAGCATTTAACCTTATTTTGTGTGATACAGTGAAATGTAAATGGTGGACAGGAAAGAGGAAAAGACAGTGATTCAGTGCGGTTAAGTGTGTTATGTTGAAGGTTTACGCTACAGAAGTAGCCTATTTATTCATTTAGTTCAAGTGGAATGTTGGGATTTGTCTGTCGCTGTTGATGCTTAGCTATTCCTAGGCCTCTAAGTTGTTCACACACGTGATTATGTAATTTAAGTTGTTAGCTGCGCAAATATCAATATTTTTATTAATTTCTGATCAACTGCTTTATGCGATTTCGCAAGGTGAAGTGTGATTCCAAATCTTTCTCATTTAGGGTTTGTTTATGACGTCAAAAAAGCAACGAGTCACGGTGGGCTATCATTTTCTTGATTACATCATCTAACCATGGACAATAAGGGCGAAAAACCTTTGTTCGTTGTTCAGGGGCATGTATTTCATGCATGTCGTTTACTATTGAAATAAACAAGTTATTTTTAGCATCGTTATAATTTAGACTCCGTATATGTTCCTACGATAGTTGATAACATAATAATTCAAGTAATAAAAGTTTATTCCCTTTCGTATTTCTGGCAGCAATGTACTTAGGTTTGTACTTGAGTATTCTGAGAGAGTAGGATAAACATATAAGGTCATATGTAGATATGGATGATACAGGGAATAGCCTATGGGTTATTGCTTCATCTGGGTTGTTCGTTATAGTGAGGTGGATGAGGTGTGTGTCAAGAGTTGTTAGTTGCATGTACGTGATGAGTGGCTTGTAGCGGGAGAATAGTCATGTAACGGGTATTAATCCAATCTACAAATTGATTACTATCATGGGTAATATTAAGCAGGTTATAGTCACAACGTAATAATTATGTGTTCATTGGTGGCTTGGAATCCCAGTAAATACGTTTCGAATTCTGCCGTATCTGTTATACCAGGCGGTTTATGTATGACAGAGATCACCCCATTTTGTTTATTAACGCTTACGTCAACAAACATGAACTCGACCACGTTTGAACATTCTGGATTGATGTACATATCACCCGGTTCTTTAGGTCATTCCAACAGTAAATCGCTGTTCCGCTTCTACGCTTTCCATCCGATCGATCAAACCCAGTTTAAATCATATCGATCGATTTCAACCGTGGAGGACGAAATGCTAGGAGTCAGGCAGACTTCAGAAATTCAAGGGATATGTGATTTGTTTTCGCTTAATAATGCGTACATTTTTTCATTATGCACCAGAGGTGAAAGGGTATTTACCTGGAAACACTGCAAGCTGTATGAGGAGAACACCAATGCTTCCTTCAACAGCGTACCTGGTGAGAAATGAGAGCCTAGACGGGAGGGATGTTGTCGGAATAACTGTATAGATGAATGATGAGAATTCCATCAAGTAGATCGTTAGAGAATATGTGCTATTTAAAAGAAAGGTACTCACCTTAACATTCTGGTGAATGAGAGCTAAACATTAGTGCCACATATTTCATGACGAATCGGCCCCGTGTAAAATTAAAAAGAAAAGTCTTTCATGTTCTTATCAGAGAATCATTGATCAGCAGTTTTGTGCCTTTGAGCTCGCATTTAACACTCCACATGCTCTTACGTTTCAATAGCGAACGAACTTCACAATAATTGGACGTTTTCTCACTATTGCTATCTCAGATTCTGTACTTCGGGGCTTTACAGCTCGAAGGTCTTCATCGAGCCTTTTCAGGCGCATTTATACCTCTAGATGTTTCGGGAAAACGTCCTTCACTTTTTGTAAGTGTCTTCATTCGGTTTCTCGGTGATACTATGAATTAGCAAGTAATTCCGTCTACTTTTACCACTCATATACATTCAGTAGTTAATTATCTTACTCCAGCTTATGTTCGAGACTATTTGTCTCTTCTCTAAGCGAATGGAGCTCATTGCTTATCACATAACTAAATTCCATGAACTCCTGCCTCAAGGAGGCTAGGGAGCTTTGGAGCAATCAACAAGTACTAGGCGTAACTCAAACCTATTCATCTTTGTCAAGCTTTCTGTGTGCATATTTTATTGAAGGCATTTTCCAGAGTACACTTGTTGTTGAATACACAAAACCGCTTTCGCCACAACTTACGGTCTGTGTATGCTGTTATGAATGCAGTTAGCGCGGAATAAATGCAGAACACTTTAACAGTGTCACCTGGATGTCCGCTATATATCGATCGATTCTTGTACTGATTCCAGTCCCGACTGTGAAGAATACTCCGACACATTTATCAATACATCGTGACTCGTACCTACCAGGCATGACCTCCTGTTGTTGAGTAACATCCAATATACGCACCAAGTTGATTGCATAATTTTGATGTAAACTATTTGCAGTTAACATGTTTTCAGTTCTTAAAATAATTGGGTGCAGTTGCGGCATGAATATATCTTCCTATTTTTACAAATAACATAAATTTGAACTGAGATTGTTTATTGTTTTCCCCGCTACATCATCGATGACAATTCCATCACTGAGGTCCCGGTTGAGGAGTTGCTCTTACAGATCCTTGTTTGCGACTTATTGTCATTCAGCATCAGGAGGTCCGAAAACTTGCTGTTTTTATCAACTCATCCGTTGAGTTCATCTATTTCTTTACATATCCTCGTCTTCGTACGACAGGTGGTTACAGGTCAAAGGTTCTTCTTACAACATGACTTTCGTTCTCTTCATCCATATTCTCGAACCATGCTACTACTCTCTCGTTCACTCTTATGTATGATCGTCTCCTTTAACAGACGTGTGCTTCTGATGAGCTCTTTTTGAATGTGATCAAGTTTTAGAACTCATGATGACATCAAGCATTTTCACCTCGGCAGTACGCTTGTGGGTGTTCACTGAATGTGCAGCATTTCGAATCATAGGCCTCTATACAGGTTCCAGTCCCGACTTTGAAGAATACTCCGACACATTTATCAATACATCGTGACTCGTACCTACCAGGCATGACCTCCTGTTGTTGAGTAACATCCAATATACGCACCATATTCGAAAGTTTATAATTTGAAACACTGGTTTTCTCCCAGTGTAATAATTGCACGTTGAAAGCAATTAGATCATATGGAGCGAATTGGCTACACGGTTTTGGTCATGTAGCTGTGAGCTTGAATTTGAAAAACTGTCAGTTTGAACCCCAACTGTCAGCATCCCCGAAGATAAATTTCTGTGGCTATCCATTTGCACACCAGGCAAGTAATGGAGTTGTTCCTTAACTAAGGAAACAGTTGCTTCCTTCCAATTTCAATCCCTCCTCTATCCCATCGTCGCCGTAAAATCTGTATGTGTCGATGCGACGTAAATTAATGGAAAAATTAACTCCATTAGATCGCTGAATTTCCCTAATTTAATACTGCTGTACTGGTGAATGGAACCTGTACATTTCCGTTTCAAAAAGCAAAGTTTGTATCAATGTCAAGTACAAGTATGGAGGATGAGTTCTCCACCTAATCATTCTTCATACTTGTACTTGAACTATCAATACGGACCATGAAACCAATAGATTATTGTATCATTTTCTCCATTAGTAACAATTCCACGGAAAATGGGAGTATAGTTTCACAAACTCCCTAGTAGCACTTAAAAATAAGAAAACAGAAAATGTCTTAAATAAATCTGGAAATATTTGAGGTGGATGTTTTTATTGACTCATGTTTAAATAATAGTGCTTATTCTCCTGCTTCATAAATAAATCTGGCCTTTGTGTTATACAATTTTTTTCAGTGACTGACTGACAAAATTCTTCTAAAATGTTACCACTACCCAGTAATAATGAGCATTAAATCTGACTTACGGATCTTAATTGTTTTCCTCACGTCTGACTCTGGAACTTTAATTAGTGCACTGATGTTTATGTTACAGCATTAGCAAACAAACAGGGGATGCTAGAACAGAAGCCATTGAGAGTTTCAGGTAGCGCGAGGAGTAGCTTTGTTTCGGATTAATGAGGCAAGATGAGCAAGGCACAACAACATATCTCAGCGAACTGAAGATAATAGTCTTGTGACTTCACTAACAAGTCTCACCGTGTTTTGCTACATTATAACACTTTACTTCTCAGATTCAAGCTGAAACTGAACTGCTTCACTGTGTCATCAGAGATGTACAGTATAAAATAAACTATTGCTCCTGAGGAAACCACAGCTATCAGTTTTTTCACGCAAAAACTAATGTCAAATGCTGTTTGAATAACACTATTAGCTCCACGTCCCAGAGACAAGGGACACCCTTCATCTCAAACGATCAAAACCGCATGATTAGAATACACATCATTTATCCTCAAAACAGTGATCTGTGATTTTTCCATGCAAAAACTCAGCAGTTGCTTTCTAGCGCTATTAGACGGTGGCATGCTGTATCTGAACTGGCAAGTATAGACTCTGTACCAGTGCGTCTCTTGGAGTCTTCGGTTGCAAGTTGCAATATAGTCTGTTTAAACTGGCATCATAACAAAAATTAATCCCATGGAATTTGTCAAAATATTGCACACAAAGGTGCTACATGTTGAATATGGAAACGTAATTGGAGTTAAGGATATGGAGTTCGTGAATGTATCATATAGCATAATAATGGTGACCTTACGCTAGAGAGATATACTGATTTTGAAGGAGAGGAACAGCCTGTACCTGAATGTAGCTTTTCAAATAGTACAAGGCTTTCATCTCCAGAGCAACAGGAGCCGACAAGTCAAAGTGAGTACGAACTATCTCCACTCGAAAGGTTGAAGCCCAGTGTATCAGAGGATACTTATGAAGACCAATACAATGATGTTTTCAACTCCTATAGACAACTAATGAGATGCCATAAATGCATTCGAAGTAAATTGCAAGTTAGTTTTACATTATGTGACCTGAGAATGACGAGAAGTAACTCACTTCAAAGGAAACAGGCTGTCACAATTACAAACTTTAGAAGAGTATTTAATGTCGCAATATGATAGATCAAGGAAGTATGGATCTACTGTTAACTCTTGGTGTCTGCAAATGTAGACGCTAGAAACATTTAGAATGGTTTTCCTGTCCAATGCTTCGATTACTCAAAACGGGAATATTAAGGGTATATATATCATTCCATCCAGGTAAATTACTGCTTACGCCACACGTAAGGACACAGAAGAATATAATACTGCAATATACGTCGTAAGGCACATGAGTTTGTGGAGGAAGTGAACTGATTTATAAGAGAGAGAGTGTGGATAACGATATATTTCGAGCAATAACCAAAGCTAATTTCATGATGAAATGCCTTAATTGTCAAAAGAAGAGAGAAAAATACAGTTTATGTGTCGCAGTCTTTACATTGCTCTACATGCGGCTATACAATTGATGTGGCTTTATCAGTGAGCGACAGATTAGCTTAAAAAGCTATATATTTGTTTGTAAGTGACACAATACATTTTCTGCATAAATGTTTCGAAGAAACTTGAAGCGACCTGGCCACATGTCGACGAAACATTCATGTGGATGCAAGCTAAAGTGGAAAAATGAAGAAAGAGCATATCAGCGTTGCACCTAGAGAAAACGCTGTCTGATAATATTTCAGCTTAGAACTTTCAACTGAAATGTTCTGTCGTCTCAGGTTCATTATTGCATGAACCAACTCAACGAATTGTCATTCTAAGTGATACGTGTGCTGCGGGTTAGTATTTCTCCCCTCAACAACTTTACATAACGATGATGTAAAACGTTTTCTAACCTCAGTCCTTGTGAACATGTAATTAGAAAGAACTTATTGCTGCGTGCTTCCAGGTAAATTCATATAGATAGTACGCTTTTAGATGCAATATTTCCAAACAGAGATGTTACTGAAGATTATTGCCATCAAAACAATAAAACAGGGCCAACCTTCTGGTAAGCACTTCGTAGGCAATAAAAGCTTTATATGGGAAGGATTGCTGATTTTTTTATGACTACAATATGGAAACTTCAAGTGAAGTTACATGATCGGCATTTCATCATTAGAATTCACTCTGGGATACATAATCAATTTTCTGCACCAAATTATAAGCTTATGTTGCAATACTTAGAAAAAAGCATTATGACATTGAAATACCCATTTCACCGTTTGAGAATGTAATTAGTGTGGCATGTGATATTGGGATGCTTGAATGCTAAAATCATGTTGAATGTAAAAGTGTGACATTAGTGATATATACATTTTGTTTTCACCCTTGAAGTCCCACATCTGAACTTTGCAGACTAATAGCAGCACTATCGGGTTAGTAGAACAAATGGATTTTGCGAATCGAATTTACATTAAGCAGAGGGTTTGTGACACTGTTGATGGTAAATGAAATAATATACTCATACATCATATTATAATGATATTATCTTTCCTTGCGTTACCCAAGTTCCTCTCTTACGACTTTGATTATTCAGATGTTTCTTGGGGTAGAATGCAACCTTTTGCATGTAAATAACTCATACCACTGTTGTTGTGGTAAATGATCTATATTATAAGGATATTTTTATGCGGTTCAAAGCGTTCGAAGTCAAGTGTGTACCTCGTAAGTAATCGTATGGTTGCCAGAGAAGCCGAGGTGTCGGAGACGTTATTTAAATACCACTAGACTGAAATGATATTGAACCTACCAACTTGAACTGTGCAGAAAGGAATAAGAATAAGAAGCAAAGCCAGCTCCATACAGGCTATGAAGGCCCTGAGAGTTGTGGAAGGAACAGGCTTCCAATATCCATAACCTCGGCACTTCGTGGGGCAGAGTGGTTTGCTCCACGACCAGCCGGCTTTGCCCCGAGGAATTAATGTCTTACTAATTTTTGGTGTAGGCTGAGTGAACTTCAGGGCCATGTGCACTTCCGGTAGCGAAAATCTCGTCTCATACATTTTTCGACTTCTTGACGTGGAATCGAATCCACGTCCTCCCGGATGAAGGGTGGCTTTACCGCCTCTGTTTGTGCAGTCGAGTGACATGTACCAAGTTCTCCTGACAGGTTAAGAACTGCATGAAAATAATTACGAACTGTGGCTCTCTCGTCGAAAGTGGCATATAAATAAATTCTAGAAGGTAAAATACGAATATATTTAATTGTTTTCCAGGTATCTGGAATAGAATTTTGTAATGTACTACGATACGCATGATGTGCAGGCGGACTTTGTGTTGAAAGAGAACCGTTTGTGAATGTGAACCAAGTGTGTGTTGCGATACACGATATGAAAACTCCTTGTGGATGCGAAAACAGGCCCGTTGTTAATATGCTAGATGCCATATACATTGCTGCTTCTTCTTTTATGATCAATACCACTATGATTCATGCAGTAATCAGTAGTCGTATCACAACTCTTATAAGGATGTATACTAAACTATAAAATACGGACAACAAATATTTCGACGTAGTCGCGTGAAACGTTTGCGTGAATGCTTCCAATGTGGTCCTTCGCCGAAACATTAACAAAATTGGCCCAAATGCTGAACATTCCATTGTGTTACCAACCTCGTAATCCTCAATATAACTGTGTCTATGTAATTCTCGAGAAATTCAAGGTTTAACAATAAGGTACTCGATTTTAAAGACATAACACCCGATTTTTCACAGGGAAACAGATGATAATGCGCATATTCCTTACCAGATGTTGGCTGTGCATATGGCAATTTTGTTTTTATCGAGCGACGCCTGAAGTAGTTCTTTCCATGAAGTATTCAATATAATCTCCAGATTTTTCAGCCAGATCAACTGAGGTCTTCCGTGCCCACTACTGCCAGTTACTTCCCATTTAAGTACAGGTATTAACTGAAGGAGTCAACATTCCTCAGAATGACTCATTATGTTTCCCTGATATTCAGAATTACTTTTCGTAACAGTTTTAATAATGTATACAATCTTCCTGAGCCATTATAAAAATTTATGATTTGTTATGGGGTCAATCCAAGAAACTATCAATACGTGTCTATGTACCCGCATCGCAAACACTTCATTTTTGTAGTAGTTTCAGTTAATGCCCATGTTTTTGTACCACACATCAAGATAATATCTACATTATTTAACCAATATAATTAAATAATTATCACTATATATATCCATGATGTAATTTAAGTAACGTACAACTCAAACTTTAAAATTAACCCTCGATAGTACTGTGGAGGAGAGATTCGATCCGTGAATCAAGATTTTGTGAAGGGGACGGGGGAAGGTTACTCGACGTGTTGCACGTTGGTTGTGGGAATGTGTCGTGTACTTGTGTTGTGAATCATTCTCGAAATAATCAAATTTCATTTTCTCTGAACTGGGGGATTTGGATTTTGCATCTAGCAATTTCAGCAGATGACAGTTCGCACCGTAGCATGCAGTATATTTAACATGGTTCAAATCGATGGGAACTCGTTGGGAAGGTCCCTTACCGACCTTGAAATCGTTAATACTAAGATATGATGTACTTGGCATATATCAGTATACCCCAAACAACGGATTATCTTATACTTCCGATCTTCCTCATCATGAAGTTAAACGTGTTTTAATGTATGAAGTGTTCAGTACAAGACATTTCAGATTTTCTGTGTATCTTGCAGTTTACCTCCTCTTAAAGGATGGAGAAAAAAAGGAAAATAAATTAGAAGTGAGTATATCACGTGGGACCACCTCCGTGCCGGATTTCACGTCTCTGGATGAAAAATGTGCGTGTCTAGGGCTTTCTCAACCCAGTATATCATAATTCACGGTACCCGCAGCTGGTAATATGACAGCTGTACTAGAGTGTCCGGGACATCACCTCAATCTGTCACGAGCTGAATAAGTACTGGAGTGCGAACTGTTAAGACTTTGTGCTGGAGAATACTGCACGGCTTTTAGATCTCTCACCACGGTTGCTGGCAGAAAGCTCTCAGGAACTAGTTAGAAATTAGTTGAAACCGAGAGAGATACCACTGGTTGAATGGCCATCGAGTGAATTATAATCCTGGAAAATATTCCGTTGGACTTTAGAGATTAAAACGTTAAGGTGGATTCCAAGTAAAGTTGGCTCAAAGGCGCTCAAAGTTGGATTTTGAAGATAATCTGTGCCATATTGTTATCGAGTACAAATGTTGGTAAAAAGCATTTCAGGGTAATTTTTCTTCATAATTCTCCTGAAATGTGGTTGTTATTATTCGTAAAAATAATAATAATAATAATAATAATAATAATAATAATAATAATAATAATCGCGAAGCGATGAAATAATTGCAAAAGTGCAAAGACCTTATAATATCACAGACACAAAAAATTCCATATTTAAAAAGATGAAAAATTACGAAACTCCAACATCCATCAGAACAGAGTAACTTGAATCATCCGAGACCCTGATAACTGGCAGGAGGTCACAAATAAAGCAACATCGAAAAACAAGAGATGAAAATTCTCAGACCTCGAATGAAGCAACAAAATTTGAATTTGGATAAAAAAGAAACCACAGACACAAAAAGAAAACACACATAGAATAAGAAAAAAAACGCGATAAAAATTCTACGGGCACCTACACGGAATGGGTAACAAAAGAAACTGAAAAACCACAACACTAATTGGTTAGTGGTAGTAAACGAATATCTAAAAGAAATCAGTATTACTAAGGAAACCATTCAAGATAGAACAAAATGTAGAAGCTTAGTAAGCAAATAAAACATGAAATATACAGGATGGCCAAATCAAAGCAGAAAGGCAATCAGTGAGCGAATGGAGATATACTGGAAATAAAATAAAAAACATTGTATTAAATATGTTCTAACGCGCGCCTTAGTTCGGTATAACGAATTAATAATAATAATAATAATAATAATAATAATAATAATAATAATAATAATAATAATAATAATAATAATAATAATAAATCTAATGGTCTCAGCTACCGCCTTAAAAACTGTCGCCTGGGCGGCCTGCCTATTAATTTCGGCATTCCTCCTGATCTGCTGTCTAGCAATGGAAGCCGATTCGTAGTTACCAGACATAATTGATTAGCTGATATTATTTTTTGGTGTCTCTGAGTGCATCACCAGAGATATTAAACATGTCAGTAATAATGAAATGGAGTGCTATGACTTCTGACCGCACTTCATATAATGATTAGGCCTACCTCTCCTGGCATCGAGCCCACGAACTTAGTATCATGAGTAGGACAATTTACCACTGACCCACTGAGGCAGTGAAAGGTTTAACTATTCAGAGTTGTCACGCACAGGAATAACATGCTGGTAATTTCTCTCCTACCTGCTTGGAATTGCCACCAACCAGTTATTGTCGGTCAATAAGAACGACGAAACCCGTCAAAAGATAGCATTACAAGCTGAACCTATTGATGGGAAAGACTTACCCTTCTCTGAGTGCATTTCTGCAGAAGTAACCGGAGTAATGCAACGCTTGGCTGCTAGAGGTTCCCCGAGAAAAGAAAAGTGGGTGTATGAACAAACCTATCGTAAAATTCAGACAACTGTTTCTCGTTACCAAGAATACCAAGATGGTGAATCTATTTTACGCTACTTAAAAGCTTTCTGGGATGCCATTGCCAGAAATATTCGGTAACATTTCGGATTCGAACTAAATAAAAACAAACTACTTTATCATTATTTTGTTTCCATTTGTGACGAAATATCTTTCATGACCAAAGCTATTCTGTGACAAAGAAGATCGTGAATATTTTGACTGTGACCAAATAACTTTATGACGTAACTTTTGTCGCAAGCTGCCGCGTAGCAAAAAAGAAGAAAGCCAACATCGTCACTCTGCTTAATTTCGAAAATGTGAAATATTAACATTTTTCACATCGTGAACATTGTTGGTGTCCCTACTATAGTCATGAATATCCTGCTAATTAAATTTTCACGTCTTATACATCATTAGAGAACATGGAACAGAGTCGTTGCATAAAATTTCCAATTGTGCTTTCTCTTCTCTAAAGTTAGCACAATCTCCTTATTATTTTTTGGTTACACTAGTGCCTTTATGGGCCAATTGTTATTGGTTTGAAGTAAATTTTGGCACAAAAACACTAACCTACGAACACAGGTCAGCTCTGGGTGGTAAATGAAACAGGAATATCAAAGTAAAAATTCCCTGAGTGCTTAAAACGCACTGCCTTTTAAAGTATGTCTACACCACGAATGTGAAACAGTATACTAAAGGCGTGAAAGGTGGTATCTCCTACAGTAGCTCTATGGCACATAAATTAACAGATACGTGGTTATGTGCGGTTGACCATTTCAGTGGCGAGTCCAATAATCATATTAATTACATAGTTTATTTGTAAAGTTAGATTAAATAGTTATGATTTACTATATTGATATAATATTAAAAATACTTTAGTCTGTTTGAAACACTAATCATAATACATATAGCACTGAAAAATACGTGTAATTAATACACACTATCAAATAAAAATGACATGCTATGTTCTACAAGAACATCCTCAGATTCTATAAAATCACTTTAAATCATGTACATAAATGTACAATATTTTTTACATTGGATGAACTTGTGAATTAGTGATGTTACGAACAAGTGACTTCATTCCAAACGTAGTCGCTAGAGATAACGGACAATTAGCAGCTAGATAAGCACAGAAATCTTTTTCAAAGTTACTGAAGTTAGTGAAGGACTACCACAATAATAATATCTCATTTGTGCTTAAAATCATCAATACACGATCATTGACATGTTACAACTTGCTTTACGCCGCACCGATACAGATAGGTCTTTTGGCGAGGATGGGCTAGGAGTGGGAACGATGTGGCCTTGGCCTTAATTAAGGAGCAGCCCTGGCATTTGTCTGGAGTGAAAATGAGAAACCACGGAAAACCATATTCAAGGCTGCCGACAGTGCGGTTCCGAATACAAGCTCACAGCTGCGCCACTCTAACCGTTCACTGACTGACATGTTTTCACAACGTGAACAACATTGTACACAGATCGGCGTGTTCTAAAGTGATTCGATAGAATCTGAGAATGTTTTAGTTGAGCGGAACATACCATTCTTTGTATATATTCTTTACATGTACGCTACAGTGTTATATGTTTTATTAGTACATAAGCCTGTCTTCGACATTCGAAATTACTATCTGTAAGGCAATTGGAAATACTAAATGGACTATTAACAAGCCTCCTTGGCTCAGGCGGCAGCGCGCAGGCCTCTCGCCGCTGGGTTCCGTGGCTCAAGTCCCAGTCACTCCACGTGCGATTTGTGCTGAATAGAGTGGAGGCGGGGAGGGTTTTCGTCCAGATACTCTGGTTTTCCCTGTCATATTTCATTCCAGAAACGCTCTCCAATATAATTTCATCTGTAATTCGTTAATCATGACCCCAGAGGAGTGCGAAAGGCTTCGGCAGCCGGCACAATTCCTATACTCGCCGCTAGATGGGGATTCATTCATTCCATTCCTGACGTGGTTGAATGACTGGAAACAGGCTGTGGATTTTCTGGAATTTCATTTTTTTTCAAATAGCATATTAATTATTTCCTTACAAACAATACTGAGTGCAGTTGTACCGTGGAGTTGTGCTTTCAAGTCAATGGATCCGCGTATTATTTTTAGAAAGCTACATACAAGAGTCCAAAACGCTGGAGTGGCAGGATTTATCCCAACTGTAGAGTTTGTCCTGGTGACTTATCAGTTTCACAGAGAGGCTACATTTAGAGGATATTGCCTTCATTTAAAAATTAATGGTACACGCGGATTCACAGGTGCTAAATCTATTCTTGGAATAAAATACTTTACTCCTGAAGCTGAACCCGTCTGAATTTGTGCATGAACGATATTTCTGTATGGTTTCCTTAGATTCATGTTCGTGTTATTGCACAAACCATGTTTAATAACTTCATTAACATCATCGTACACTGTGGAATCAGTGCTAATGTACGTTATTTGTTCATCTACCAAACCAACCAGAACCTGTTGGCTGATGTTAACTTATTTTTTTCTTGGGGAAAAATATTGCTACTTGTACTCTCACTTGGATGAAAAGAAGAACCAAGTGAATCTCGTACCATATTTTTTGAAATTCGGTTTTGTTGAATCTCGATAGTGCCATTTGTCCTAGTTATCCGTTTTCGAGCTTTAGGAGCCATTCAGTGAAGCTAGACAATTGTGGGACATAAAGAAGGCTATTTAATAGTTAACTGGATAACAGCTGTTCTGTAACAGTGAGGAACTACTTCCAGGCACTGTCGGAAGTCTGCAGCAAGAAAGATCACTTTTCTAACGAAGGATGATTTATTGTTCAGTATAGTAGCTGCTCTACTGCTAAACGAGCGTGATGAGGAGCCATGGTTGTCTCGTACTATATGATTAACTTTGCATGTCTTATTTGCTTCACGTCTTCTACCATTGTTTTGTTAGACGTAGTGGTCTGCGAATTTAGAGACATTACTCTCTCTTTCCTGTGATTTAACTTTACTCATTATTCTTCTTTCTCCAAACGCATAGTGTTTGCTTCTCTAACTGCATATTTTATATTTGCCACTTGTGATTTTGTTTACTCTCTTTGCCTCCCTCGTGAAGTACGTTGGACGGTCGGCTCATTTAAAATTTCTTGGCTTAACACACGAAATTCATACCGCCCTTGACGTTCGAAAATTCTATCATGTCTTCATGGACGGCATGCTCTCCCGACGGATTTCTACTGAAGATCGCAGATGTTGCAGCAAAAGTGATAGCGTAAACTCTGCAGTCGACCGTGTTAAGAAAATTATTGACACGGTGATTAGTCAGGAATAGCCTAATTTAAAAATTCTTCTGTCTTGGCAACAAAGTATTAGTAGATATTAATGTTGAAGCTATCATGATAAGCACATATACAGTGTGCAACATAATGTTTTGACATGTTCTCCAATTACCGAGCTCGATAGGTGCAGTCGCTTACGTGCGGCCAGTATCCAGTATTCGGGAGATAGTAGGTTCGAACCCCACTGTCGGCAGCCCTGAAAATGGTTTCCCGTGGTTTCCCATTTTCACACCAGGCAAATGCTTGGGCTGTACCTTAATTAAGGCCACGGCCGCTTCCTTTCCACTCCTAGCCCTTTCTTGTCCCATCGTCGCTGTAAGACATATATGTGTTGGTGCGACGTACAAGAACTAGCAAAAAAAATGTTCTCCAATTATTACCTGTATGTGTGAACGTATAGCCGGTTAAAATAAGTCCAGAGCTCCAAGTTCCAATGAAAAGAAAAATAAATTAGGAGTCTAAAATATGTTTCTCTGGAGAAAATATCGTTAAACCAATAAATTACGGTAATATCACGATAAATAATCACCAGATTATAATTCACTCAGTAAATATGCCATTTTAACGATTAACGATTGTCTTCTGTTTGTTATCGTAGCCAATACGCGAAAACATCAAACCTGGGTGTACAACTTAGTTTAGACTTACGTCAATAGTCGACGTTAATATCATTATAAGTAACAAATTGACAACCGCACTCGTTGAATGGTATTTTCTCGAGAAAGGACCAAGCATACGAAATTCTATCTCAGCCGAATCATATCTCTACTATAAAAACACCTACAACGAAGCATCCAAGATAAATATTTATTAATATGTCACTCCTCAACCTCAGTGTAAGGCATTTTATCCCGCTTCTGTTCGGCGTCGGGCATGAAGTGAGACGAATTTTCGCAGCGAGCTTTTACGACCGGGTGGCCTTCCTGTCTGCATCCTCATCAGAGGAGTTAATGAGATGAAATGATTGACGTGATATATGAACGTAAGAAGGGAGAAGGCGAACCCCGGTGCCGTCACATATCCTACTCCTGTCGAGTAACACCAAGGGGTCTGCGCAAGGCTTCACGTCGTCATCCGACGGACGAGTCACCAACAACGTCTTATGCCCTCACTCCATATGAGCACTACGGACAGTTTTGGGATTTAATACAGCATTTTGGGACGCAATCTGGTGGTTATAAATTGTACATCACCACATCCCTTACCTCGCCAGCGAACATTCTGATGATAAATGTTTTTCCAACCAATGGAACATGAACCGACTAACCACGTTGTCAGACCATGTAGAGTTCAAGCCGTAACGACCATGGCAACTGACAGGCTGTTTACTTTCGTGCTTATAATGTTTATCCATACTGTAGAATGAAAAAAAACATTTATTTTAATGAAGGTTAGCTTTTTTCGCTAAACGGTATGATGGTCATCATTGCATTGTTCACATAACCCATATCTGGTACCAGTAGGAAGACAACAGAAGTCAGGATGTACGTAGTTATAACTCATGCCGATAGATATAGCTGTGTACTTACGTCATCATGGCAAACGAAACGAATTTTACTTTAACAAAATATAAAAGGTTCATTTTATTTTTATCGTAAAGAAAACATAAAAATCTGTAACTTTTACCAATGTCGGCTCTTGAAACATTCTCATTTTCTCAATATCGCTGTGAATGACAGGCAGCTTAGGGATTTTATATATAGAGATAATTAGTGTTTTCGACGGAGTAAAAAGCTTTAAAATTACATATACTGAGTCTCCACTCTAAAGTACGGCATCCTTCTTAACAGGACGATATTTGCTGTATTAGTCACTCCTATTACAGTTTCCTCGACCCTGTGCCAGTGCGGAGAGACGCCAATAAAATGAGCATTTTTCAATAAACCGTTTCTAACAAACAGTTACAATTATTGCAACGTAACTTAAGTTGATTAAAATGTATTTACTTGTATGTGCAGTCAGCTTAGTAGGGTAAAACTATAAATTATATTGTAAATGGTATGTTTAATTTTACTTCCTAATATTTATGTGGTTTCATTTCAATAAAACCATACCTAGAATTTTGCATTACATCAATCAACATTTATTTATTTATTTATTTATTTATTTATTTATTTATTTATTTATTTATTTATTTATTTATTTATTTATTTATTTATTTATTTTATATGTAACGTAAAGCACTGTGCCTGTTTTCTTTGCAATGAAACTGCTTCAATACCGGGCTATAAAATTAAACATATCATTTGCAATATCAGTTAAGTTTCGTTCCTCGATGTGACTGTAAACACATGGAACGGATTTAATTATTTGATATGAACTAATTTTCTAGCAAAACTACTGTAATTATTATTACACGAAGATGTATTATTAATTCTTGATATTGGTTAGGGTTTCCAGCTTATCAAATTTTTACAACTTGACCGTTTATCTTTTCTTACTTTGTTGGTCTCTGCGAATCAAGGTTACGGTTGCCATAGTCACTAGATCTGATAGCAGCATCAACATGAATGAAATGACTTCGAAGCATGGTTTTACCAAACCTCCAACCTCGAAGGGTGACCCTCAAAGTGTCGCAGGCGGGCGTCCTCGAAACAAGCGTTGGTGCCTAATAGACTTTATCTTCCCTAACGAATTCAACATATCCTATAAACTAAAGTAGTAAGCATGTGATTAAGTTCTCAAGAGTACTTTTAAAATTGTGCGTAACTCTGTCTGAGATAATTGTGGAAGCCCAGTTCTTTCAAAATGCCTCAATGAATAATTTCCTTTCTGCAGAAATAAGCAGTCAACAAACTTGGCAATAACGTGCTATTTGAAGCCCGGGCACGCGTCGTTAAGAGATTTCAGGTCTCCGCTACAACTCATTGGCTGCCGAATGTGGATTCAATGGCTGTAGCGACAAGATAGCCTGTCTATCAAAGCAATGCAATTATTAAAACAAAATAAGGAACTGATCATGGAGAGGGTAGAGATAATATAATATTCCGTTAGCAACAGAAACCATTGTTTCTATATCGACAAGATTTCGTGCACTCGACTGTGCATAAACTACTGACAATCTGGCTGTCGTGAAACTATCCTTGTAAACACCCTCCTCCTATATTGTATATATCAGTAGTTTATTAATATACTATCCATTTATAATAATTTATTACACATTCAAACAATTTGTTTCCTCTGCAATAACTCGTTCCGCATGCTTTATACAGAATTTAACTTGTCACATTCCTCTAGACGTTGTTTGTTTCTCTGGATCTCGAGGTAATATTAAATAAGTGTTTCCTCCTCTCTCTTGTTGCGCGTCTGGCTCTATGGCTAAATGGTTAGCGTGCTGGCCTTCGGTCCGGAGGGTACCGGGTTCGATTCCCGGCGGGTCGGAGTTTTTAACCTTAATTGGTTAATTCCAGTGGCTCAGGGGCTGGGTGTGTGTGACGTTCTCAGCGTTAGAAATCATCCTAGGTAGGGCCCTCATCTTCACAGACATGCAGGTCGCCTAATAGGCCGTCTACGAGAAAAAGACCCGCAGCAGGCCTCTCCGGAGGCCATACGCCATTATTATTTGTATTATCTTGTTGCGCGGCGCAGGTGAGTAGGCGTAGGTCTTGTATACTCAAGATTATTACTCAAGATTATTACATTATTATTATTATTATTATTATTATTATTATTATTATTATTATTATTATTATTCCTCTGGGAGGTATATGACCTTGCCTTGATGGAGAGACTTTGAGTCCCAATGAAGCAAGTTGCTGCTCATTAAGTGCAACTAGTGACTGTTTCATCTAAGTGAACTTCAATCATTCTTCACTCACCAATGATATGCATTTACGGCTGTCGTCCAAGTGGCAGATTACCTAGCTTTTCCTTAAACGTTTTCAAAGAATGGAAATTTATTGAACATTTCCTTAGATAATTTATTCCAATCCCTTACTCCTCGTCCTATAAATGAATATCTGCCCCAATTTGTTCTCTTCTGGGTAGTTGCTAGGACGGCGGTCTGACTGGTTGAAATGCCTTTGCTATTTTGATTAAATGAAGTACATACGACGTATTTGTGCCAAAATATCGCGTTAATTGACTTTGTAAATTTAAATGTGAACAGACATCGCATACATTTATATGAGACTCTCGTACTTTTGCCATTCGCTTTGACGGTGTCCATTTCACTAGCTGGCGATTACTCTACTCTGTGACGTTGAAATTCTAAGTGGCATAGGACGGAAAGCACGCAAATAGACACGAACATATAAATTGGCGGTTCAAATTGTGCTTGCGTTGCTCTTGCAGAAATCTGATGCTGAAAAACTTCAAAAGGTAGATCATTAGGAGACTAGGAGTAGCAAGTCTCTCTGTTACCTAGAAGCCAAATCAGGATTTTTATCTATATCTGGGGCCTGATTTGAGGTCCACCCAGCCTACGCGGCATCTGTTGGCGAACTATCTGAAGGTTAAATAGTGGTTCCGTTCTAAGAAACTAAGAATAACGGCCGAGAGTTTCGTCGCGCTTACCACGCGTCACCTCGTAATCTGCAGGCCTCCGGGCTAAGCAGTGGTCGCATGGTAGGCCAAGACCTGCCATGGCTGTAGCGCCATGGTGTTTGGTTAGGAATGAAAATCTTCCACAGTCACTGTGCAGAGAGACCAAAGTTGTATTGGATTGCTCCGGGAAAAAAGTTTAAATTCTGACACATGTTCTCTCGCCATCCGTGCGGTCAGAATATCTCGCTAAATCCCCCAGTGGAATGTGTATTACAAACACACTCTGTGTCCTGTTTTTACTTAATTCACTAGAGACTTGCGATGTTTGGTGTGTTTGAAGTACTTCACAGAATAACTCATCATGTATGTTTTCTTTCATTACTTTATCCTGGTACATTCAGAAAATTTCCCATCATCGTTTCATGATACTCATTATTTGACGTATATTTGCCTACAGATATAATTTAAGAGTTTAAGAGAAAACAAATGAATGCGTTTTTATTATTGTTCTAGATAAACGAGATGTTACTCTGATATGGGGAGCAGACAGGATGTACGAGGGCAACTCGACATGTTGAGAGAGATTATTATTGAACGTTATGGAAAGAAAGTCAGTGCCGAAAAAGAATAAGACAATGGTGGTGACTAGAGGAGAATGGAAAGGGAAAGGAATTACACAAATAAAATGACAAAAACCTTGGAATTGTGAAGAGCGTCAAATACTTAGGAAGGGAAGTGATGCAAAATGCAGGGCTGGACGTTGAGATAAGTAAAATGTTTCAATACTGAAATGCATTCTGCCAGTGTGTGAGAAACCTGTTGTTGAGGAGGGAAGTGTAAGCAGGTAATGAATAAGATATACTACTACGCAATATTCCAAATGCAGCCCAGATGTAGACACTGACCAAAGGACAAGAGAACAAATCCGGGCCAGTGAAGTGACACTTTTAAGAAGCGTGATGAGAAAGGACAGAATAAGAAATGATGACGTCGCTGTGGAGGCAAGGGCAAGCGGAGCGACTGGCCAGTTCATGTGTCAGGCTCCCTCGCACCCACACACCTTACTTCCCGCGTCTACCTGGTTCCCGCTGCTCACTCCCGTCTATGCGGTGCTTAAATGTACAAATTTTGACATCCCAGAACAGGAGCTAAATATACCACAGGGCATCTAATTTTGATATGGCTGAATAAAGCATTACTACTGAAGTCGTTGTACCAGATCTCAATCAGATCGGAGACTTACAGTTGGAAGAGATTCCTTGTGAGTGGTCACATGGCATAGTGGTGGTTTTGATCCCATATTACAGTTCGATGGTATTTGGAGGATTTCCAGCCTTGTGTCGGTATGTATATCAACAAGTTAAGGAACTACTGGGGGACACAATAGTAATAATAATAATAATACATTTTGTCATTACCGAGCTCGATAGCTGCAGTCGCTTAAGTGCGGTCAGTATCCAGTAATCGGGAGATAGTGGGTTCGAGCCCCAATGTCGGCAGCCCTGAAGATGGCTTTCCGTGGTTACCCATTTTCACACCAGGCAAATGCCGGGGCCGTACCTTAATTGAGGCCACGGTCGCTTCCTTCAAATTCCTAGGCCTTTCCTATCCCATCGTCGCCAAAAGACATATCTGTGTCGGTGCGACGTAAAGCAAATAGCAAAAACAAAATATATTTTTCTTTTAGGAACTCTCGCTTATTCACCTGTGATTCAGTACTCAGTCCCTTCTGTTAGAAGCAAGATATTTAACAAGGCGTGACACATTTTTACAGTACATTTTTGGTTAGTACGAGCCGCCATGCATACGTTGATTTCAACTGTTTCTTTTCTTCCTCGTTTCTTTTCTCCCACATATACTGCGTTTTTACTGGATATTTCTTTTTCCAAACAACAGTACTTTTGTTCTCGGACCTTTTCTATGAACTTTAGACTTTCTTATTTTTTTCCTAAGTGGTGAAGCGTGATTTTATCATGGGTAATTGGATGCTTTTTAATTTCTTCTGATCGACGTATTGATCATTTTGTTGCTCGTTAATAATAATAATAATAATAATAATAATAATAATAATAATAATAATAATAATAATAATAATAATAATAATGGGCTGAGTGGTACAGGCGGTTGAGGCGCTTACCTTCTGACCCCTACGTGGCAGGTTCGACCTTGGCTCAGTGCGGTGGTATTTGAAGGTGCTTAAATTCGTCAGCCTCGTGTCGGTAGATTTACTGGAATGTAACTCCTGCGAGACAAAATTACGGCACCTCGGTGTCTCCGAAAACAGAAAAATAAGTTAGTGGGACGTAAATATATGCCAGTGAGACCCTTACACTAAACGGGAAAGGTGACCTAGAAAATATTTTAAAAGAAGAAAGGAGAATCCTGAGGAAAATTCTCGGCCCCCGAAAAACAGAAGATGGATATAGACTGAGGTTACGCAGAGAGACAGAAGAGCATTCCAACATTGCAGCAGACATCCGTAAAAGACGTCTGAAATTCTATGGGCACGTCCACAGATTGCCGGCAAGTAGACTGACACACAAGATTCTCACCTACATAGAACATCTAAAAAATATTCCATGGGTACTAGAAGTGAGGAAGGATCTGGAAAAAGCCCAGATAAACCCAAATGACACCGCGGACAGAAACCTTTATAGGAAAAAAATTAATGGATGGAAAGTGCAACCAGAGAACGGAGTGAAAAAGAAGACTGGAGCAAAGTGGACAGAAGAACGAAAAAGGATCCACGGAGAAAGGATGAGAGCTGTTTGGCAACTCAGAAAACAGAATCGTTAGAGCTTTTCATGATCCATTGGGTCCATACGCACATAATAATAATAATAATAATAATAATAATAATAATAATAATAATAATAATAATAATAATAATAATAATAATAAACATCAACGAAAGAAATACCATATCATGGAATGCCAAAATAAGGCACTACAACACTGTAGTAAAAACAGAATGTCTACAAGCCAGCGAATGCCTCTCGATGAATTACAAGTTGGAAAAGCCGGAGATCCTAGAAGAAATAATACACTGACTGACAGAGCAAATGCAACACCAAGAAGGAGTGGTCAGAACTTTATGCCAATTGCAGGATAGACTGACGTCACTGAGGTATGCTCATGATGTGAAATGCGCCGCTGAGCTGCCCACGTAGCGAACGATAAATGGGACACGGCGTTGGCGAATGGCCCACTTCGTACCGTGATTTCTCAGCCGACAGTCATTGTAGAACGTGTTGTCGTGTGCCACAGGACACGTGTATAGCTAAGAATGCCAGGCCGCCGTCAACGGAGGCATTTCCAGCAGACAGACGACTTTACGAGGGGTATGGTAATCGGGCTGAGAAGGGTAGGTTGGTCGCTTCGTCAAATCGCAGCCGATACCCATAGGGATGTGTCCACGGTGCAGCGCCTGTGGCGAAGATGGTAGGCGCAGGGACATGTGGCACGTGCGAGGGGTCCAGGCGCAGCCCGAGTGACGTCAGCACGCGAGGATCGGCGCATCCGCCGCCAAGCGATGGCAGCCCCGCACGCCACGTCAACCGCCATTCTTCAGCATGTGCAAGACACCCTGGCTGTTCCAATATCGACCAGAACAATTTCCCGTCGATTGGTTGAAGGAGGCCTGCACCCCCGGCGTCCGCTCAGAAGACTACCATTGACTCCACAGCATAGACGTGCACGCCTGGCATGGTGCCGGACTAGAGCGACTTGGATGAGGGAATGGCGGAACGTCGTGTTCTCCGATGAGTCACGCTTCTGTTCTGTCAGTGATAGTCACCGCAGACGAGTGTGGCGTCGGCGTGGAGAAAGGTCAAATCCGGCAGTAACTGTGGAGCGCCCTACCGCTAGACAACGCGGCATCATGGTTTGGGGCGCTATTGCGTATGATTCCACGTCACCTCTAGTGCGTATTCAAGGCACGTTAAATGCCCACCGCTACGTGCAGCATGTGCTGCGGCCAGTGGCACTCCCGTACCTTCAGGGGCTGCCCAGTGCTCTGTTTCAGCAGGATAATGCCCACCCACATACTGCTCGCATCTCCCAACAGGCTCTACGAGGTGTACAGATGCTTCCGTGGCCAACGTACTCTCCGGATCTCTCACCAATCGAACACGTGTGGGATCTCATTGGACGCCGTTTGCAAACTCTGCCCCAGCCTCGTACGGACGACCAACTGTGGCAAATGGTTGACAGAGAATGGAGAACCATCCCTCAGGACATCATCCGCACTCTTATTGACTCTGTACCTCGACGTGTTTCTGCGTGCATCGCCGCTCGCTGTGGTCCTACATCCTACTGAGTCGATGCCGTGCGCATTGTGTAACCTGCATATCGGTTTGAAATAAACATCAATTATTCGTCCGTGTCGTCTCTGTTTTTTCCCCAACTTTCATCCCTTTCGAACCACTCCTTCTTGGTGTTGCATTTGCTCTGTCTGTCAGTCAGTGTACTACGGAAATGCTTGGGCCTAACCCAGACTGAAACCGGCTGCAAACTTCGGAACAACAATGAAGTCTATAAAAATGTGGAGAAAGTTTCGGAGACAATGAAAAATAGGAGCTTTTCATTTGTACCGAATGGACAAAAGCAGACTAACCAAAAGTGATTCAACTACCTCTGGAACAAGAAAACAACGACGGTATGGATTAAGGAAGTTCGTAATGGTCTAGAGGAAGACCAACATAGGAAGTTCAGGTGTTTGCCAGGAAAACATTTCGGACCATGATTCAATATTTGGATGGGTTTCAAGTCGAAATAACTACAAAGACGGGAACATCTTGGACGGATGAACAGAAGAAAGAGCATAGTGCCCATATGAAGGAGTCCTGGAGGAACAGGAAACTTTGGACAAAGAAAAATGAAATTGTAGCATGATCCTGAGTGGTCAAATCGCAAATTAAGAAGTGAATAATAATACGCCTTGTCACTGCAACTAAAAGTTGCCCTCCCCCGATATACATAATTTTCGAAACGCAGTCGGTTCTATGTATTTCTTCCTATATTTTCCACTCCCCAGACTTTAAAAATCTTTCCGTACGAAAATGGTTTCAAAATTTCCTTATGCCATAATTTATGACTTAAAAAGTTAACTTTCCTCTATTCTATAATGTCAAGACTATGTTTTCTCTTCAGCTTTCTTGTCACACTGGACCATATCCACAACTCTACAGTTTCTAGTTCTCTCCATTTCTTTGTACCAATTATGATTTGGCACAATTCTTTCGTACTCCCTTATCTAAAATATATATTAATCTACGTATACGAAACATGCAATCATATCTCTCCGTCTTTATTTTGCTTTCCAAACCGACATCACATCTAATCGCCAGGCAGAATTTGATGACATTTTGCACAAACATTGTGATGGAGAACCGTCACATGGCCATATTTTATTTCAAAATATCAACCTGAATGTGAATTACTTGTGAGATTAATTTCAATCAATTGCGTAATATATTTGAAATGGGATGGTAGCTGTTTATTTTTCGCTGAATTACGCAAAAATTTCAGGACTAACTGAGCTGAAATTAGGTATGAGTACATCTCATGTGCTCTGTTAAAAGATAGAACTATTCTGATTTTTAGTAATTAATCTTTTCAAATATAAGTAATATTTAAATATAAGTATTTACTGAACTCACCTATGTTAAGCACTATAAAACAGAATAATGAACAAAAATGTTAGTCCTATCACAAAATGAAGTCCAGTATGTTATCTTATAATTCGGTTTTCTACGTGTGTGCAGACAAAATCATGTACTTTTTTAACTCTTACTGTTCTCCAGGAAATTACACTTTACATTTTAAAGCACATGTTTCAGAGCACTCACCCACTGAACGCTGTTCGCCTGGGTATTTGTATGTGGGAGGTTTTCGAAAGTTCATAGAGTGAACACTAGAGTTTGCGGAGGTTCCTGTAGCCTCAAATCAATGATTCAGAATCTGAATAACATAAGCTTAATGACACTAGAAATAGTTCGCATTTCAAGGTGAAAGTATAGTTTGATAGTGTCACTGCAATTCTTGCGATAACGCACTCTCCAGACCCACATCTAGTAAATTGAAATGGCAGCTTATACGTCAACAATAGGCACAAACAGAAGTTTGAGTCATCGACAACGTCAACGACGAGCAGGTTCTGCTATTATTATTGTTGAAAGCATATTTGTAAATTCCTATCTTCCTCCATACTTCAGTGATCATGCTGCCCAAATGATAAACTCTTCATCCGTTCAATTCATCAGTTCCTGTACTTGTGTTAGCATTAATTTCTGTGTTTTCCTTAACTGGAGGTTTGTTTGTGTTAACAGTTTCATTTTCTATTTGGACAAGGCAGCTGGCATAGTTTCTAATATTAGAGTCGCTACTACTACTACTACTACTGCTACTACTACTATGTTATTAGAGAAAACGTATCGGTGAAGGTTGGTCTATTGCTTTCATTTCCATTAGGGTTGGGAACTGAAGTTCATCCCGAAAGCCATAATCCATTAGCTCATGACAGAGGAGACCTTCACACAACTGTGACTGGATTAACTGCGAGGGGAGAACATATTTCACCTGTTGAAACATTGTATTTATTACGTCAAATCACATAACGAGTCCTATTCGTAATTAGAGTAAAGTTCAGTGGTTGTAGACCCATTCGAACGTGTTATTTCCACGGATTACGAGGGGAAGGGTCGATGAAATGATTTTTAATAGAAATGACTCTCACTATGACAGATATCATTGCATCGGACGTAGTTCGCTGATCCAATGTCGGATAAAACAGTACCTTGAAAATATTGCAAGTAATTTTAAAATTAGAATATGTTTATTCGGAGCACCACTGATACTTGTTCAAAAGATAAACATTTACATGTTTCGGTCTTCTGTTTATACATTTTAAACTATATTAGAACATGTAATAGTGGTCTATTATAATAAAAAAGCAATATTTTTCTATCACTTTTCCCACACCAGTGGGGTCAGGAGTACGAACTGACGCCAATGCTATACGGAGGAATGTAAGCACTTTTGGTGCTTCTGTGATGTTTAGTAGTATAGTGTGTTGTCTGAATATCAAGAGTTCTACCGAGGAAGTTCTCCGTGCGGTTAGGGGCGCGCAGATGTGAGCTTGCATTCTGGAAATAATGGGTTCGAATCCCACTGTCGGCAGCCCTAAAATGGTTTCCCGTGCTTTCCTTTTCACACCAGGAAAATGTTAGAGGTGTACCGTAATTAAGGCTACGGCGTCTTCCTTTCCACTCCTAACCCTTTCCTAATCCATCGTCGCCATAGGACCTCTCTGTGTCGGTACGACGTATAGCAAAGAGCAAAAATAATGTACAGTTTCTGGAGACACCGAGATTCCAGAATTTTGTCACGCAGGAGTTCTTTTACGTGGCAGAGGATACACCAAAACGAGGCAGATGTATTTGACCACATACAGATACCATCAGACTGAACCAGAGTTGCTCAGAAGGGCAAGTGTCTACCGTCTGATCCACTCACCCTAACTTCTAATAATAATAATAATAATAATAATAATAATAATAATAATAATTAATAATTTCATCCTCGATACATATAAATTGATAAAATCATACCTGAAGGAAATTATTCAGTTACCAGCCGATCTACGTGTTGCCATGCCAAACAGTCACAGAAAATTTAAAGGACTTGGACTATTCTGTGCACAATTCCTACAATACATAAACGGTCTAAAATATCAGAACACTTACTCGTATATCTTAAGTATAATAAACCTCGAGGAAGAGAGCAAAACTTGTTGTGCAAGACTCTATCAGCTGATGACAACCTGGTGAATCCTAAAGTTGGACTTCAAAGCTCTAGGAAGATCCAGGGGAATATTAAGAGACCTGGAATTTAAGAAGTGGTACGAAGTGGTAGGATCCATATCATTGCCTACAAAGACAACAATATAGGATATACAATTTATCCAGCCGCCGGACGTGAATCCTCCACGATTCAACCTGACGATGTTAATCGCGAGAAGAAGGGAATATATGAGCCCACAATTCCATTATTCAAATAAGCAAATAACATAAACAAGAAAGAAGTCATAGGCTCGCTGATCGGACGTACAGGCATAATACCTTCAACATTCCACCTGCCAAAATATTTGATGAGTGACATTGCGCTTTCTGTCTTTAGATCGTTGAAACGCATTTCAAGGAACCATCTTCGGTGATTCCTTTTAAGATACAGTGCATTGTGCTCTTCAGTTTTCCATTAAACCCTTTTAGTTGCAACGAAGTTTTTAGGCAGCCTCTAAATTGAGGAAGTGAGAGTAAGTAATAAATAAATAAATAAATAAATAAATAAATAAATAAATAAATAAATAAATAAATAAATAAATAAATAAATAAATAAATAAATAAATAAATATAAAATCTGAAGGCCTTAGTCACGATTAAAGCCATCCGACGTATTGGGTCAGCATAACAGCCTCCGGTTCAAAATATCTAAATTTGGATTTCTGATCGAGCTGAATTATTCTTTCTTTCTTTTCTCTCTGGGGTTGATTCTTTGTGTGTGTCTTAACACACTCCTCTTTATATAGTCTACACACAACTTACCACGCTATGAACACTTAGAGAAATTATGAACTGCATAAATTCCTTCACGTGCAGTTGACATCAAGAAGGGTTCCGGTCACACGTGTGTCACAGATAGCACTCACGATCCCACCAGCTTGTGTAGATATAACAGAGTGTTGGAATACAAACTTCCAAGCAAATCATGTGACTAAAATTAAATATCATTCAAGTTGCTAGTTGAGAGACAAACCGAATCAACCCAAACTCCATGGAGTTGCAACCTTAATGGGCTTTTATCTATCAAGCTACATATCCCGGCGGCCTTTATAGACTTAAGAACAGGTAAATTGCAACACCATGAAGGCATTGGTCGTTTGTGTTGGTTTTCGAGATGTGGAACGATGCCATGTAGGTATATAAACGAAAGTTTCAGACCCATTGGATTGTTGCTACAGGTCTCCCCACGGGATTGGTCGCGGAGGAATCAACTCCAGTATACGGACTCTGGTGTAGCGTAGTTGACTTGCAGTCTGTGCAGTGAAGTGTTCCTCGTCAAACATGCCTCGACGACAGAGAAGAGCACGCTATCAACAACTGTCGCCGTTTGAGAGGGCTCGGATAATTGGGCTGTGTGAGGCTGGATTATCGCTAAGGACTGTCGCTGCACGTGTTGCCCGACAGGCATCTACGGTACAACGTGTATGGCAGCAGTGGTCAAATTAAGGTACCCACACTCGTAGATCTGGCACAGGCCCAGCGCGACAGACAACTGTGACAGAGGATCGCCGCATCATTCGGATGGCCCGGATGGAACCCCATGCAACAGCAGCGCAAATTCGAGCAGCTGTGGCACCCCACGTTACACAACAAACAGTTGGTAATCGCCTGTGTGCATCTGGCTTACGAGCCCGTGTCCCTGCAGAAGGTGTTCCGTTGATCCCACAACAGCGACGTGTAAGGCTGGCCTGGTGTCGAGAAAGATCGACGTGGGTCGACGAATGGCATAGGGTCGTCTTTAGTAATGAATCACGCTTCTATCTTGCCCGCAGTGATCGCTGGAATCGTGTGCGCCGACGTTCCGGAGAGAGGGGACGCCCAGATCTTATTGTCGAGAGCCACACAGGGCCAACACCAAGCATTATGGTCTGGGGAGCTATTGGCTTTAATGTGAAATCACAATCTATGACTGCTCGACAGTACGTTGATAGGGTACTCAATCCAGTGGTTGTCCCTATGATGGCAAAAATTGCTAATGGGATGTTTCAGCAGGACAATGCCCGTGTTCACACTGCTCGCATCTCCAGAGAAGCTCTCCACGACATCACAACCTTAGAATGGCCCACCAGATCCCCGGACCTCAGTCCTATTGAGCATGCGTGGGACATGATGGGTCGACAACTGGCCAACCGTCCTCAGCCACCCACAACTCTGGAACAACTGACCCGTGCAGTGCAGCAAGCATGGGCCACAATTCCTCAGGAAGCAATCCAGGGCCTTATTGACTCCATGCCTCGACGAATTCATCAATGTATTGCAGCTCGTGGTGGGCACATCCTGTATTGATTGTTGTCCAAACTTGCGGTCAGAGAGACCTGAAAGTGTAATAATCGAATCACAACCGAACACTCGTCCTGCATGTTCAATCGCAGCAATGTAGCACCACTCCTTCTAGGTGTTGCAATTTCCATTTTCTTCAGTGTATTATAAGATGGCGTGTACTTACAACGGCGATACCACTCGACCGCAATTCTTGACTTACTAGTTCGGGGCCGGTGCCTGTGGTTTATGTACAGGACCTCAAATCAGATCCTTGATTTGTCCAAGAGTTAAACTCGAAGCTTTAGAATAAGGGGTGGATCGCTAACCGTAGACCACGTATACGCCATTGTAATTGAAAACTCTCCACCAATTTAAATTACCTGTGTTATTTTCCTTCACAAATTAATGCCTGCATCTTTGAATAATTCTATTTCTCCAGAGACATTTGAAAAAGTTATCAGGATCATAGATGTAAAAGGAGGCGCTTTATTTGTATACTATTATTATAATACATCCGAATGAGGTCTAGAAATGTTGTTTAATTAGTACCTGCTCGTTATGAGGATAAGGTGAATTAGAATGAGTCCATTAATTTCGCAAATAGAGGAAGGCCGGTAAAACCTCAGATCCATTGTTATCGCTATGATACTGTGTATCTCTTATTAATCTGAACATCAGAAGGACCTCAGCTGCACATTAACTGAATGCTCTCAAGATAATTGCTTATTTGTTACCGCTTCTGAATGACGGAACTTGTGTGATGTATCGTTCCGCAATTACGTAGCAGATAATTAGCTAAGTCATTAACCTATTAGATAATGATAATGTGCAAGCTATTAGGGATATTACATCATTTGGGTGCCCTGGTAGCTGTTGGTTTCCCGATGTCCTCCTATGATCCGGCACACCAAATGTACAGATTCTCTTTATCTGATACTAATGACTTACATAGCCCTATCAACACACAGAGGAGAAATACTTATTCAATATCAAGAGCATTGAATTGTAATTAGTGATCTAATTTTATGGTTATAGGTTTGGAACTAACAATTGCATTATAGAAATAAACTTTGGGAGTATCCGATCCTGAAAATTAAATATTCATTAAGTATTATTTTATTAATGTTACAACGAATTAACCAGTTTGACGTTTTCCGCAGACTTCAAGGTGTCAGAATTTTGGTATGGTACATTTACAGACGCTAGGCAACTTCATATAGTACGGACTTAGTCGTGATTGAACTTGCCTACCTGAGCACAGAAGTTCGGTGGCTTGCTGTCCAAGCCACTTCAACCGGCAGGTTTACAAATGCTATATACTGAGAGCATCAGTAAATGTGTAAAATTTAAACAGCAAAAGGCCTGTAGATTACGGTGTCTCATGTGGTCGGCACGACGAATCCTTTCGGCCATTATTCTTGGCTTTCCAGACCGGGCCCGCTATCCCACAGTCAGACAGCTCCTCGATTGTAATTACGTAAGCTTAGTGGACCTCGAAGCAGTCCTCAGATCGAGGTGAAAATCCCTGACGTTGCCGGCAATCGAATTCGGAGGCTCCACGTAAGAGGAAGGTACCCTATCCCTACACCGCCGGCCCGAAGGAATATTTGAGAAATTGCGGTTGAATTTCTTACGCCAATGTCGTGCTTGCTTTGAGGTTGGTGACCAACATTTTGAACAACTCTTGTGAGATACAACATGGTACAACATGGTACGTTAACTCAAGTTTGTCAGTGATATGATACTCTTCAATAATAGCTGTAAATAATAGCTGTAAATAATGTAACAACTGAATATAAATACACGTAAATACAGCTGCAAATATATAGTGATAGATATGTAGCTCAAGGTGACTGTCCAGGCTTTGCTGTTATCTACTGTTATGTTTTACATGCTCTTGATGGAATACCCTGCTGATCAAGTTTTTTCTTTGAAAATTAAAATTAACAATGGTAAGCTGTAAGTACCAGGGTTTAATACCAAACAACTGATAATTAGACCACTCTCGGAACTCGAAATCCCTGTTCCCCAGACGGGCACGCTAAACACTGCACTAGGACGACGAACTTATGAGAAAAATCCACTCATTTCTTTGATGTTCAATTTCATTTCTTTAGAAACATCTGATGGGTAACGACTGGAATACTATAAAACCACCTGGCAGTATTCAAACTGCTTTCGGTCCGCCAGTGATTGAAACTGACTAAATTTTTAGAACATAGAAATATGTGTGCACATTGATGGTGATATCAATATCAAGTATTAACTATAAACAATTCCTGCTTCTCTGAAATTTTAAGGAGAACTTGTTTATAGTTAATTATTGATATTCTTAAAAATTTCTGTATGAACAGCAATGAGTGTAAATCTTTATTTTCCAACAAAGAATTGTTTGTTTTTCTGATTGGTTGAATGAATTTAAACAGTGTTTAACTTGCATTAAACATTATCTAATAACGTACTTGGGATTTGTGCCTGTTATGTTACGGTTGAAGAGTCTTCCTCTTACACGATGTCACTGGGTTCGATTCCCATTCAGGTCAGTGACTTTTACCTAGGTCTGAGAACTACTTCGAGGTACGCTCAATCTGCATGAGAACAATTGAGGATATATCTAACAGAGAGATAGTGATCCCGGGCTATCAAATTGAGGATAAGAGCCGAGAGGTTTCGTACCAATGACCTCACATTACCTCGTAATCCACAGGCACTCGGACTGAGCAACATTCACTAATAAGGGCAAGGTTCAGCAGGGTTATATCGTCATAGAGTTTGTTTTGTTTTTGTTTTTGTTTTTGTTTTTGTTTTTGTTTTTGTTTTTGTTTTTGTTTTTGTTTTTGTTTTTGTTTTTGTTTTTGTTTTTGTTTTTGTTTTTGTTTTGTTTAAATAAACAATTGGGTACTGAAATCGAAATCACCCGGAATTCCTATAAAAGGGAGCAACATTCGGAACATTCCGAGGAGAAAAACAGTTGATCTCTAAATATGAATAAAAAAACTGAATTAAGGATGAACGTCTACAAAATTATCTGTTAACGGCCAAGACGCAAGGACAAATCAGAAGGGGTAGAAAAATAATCCAGACGCAACGATAGAGATTTACGTAATATTAAGGTATGCACACTGTAAATGTTGTTAATTTCTCATGTATGCGACTGTGTACGATACTGTAAATATAGACTACAGAAATTAAATTATATTTCCTCTTATCTCTACAGTTCCTAGGTCTAGGTATGGACATTTTCTAAACCATTTGGAAATTGATTTTGTCTAGAGTTTTTTTCAGGTTTTACTTCGAAGATAGGCCTGTAGATTTTTAATAAAAATATGGAAAATTTTGAAGGAAAAGGGTTTTTCAGAAATTCTTACCACAGCTGCGTATGTGCGTGTGCGTGTCTGTCGTATGTGCATTGACCGTCCTAACGGAACCAGTTAACGCACCTATCTGGATAGAACCTTATTCCGCTTTGAGTGCGGAGGACGAACACATTTTCAATTCTTTCATCTTAGAATCACGGCCAATTTAAGTTAATCTATCCTGCATAGGTACCTGATTTCTTAAACAAATTAATCTCGTGTTAGAGTCCCGGGAACTGACCGTCTAATATTATGAGTATTAAAATATAAATAAATCTTTAATTCTGCAGTTAGACATATTGAACTATCATTTAGAACTAAATATGCAAGTGAAGGCAGGAAGTTATTTTTCAATCAATCAATTAATTAATCACCACTGATCTGCATTTAGGACAGTCACCAGGTGGCAGATGGTGGACTGCCACTTCAGTGGGCTGTCTAATAAGGCGATTATAGTGAAGTTAAACAGACCTAAATCAACAGAAGCATTCTTCTTTAGTAAGTGGAAGATGGTTGGGCATAGTGCTTTGGTGTACGTTCTAGCCGACCTAACGTTTTGACCGACAGAAATCGCAGAACCCTGAAAGTTAAATTTTCGAAACAAGACACAACCGATGTATATAGGAGTTTCTTGCAGCAGCAGAAGTTTATGTTTCCATTTGAACATTGCATACAGAGGTCCACCATCTCGGATATACCGGAAAAACAGTGAGAAATAAGCCCATATAACGGAAGACAATAAACCTCGGTGATTAGGACTGCCGCAACTCGACACCAGAGCAGTGGAAATCGATTCTGTGATGTGATGCGGTGAGATTTACATTATTTCGGTCCCATAGACGTGCATGGGTGTGGCATCTATCCGGGAAGCAGTTTCTGCCGGTGCCTGCCGTGGCAACCATGAAATCCGACGGTGGTGGAGTTAGGGTTTGGGGCTGTTTCTTGTACCTCGGCGTCATAACACCGGTATTTTCCATAGCAGAATAAACACACAATCATGTTGTAACATTCTGATTAATGAAATGTTTCCAATCTTGTGTTGTTTTTACGGAGTGGACCCTTGCTACTTCCAAGATGACATACTAAATGTATTGTTTTGGGGGTTACTATGTAGTGGTACGCTGATAACAATTGGACTGGACCGCCCCAAGTCCCAATCCCAATCCAGTAGAACATCTTTGGGTCGAACTGGACCGCCGGGTGAGGTCTCGAGAAGGTCGACTAAAATTCAGTGTCCAAATATCGGATTGTTTGTAAGAAAAATGGCGACGGATCTCAGTGGATGTCTTACACACACACTCGTCGAGAGCATGCCGTACACAGGGTGGCTGCTGTTACAGCCACAAGTGGTGGCACTGCGAGGTTCTAATGGAGTGACCACCATCGAGCAAATATTGTGGACAGGTGTCCACTTGGCTGCTGGTAAGTAATCTTTTTTAAATATTCCCTCTTGGCATACAATATGAAGCAATACTTTTTACGATAAATATTTTCAAGTATTCTGATGTTCATCTGTGTGTCTTCCATACGCCTTCATATTTGTAATGACAAACCAAAACAGAGTTATCTCTATTCAGGCCATGAACGTTCTTGGTGATGACGGCTCCCAATATTTGTATTCCTAGCGCTAAGTGGAATATAATCAGTTACCTCTATGCAAGGCCGATTCCAGGAATAACCTGGTATTCATTTTTGTTGCTGAAAGTTTGAACCTAAGACCCATGAGCCTCTTCATCAACGGAGATCTCCGGTTTTTTTCTTGACAGGGAGGATAAGCCACGATCTTCCCGGTAAACCGAGCACACCATCACCACCTCATCTATGAAACTTATTTTCTAGTAGTTGGATTTATATTCCTTTGATTACCTGCGCGTCCATTTGTACGGAATATGTCTGTCACTAACGCCGATGAACGCTTAACTACTGAGCGATTTGGCAGCTACTGGTCGTGCAGCACCTAAACATACATTTGGGTTATGGTGGGTTCGACCCACCAGTGACAGTCCTAAGGATGTTAAACAGGTAGAAACCTTTCCGTTATTAAATTATTTAAATCCTTTAAAAATAAACAAACCTTCAAGGAAGCGTATTGATTTAGGCCTACATGACAGTTGAAATGATTATAGCCATGGGGATTTTACGTAGAATCCAAACAACATGGCCGAGACTTTTCATCTCAAAATCGCACGTCCGTCGGGTGGAATTCGATCCGTGGCCGTCGTAACGGGAAGCCATGCGCGATACCAAGCGGCTTCCAATCTCTCTCTATAAGCGTAAGTTTATGCCGTACAAAGTCTACAAAAGCTGTTTTTATTGTTAGATTACCAAACTCTTTTCGTGCATACGGTTCCCAGTCATTCAAACATGATTGTATTGTTTTAAGTTTTTCAAACAGAATGTAGAGAAAACCGAAAGGAGCTTGTAGTAATCCAGAGGCCACATACAATGAAGGTATTGCGCCTATTAAATTTATGTTGAGTCCATCCGGTGTTGTGGGGTGTAATCTCGACGTAACACAGCTTGTAGTCTATTGCATTACCTAAATGACGGCCGTGTCACAAGGTGAACGGTTCTTGTAACATGTTTACCACCTGGCATTAGGATTCTCGTCAGAGCCATGTCCACTATCGGCCTCCAACAAGCAACAAGAGCGCCGTGGACCGTTAATCGTATTGCACTACGGTTAGTAATCGTATTACTCGGCAGGCTAATCACGAGTAAAGCACAGCCCATGGGACCAGCTTTCCCCCATTACTTAATAGCGTTTCAGGGGGGAATGCCAAAGAATTGTATTAGTGCGCTTACAAAAGCGCAGGTGCGACGCGTGGAAAGTACACGAGTAATGGACATTACGAGTTGATTTAGAATGTGAATTAAATAAAAACCAATTCTCGTGTTGAGAATGTCCTTACTGAAACCTTGAACTATACATATAAAGAGACTCTGCGCTATGTGTGGCGCTCTTGAAGCTTGGGGAACCGGATAGGCTCAGAAGGAACGTCAGCTGTCTTCCTGCTCTCCATCTCTAAACACACTAAAAGGCTATTACGTTACAGACAGCAAGCAGCACTTCCATAGTGTGAAACATTTTCTCAGCTGAACGGTGGATATTTGAAAACAAGAAAGTGCATCACACATTATCGCCTCCGTAAATATAATTTACATTTTGTCTGTGTATTATTAAGCCAGTCCCGCGGTCTAGGGATAGCATGTCAGCATCTTACCTAGAGGCTCCTGGTTCGATTCCCGGCAAGGTCTTGAACTTTTACCTGTATGTGAGGGCTCGGTCGAGATCCACTCATCTTACATGAGAGCAGTTCCGGGGCTATGTGAGGTTGACGTAGCGGTCCCGGTTTTGAAATCCAGGCTTCGCACTGACCGCTCGTCACCTCGCAATCTGCAAGCCTTGGGTCAGAGCTGCAATCGCTTGGTACACTTCAGATGTGCATTTAGGGTTGTCTCCCAGGTGGAGGATACCCTATTAGTTGTTTCCCAGTGCTTTCTTTAATTTCAAAGAAATTGGAAATCTTGAAAAAATCTATCTAGTAAATTGTTTCATACCCTGGCTGTATACAATAATATTTGTCCGCACTCGTCATTCGAATTCCATTTGTTTATTTTCATATTATATTTCGTATTATGATCCGTCTTTCTTTTAAAAACACCATTCAAGCTTATTCGTCTAATAATATCCTTCCACACCATGTATCCACTGACAGCTCAGAATATACTGGTTAGTCGAGGAGCTCGTCTCCTTATTCTGAAGTCTTCCCATCCCAAAGTTTGCAATATTTGCGAAACACTACACATTTGTCGTTAATCGCATAGAACAAATCTTGCTGCTGTCGTTTGGATTTTTGAAGGGCGGAAACAAGTCCACTCGACACTCCAGGTCGTACGATGTCGGCATGTAAAAGATCTCTGATGATACATTGGTATTTACCCGACAAAATTAATTAAATCTCAGCCATAGATGCCCAAGAGAGATCCGGTTTACTCTGTATGCCACCTAGTGGGCCTAGAGTAAAACGGAACGTCGAAATTGACGAGCAGGCAGCCAGATGGCGTCAAATCGAAATGTCCGCACACGGTAGCTGAGGCCATACGATTATTATTAGTTGTCGAATCAAGTAATCGTGATTAGGGACCCATACACTAGAACCACACTATAATTGTGAGCTTACCTATGACGTATGCGTCCTCTTATTTACATCCCCACTGCAACCTCTAAATACCCTCATGAGCGTATTTAGTTTTTTTCTATACTTTTCTTTCTCTACAGATTTAACTATATGTTATTCTTTACGGTTGGTCCTCGTTAATGTGATTACCCCAATGCAGACCTTTCGGTATGCTAGCACCTACGTGCATAGGTTATCCCCAACGAGGTACCTTCGCCCCCATCAAAACATGAGAGGAGTTTTCCGCTTTGTGAAATCTACAGCCTGACATTTTATCCCATTGACCATCATACTATTGTCTGCTGTCCGTCTCTCAACTTCGACGAGGTATTTTTTGCAATCGCTCAGTCCTGCAAATTATCTGTTACTCTGTACTGTATATAATCCGCAAAAAAACCATGGGAGATTGGGTTTTGGTCTGTAGACCATGGAAATGTTCGTTTTGCTTCACTGAAAGCCTTTCGATATAATATTAAGACTCCCGAGACCACCAATGTTGTTACTGTATATGTGTACAATATTTTACTTGTCGTGATGGTAAAAGTGCAGCGGTTAAAAATGGATTTGAAGGACGGGATGGAAAGAAAACAAGGTCAAAATGGTCCGAGGAGGGTAAAAGGAGGCACAGTGAGCAGATGAAGGGGTATTGGAGGATGAAGAAGGAACAGCAAAGAATGAAGGATTCAAATTGTCACGTTGTCTCTAGAAGAAGCTATCGGAAAAGAAAGAATAATCCGCATAAGAATATCCAGGTAAGAAATCTGCTCTAAGATGGAGAAGATCACGGACAAAATGCGTAAAGGCAGGGTTATCTTCTTCGGTAATTTACGACGGATGGTCGATTCTAGATGGACAAAGCGAATTTCAACTCAAAACAAAAAAAATTCCCCGTTACGTTAACGTCAAGGAATACCTAGAAAAAAATGGGCTTACGAGAAGACACGCGCAAGCGAGACCTTTTCTAACCAAGTATCCTGACTTTACGTGATGAGAAATGTACAGCTGGTGCAATGTGGACGGATGAACGCCGTGTTCGGCACAGCAAGCAAATGAAAACCTAGTGGATCAATAGAGAATTAACGTGGTCCCTCGTTGGCCTACTAGCGAATAATAAATAAATAAATAAATAAATAAATAAATAAATAAATAAATTAATTAATTAATAAATAATAATAATAATAATAATAATAATAATAATAATAATAATAATAATATAAATTATTATTCAAAGAAAATGGAAATCTTTTAAAAAATATTTTAATAAATTATTTTATACCCTCTCTGTATAAAATAATAGTTGTCCGGAGTTGTCCCTCAAATTCAAAATACATTTTCATGTTATGATTCACCCCATTGACCATCATACCGTTGTCTGCTGTCCGTCTCTAAACTTTGCCGAGTTGTTTTTGCAATCGCTTACAGTCATATAAGTTATTATTACCGTATTATTATTATTATTATTATTATTATTATTATTATTATTATTATTATTATTATTATTATTATAGCGACATATAGAGATCATTTCTGAAACGGTTTCCTCAATGAAAGCACAACTTGTTTCGTGCTGTATAACTGCTCGATTATACGGCATTTTGTTTGCATGCGAAATGAATACCGCAAAACACGCCACACGAAGGAGATAGCTATTATTACCTTGCTTGTCCAACTTCGAGGTAGATTAAATTAAACGATGGAATATAACGTACAGAAAATCTGACATGACTGTCTTCAATTTATAAATTAATTACATGTATGATAGTTCAAAAACATATGTTGAATTCAGTGTTTTTTGCCCACGACTCGTTTCGGTTATCGTGAAATTATGGACTAATTTATCATTAAAGCCATTATTTTGACCTACAAATCTCGTATCTTCATACATTATCATGCACTGAAATAGGGGAGGGTCAGTGAGCTTGCATCCAGGACATAATGCGTTCGAACCACACTGTTGGCAGCCCTGAAGATGGTTTTCCGTGGTTTCCCATTTTCACACCAGGCAAATGCTGGGGATGTAGCTTAAGTAAGGCCACGGCCGCTTCCTTCCCACTTCTAGCTCTTTCCTATCCCATAGCCCCCATAAGACATATCTGTGTCGGTGCAGCGTAAAGCCAATTTTAAATCAATAAAGCGAGTTGGTTACGCCGTTTGAACTTGCATTCGTGAGACATTTGCTTCTAACCTCACCCTCAGCAGCCCTGAATATGCCTTTTGCTTACGCCATTCTGCGATCAATCCCTAACAAGCTAGTAGGTGTAATTGCCTTGGTTAAAAATCTACCTAAAACTTATAAAATCTATTAACTTCTATATTAATAATGTTTACTGTAGCCCTACGCATAACCGCGGCGGCTTGCAGGATTTTGGCCGGCCACATATCATATTACATTTCACTCCAGGCTGTGCCTTAATTAAGGCAACGATTGCTTTCTTTGCGATCCCGTCCCTTCCCTATCCATCGTCATCTGATATCTATTTGAGTCAGTGCCTCTTTAAACAATTAAGGAAGCAAAAGAAAAATATATTTTTTTACACCTCTCCTTCCGTGTCTGGAGCCCTCAACCGTGTCTTGTAGGCCTCTTCTGATGGTATGACAAAGTAATCTAGCAATTCGCTCTTTTACTGTGGATCTCAGTCTTACTTTGATTTAATATTGACTGACAAGTTCTCTTGTCATTCCACGTGAATCTTACCTTTCTCGTCCAACAGAACGTTCCAAGGACATTGATATGGCGTAGGTCTGCCTTTGTTAGGTCCAACATTCCGACGTATAGAAAAAGGAGAACACATAAGTGTTGCGGAGGTGGGTTGTAGTAGTAATAGTAATGTCTTCACTTTCTCATATTTTAGACAACCCAAACATTGAAGACTTTGGAACTACTATTCTTCTTGAGACTTCCTCAGTAGACTCACTTGTACTGTCTTCTACTAAACGCCTTTATGAATCCATGATCGTAATAGGTTCTGTATCATCTGTGGATCAGTGGTAAGCGTGTCAACCTCCGGATCACAAAATCATGGGTTCAAAACTGGCAGAGAAAGAGTGGAAACAAGTCCGTTCGGCACTCTAAGTCGTACGATGTGAATGAACTCTGGGGAACAAAATCTACTGAAGTCATCCATAGATCACTCAAGAGATTCCTGATTTCCCTGCTATATGGTTGAATAAACAGAACGTCAAAACTCACATGTAGGCTACTTAAACGGTGTCATATCAAAATACTTGCACACGGTAGCTGTGGCCATATTATTATTATTATTATTATTATTATTATTATTATTATTATTATTATTATTATTATTATTATCGTTATTACTTAGTTGATGCATTTGTATTATTTTAGTTAAAATGCTTCAAGAATATCCACATTTTATATTGAAGTACTTACCACATAAAATAATTAAATGAAAGCAGTTTGTTAGGTATTTTCTTCATTTTTCGCAATTTTTTTGGGGGGAAAGGTCATTTTCTACTAATATCCTTTTCATTTTAGCAAGATTTTGTGAATCTAAATAATCTTTTTAATTTACAAAATCATTGGTTTCTGCTCCAAGAAAACATACTTCTGAAAAAACAGTATATCTATAGTAGTAGCTCCCAAACCTATTTGAAATTTTGTGGAGTTATGGATTTGCCCGCACATGGGCCTTCCTCCAAAAACCAGCAAATTTTCGGGAAACACTGGACCAGCAAGAGCTTATGCCTGCTTCCACGCCTATTTTTTCTTTCTCTTGTTGGCTGTGAATTAAATCCTGGAGTATCCTGGAGTTAAAACTATTGAGTATGCTGTAATAGTTTCTCTTGAAATGGGGAGAAGTTTTTCCATGTGTAAGTATGTACAACCAGGCAGCAGACAATCATTTTCCTTTGAGAATCTTCACACATTTTGTTAATTCCCAACTGTCTTTATCTGATCAATTACTAATGTCAGAAGGAATGATTTCCCAGATCTTTGATGCAACATGTGTCAATCTGAGTGGCTTGTAATTAACAGATTTATGTTTATCATCTTTTCCTTTTTATTTCCTTTTACCGGGCGAGTTGGCCGTGTGGTTAGAAGAGCGCAGGTATGACCTTGCGTTTGCGAGATAATTGGTTCGAACCGCACTGTCGGCAACATTGAATACGGTTTTCCGTGGTTTCCCTTTTCATGCCAGGCTGTACATTAATTAAGGTCTATCGGTCATGGCCATCCATCAGTAATCTCCACATCACCGCCTGTAAGATTGCATCGACCATCTGTACTCTAACGCCCCTCTTTGATAATGTGTATCTCAGTCTTGGCCATCCATCCATACTTCACATCACAGCCTGCAGGATTTCTAGGACATATCGCGTCACCCATTTTGTATTGAAAATTTGTAGGTGACCCTCCAGCCATAAGACTTATTTATGTCAAAATACTGCAACTGTCAATAAATAGCAATTGCCGGTCTCATTCCGTAAATTATCCATGTTTCAACTGTTGCTGTGCCAGCAGATCAGCAGCTGGAACGTAATGCTAAACACTCTCATCGCAGTTCCTAGTCTTGCTTTTCGACACCATTACGTAAAACCTACATCAAAATGCACCATAGACTTTTCTTTATGCAAGAAAACCTGGTCCATCCCTAACGTGACTGTCTCAGCCAGATTGCTCTCAATCTAAACGTATTTAAAACCGAGCATCCGGAAAGAATTCGCAGTGAAGTATTCGTTAAGATAAATGAGGACGAACTTAAGAAGGATAGTCAGGGTGATACCGACGTTGACGCGAACGGTGATTAACCGAGAGGCCCTACTCTCAAACTCAGTAAGAGCCACTCAATATACCTCTTGAGTGCCAGCCCCGTTGGTCTTGGAGCCTCCCTACTTGACCATAAATGAAATGAAGAAATAAGATAGCATATGGTCGTCGTGTCTATCACTGATCAGACGCGAGAAAGAAGACTCATGTGGTATAGTCTGGTAGTTCACTCTGCACCGATCACTCCAGTGCCGCTCACTACCTGGCACTAGAAGCCTGACGTCATCGTGGACGATCAAAACATTGCTGGATTGACACGGTCAGTATAATATGAATATTACCAGACTTTGTCCGAAAACTATATACCGATGATGTACAGGCCAACTGGCGTAAGCCACAAAAGGCACATTTTCAGGAGAGAGAAGAGACAGTTTGCACCTCACTACAGGCATTGATCTTTATTAATTGTTATTTATTTGAATTTTATAATGTATCTAAGATTGTAGTCTACTGGAATATGTGGTGTGGGATCTTACAGTTTATTAAAATGAATTCTTTAACATGAAAATAGAGGATTACACAGTTTGACTGGGACTTATACAAAATCAATGTTGGTTACATCCATGTACATTTGGGGTTACACTAATTGGAATAAATAGTAATAACAACGTTAAGTTTTTATTATGTGAAAGAATGATCATTAATAAGAAAAAAAAATGATAAAACAAAAATGTTCTATCCTGATATATTTAAATAAATTTCACTCACAGAAGTAACACTCAAATTCACAACGAAACTGAATTAGCATCGTATATACCGTATGACAAAGATACTCTTAATGAATTTGGTAGTTAATTTTAGTTACAACTAAATCAGACATACTCATCAAAACAAGGACAAACACTGTGTTACGCCAGCAGGCTTGTGCGGGCTTGTGAGATCGAGAGACTTTAGTTGTCGCAAGTTTAGTGGCTTACACCAATTGACTGGTACAACCTACTGTTAACTGTGGGTTACGAATAGCTGGTTACGCCAAGTGGCTTGCCTGACCTATCCATGTATGGGATTACGCTATCAACATTCTTCTTCTTTGCACTGAAGGAAGGTGTTGAGGGTTACGCCAGTTTACCAGAATGTGCATTATAGTGTTAACTACTTGATTCACACATAACCTCAATTTGTAAATTTGGGAGGGTTATGCCAATTGGCCTGTACACTATCGACATCATCGTGCTAGATAACGTTCCAAAATCAGAATAGCGAGAATAGCGGACCATACAGTGAATCAGGACAAAGTTTAGAGTTTTCTAACCGATGATGGTAGGCAACGAGATGGCCGGGTAACGTTTCATAACATGAATACAATCTTAACATTATAGTAGAAAGAGTACATTTTAGAATATTTAACTGATGAATGACCTTTAATATCCTGTGTGGTTAGGGTCGCGCTGCTATTACCTTGCATCGGGAGACAGTGGGTTCGAATCCCACCGTCGGCTGCCCTGAAGATGGTTTTCCGTTGTTTCCATTGTTCACACCAGGAAAATTATTGGTCTGCACCTTAATTATGTCCATGGCCGCTACCTTCACAATCCTAACTCTTTCCCACCCCTTCGTTGCCGAAAACGTTACATGTGTTAGGGCGACGTTAAACAAGTACCTAAAAATAACAAAACACTGTAATATCTAATGTGAAATTCTTCATAAGTTCACCACCTATTGGCAGATGAGTAAACTATATGTATTTTGTTCTGCTACCTGTATCGAACTTCTTGGAATATTTTTACACCTGCCATCGTAAGGCTTGCACTTCTTACATCTCGGCCTCGTTACTGGAACATGGAGGCATTTTCAGATCAAGACGCTCTGCCAGCAATGTGGACAGGTTGGGAAAAATACATTTTCATGTGATCATGCACTAAAGAAATATTTTGAATATCCAATTTTTGACTTTAAGGCATAAGGAGTGCAATCAATTTCTAGGTGACCGTATCGCTGATATATTTTTCTTAGCAAGGACTTTCAAGCCTTGTGCTCACCAAAATCAAATACCGCAATCGACTGAATGTGTCCGCCATCGTAGCATAACGGTTGGTACTATTACCTGCCGTCATCGGTGGACCGGGTTCGATTCCCGGTACTGCCAGAAATTTTAAAATGGCAGGAGGGCAGGTATGTGGTTTAAATGGTAAATGCATCTCACCTCCAGTGGGGGTGTGCCTGAAAAGATCTACACCACCTCGGGATGAGGACACGAGTTTACTTTGTCCGACTCGTTGGCTGAATGGTCAGAGGGTCCCTGGTTCGATTCCCGACCGGTTCGGGGATTTTAACCTTCATTGATTAATTCCAATGGCCCCGGAGGCTGGGTATTTGTGCTGTCCCCAACATCTCTGCAATTCACACACTACACATAACACTATCCTCCACCACAAAGCAGGCAATTACCTACAAATGGCAGATTCCGCCCACCCTAATCGGAGGTTCTGCCTTACAAGGACTGCACTCGGCTAGAAATAACCATACGAAATTATTATTATAGACTGCAAATGTGGGCCAACATACGGCTAATGCAGAGAAAAATACATCCTTATATAAATAAACTGGTTTCGGTGACAAAGTCACAAATATTTCATTCGTATTCCTCGTTTCTTACCTGCTCCACTCATATTTGTTATAACAATAAAAATCACTAATTCCGTACTTACCTAGCCAATAATAAAGAGTATTACGTACTGCTCACAACACGACTTAGTCTTTAGATAGTGTTTTTTAAATTATTTTCCTTAGAATGTAGGTACTGGTGGTACTTTAAAATTTCGAACAGGACAAAAGTATTCTCGAGATAGAAAGGTTGAGGAGCCCTCGTTTAGAAGAAGAAGCTGTGCTAATGTTCTTGTTCACCGATTTGGACACTTATGCAGTGTGTTGGTGTGACAACAAATTAATAGATACATTAGTTGGAAAAAACTCCGTACCTTTGTATCTGAGTATTAAAACAGGGAAACGTAATTTTTTACTAACCCTCGTATAAATAATAAGAGTTAGTTATGCAGCGTTATTGACCAGATAGCGATACTGTATTAAACGATGGATCAAGAACGTGTATCCAATACATTTCAATGCAATTTGAAAAGCAATTAAAGCTGGAAATGATGAGGGCGCGTGTGCTTTTTGCGATGAAAGCTCTCTTCTTAATTGCAGATTTATTGCACACTTGAGTGTCCGCGTTCGGTTGTATATCTCAACGATTAACAGCAATTGATGGAGACTTAATTAAAGTAATGTCTGAATGTAACTGTATTAATACGTCAAAATGTGATATTAAAGGGACCAGTTTTAAGCCCCATAAACACAGAAATGACCGCCGCTTTTATTCTAAATATTGACTACAAATTAACGAGAAATTTGATATTCAAAGGCATCACTTTTTAATTATTTAAAACTAGTGCTGGCTAAAAATAAACACAAATTAATGGTAATTGTGTAATTAATTTTTAATGTACAGGTAGCATTAAATTTACGACTGAATGGAACATGATAACATTAACTTTTATATATATGTAATTCTGTATGTAAATTACCAAAATTAAAGAGCATTGTTTAATTTCCCTCTTTTCTTTATATAGCAAAGTGGAATAAAAATATAAGTTACATGTACAACGGATTGTCTGGCCGAGGCTCAGGTGGCCTTCTGACCTCATCTTGTCAGGTCGCATCCTGGCTCAGTATGATTATATTTAAAGGTGCTCAAATACGTCAGCCTCGTGTCGGTAGATTTACTGGCACGTAAAAGAACCTAGGTGAACTAAATTGCGGCCTGCACCTCGGCGTCTCCGAAAATCGTAAAAGTAGTTAGTGGGACGTAAAGCCAATAACATTATTATTATAACTGAATGTAATACTGTAATTCGTATATAATTGTTAACAGTTTTCGTGAGGTAATAAAATATTTGTCCAAAAATGTGGCGTATTAAAATAGTGTAGTATTGCATCGGTATGAATGAAGGTGTATTTTTGCTAGGCTGTCCAAAAAGTAGCCACGGAGCACAGCACGTATTTAAAATATCGATGATATAACCGTAGTCGTTTCTTGTTGTTGGCCTCGAGGGACTCTTTGCGTCCTACAAAATCGTTCACGGAGCTTTTGGCATTAATTAAATAAGACTGATAGTTAAATTAAACTGAGGTTATAAGTTACGAGCCTTCATAATTAACCTATAAGATCAGTTCCAGCTTACAGGTAAATTAGAGGAACTGGAAGTAATACTTTATTTTGTCTATCATGGATTATCTATATTCAACACGAGAATATGTGAAGTAGAGATAAAAACATGGCGTTCAAGCCTCAGCAGCTTTGGTATTATTTTCTCTGGAAATTGTTCGTGATGTATGCGTTGCGTCTGTAATAACTTCTATCATATAACTCCATAGATGAGTAACATAACAACAAGGCGCAAAAATCTCTATAGGTTTATTCCCCGAACAAATACCATATTAAAAAACATAACACATTCACCAGTGTAATACATTACTAGTATAAATTGAAAAAAAATTATGTTCATTTCCGCTACTCGAGTTAATAAACAAACTTGTTATTGTTATTGTGAACTTTTATTTAGGTGTGGAGTTCAGTTCGGAAAGAATACACGCTTAGCATAACATTGTGTTTTCATATCCCTGGTCCCCTCTTTTCAGCTTACATAGGAAATACATCATGCGAAGGGCTCTGGACAGCTGGCATGCTAGAGTGTCAGATGGAGGAAGGATATCACAGAAGATGCTTTATGCTGATGATACTATTCTGTTGGCAAGCAGTGAAGATGAACTTGTTGATATTGTTACAGCGGGTAGAAAATGAAATTATTCAGTTTGGACTGAAAGTCAATCGCAGCAAAACCATGGTGATGGTTGTTGATAGAGGAAAGAATCTCCAATGTAGTAGTTGTCTAGTAGGCCCAGATGTTGTTAATTCATTATCTTATCTTGTCTCCTTGCTGAATAACACTTGAAGCTGTGGTAAGGAAATCAGAACAAGAATTGCTCTTGGAAAGGTTGCTATGGATAAGCTCCGAACGATCTGACGTGACAGAACAATCAGTAAAGTCTGGAATGTGTCTTTGTATTATCATCCTTTTTCTTTGGCTGTGAATCATGGACTGTGAAGGCCAAGGACAAAAAGCGCATCGATGCATTTGAAATGTGGTGCTGGTGGAGGATGCTATAAATAGCTCGGATGAAGAAATGAACTAACTCCTCCATAATGGAAGAGCTTGGTATCCCGAATTCACTTTCAAGTCCTGTTAGACAGAGAAGCCTGAACTTCATTGGACATGCATTAAGCAGAGAAAATATCCTTAAAAACTGATTGTGCAAGGAAAAGTAAATGGAAGCAAGCCGGGTGGAGCAGCTCCCAGAAGATGGATAGACCAGATCAAAGACGCAACTCACGCATTTCTTCGAGTGAAAATCCGGCAAGCAGCAGACCGTAGACTATGACGTGTTGCTAATGAACTTCGTCGAATAGTAAAATAAGCGTGAGATAACGATACTCAGACATGAGTTATGCGACTGAGAAGAAGAATATAAAACTTCCATGCATAGAAACAATGAAGCTGTGAATAACTTTTCCTAAAATATCTGAGTTGAATAGGGCTGGAATCGTCATTACATGTTCATCACTCAAAAGAGATTACCTTACTGATTCATCCTCAATAACTACGCACTCCCGGCTTACGAAAGGTGCACTGCTAATGAATGCCTCTTCCACCTCAACACTTAATTTTCATGTCATTTCCCTAATTTGTGTTATACGGCATTAATTTGGATTCTACCACAACAGAACATTTCCCTCAACCTACCAACTAGATTGTATTAAACTACACATGAATTCTAACCGCACGTTCCATCTTGGCGCAATAATTACGTATTGTCCATTTTCTTCTGCGCAAGGCTTACTCCTTCTTCATGCTGACATCCAGGTGCCGAGCAGAACAAATCGACCTTAAGGACTAACAGTGTTAGGTGGGTTGCGTATCCTCATAATGTTTAAGGCGCTGGTGGACCGCTCTGTATATGTGAGCGTTTTAGAAAGGTGTTCATGCTTCTAAGTGCAATACTTCAGAAGATATTGACTGTAGCTATTAAGGTAACTGTATTTTGAGAAAAATGCAACCATATCTTTCACTAACTTTCTTGCCAGTTGTACAAAGTGTTCATGACATCGAGTAACGAAGAATCGAACTGCTGCGTAACTTAGTTTGCTAGAAGGCGAGCAGCAACAGACACTCAGTTACGATGGCTCACCTCTAAGAATATTTTTTGCTAGTGGCTTTACGTCGTACCGACACAGGTAGGCCTTATGGCGACGATGGGAGAGGAAAGGCCGAGGAGTTGGAAGGAAGCGGCCGTGGCCTTAATTAAGGTGCAGCCTCAGCATTTGCCTGGTATGAACATGGGAAACCACGGAAAACCATCTTCCCTCTAAGAATTGTAAATACGTTCAAATATCTCGTAATGACTTTCCAGACAAGTAGGACTACATTTAAAGCTCACATAAAAGAAAGGACTCTGGCAGCAATAATAGCAATAAACGACATAGATAATTTTAGTCAACTATCGATAAAAAGTACTTTTCCGTCTGAAAATTACACCAGTCGTGACCTACGGCATAGAAAACATATGGACCGTCCTGAAAATTAAAATCAACTAAGAGAGAAAGGGTGAAAGAAATTTTCCTTAAAAGAGCGCTATGTGTATCTAAACACACACGCTCAGGACTTGTATATGAAGAGACTCATTAACTTTTCTTCACTGAGGACCTGCGACATACTACAGTATGACTCTACAATCAACAAAAGAATATCAAGAGCTGTTGTCTGAATTAAAATCGAAGAAGACAGAAATTTGGAGTGACTTTTATATAGCGGACGCAATGACAACAGACAATTGGTGCCAAAGCCGCTTCGATCTCAGGCGTACAGTGCATCGTGTGGCGGTCTAGGCTTTCCTTCATAAGATATTTTTTGTACTTAGATTTCACGAACCAAATCATGAGTGTGTGCCGATGGTATGAAAATTTTTGTAGTAGTTACCACGCCCTCAAGTATCTGAAGAAGCCTCGTTCTCTGACAATGCTTTGTACCGAATAAATTTATATTCTTACACATTTTGTGCTTTTCCATTTAATAAAAAGTGCAAGTAGCCAAAGCATAAAAATGTAATTTTTGCACCTCAAGGCACTTTACTTCAGGTCTTCTGTAAAATTTCCATTGCCGAATTTGGGTCCCTTTCCGCCTACCAGGTCACATATTATGAGCGCATAGCGACAACGTTGGGCCATTAATGACCTTCGGAGAAAGCAAGTTCCCTGGTGCAGTTTCAGGTGAAAATTTGGGAGCTACTAAATCAATTCGACCACGGCATACATAGCCGGACAAAATTCGTTCTCTTTCCTACTAGAGTTATTTTCTGTTTTCAGCGAAGTACATATTGGAATATAAACGCGACGTTTCCCCTATTTTTCTGCAGCGCATAGAAACTCTTCGTCAGTAAAAACCGGCCCCGTTTATAGAAAGCATTTGGCAAAGTTATGAAAATAATTTCTTTACACGTGTTCCTCATTACTATTTCGCTTTAATCTCCAATAGACTACTCTACTTTAGATTGGCATTACAGTCTCTGAACATGTAGTGGATGCAGGGTCTTAATTGTGGCAGGGTGAGCGATGTGAGGAGCCACGCCTCTTCCGAGTCGACTCGCACATAACTCACCGCTGGTCCGCCCCAGCTATGCTCATTAGCACTACATACTTGTCATAAAGCCCACCGTGGGATGCACACTTACATGACAGTGATTGGTGGCATTTCCTCTTTCAAGTGGATAAAGGCAGCCCCTTTCAATGTGTTTGTTTATATCTACCACAGATACAATGAAATGTAACTACAAAGCTTGTATTGTTCCTGGGTATGAAGTAATTGCATTATATTATCAAGCACAAATTAGCCCGCGATAAAACTGCGACTGGTTTCTCTGTAAACTTAGTTAAACTGAACTCATTTCTAGTGTTTTTGAACACGATACAGAGGTTTTTGTTGGATATATAAATTAATATTTTACTATGTAGTAGGGTATTTAAAGCTTATTTTGGCCGTAATACTTGAAGCATTCATAAATATTGACATTATTTACCCCAAATATACAGTAAACATTCATCAATAGAAGCTGAATACAAGTGTATTACCCGCCAATATATGGCGACCTCTACTGTCATTCCACATTCTTTATGGGTATACTGACATCACTCTTTGTTGGACAACTGCCTGAAGCACGCCGTTTCATTATTTTGCACGCCATTTTCATTGCGTAATCGCTGTGGGCAAGATCGGGCGAGTACGGCGGCTGAAAGCATGGCAACAGCCTGACAACTGCCATGTGGCCACTCATTGTCATTGATCTGAGACTTGGTGGTGATTCAACACCCGCGGCTGCTAATCTCGTGTGAATTTTTTAAGTAGACTACATATTCCTTCCAGAAAAGCAACACATTCCACCGTTACCAATGATAATCTGCTTCCACGTTGTTAGATCATTGTCCAGGAATGCACCTGCACACCCGAAAGAATGACGCAGCAGTGTTATACCTATGCTCAGTAGGAATGTCATCTGGTGGCGATAGGCGTCCCCTATTATATCTTCCAGCATACACTGGGTATGAACTTCAAACTATGCTACTTTTTTTAGTTACAAATGGAGTAACATTGTTGAACGTCCTAAATATAATAATTTTAGCCGTTTTCTAACGTTGTCTGTCTGTCTGTTTGGTCATCAGCCCAGAGGCTGGTTGGATCCTCAAATAGCACCACCAAAGGTTATGCGGTTATATTTCTAACGTTATTACTCACATATGTTGTGCCCGTGCGTGGTTAATTTATATTTTCTCTCCTGAAAAATAGTTTGTGGTAAAATGATATTCAAACGTAACAACTTCCACACGCGGTGAGTTGTCAAAATAGGAAGTTCTAAAGAATAGAATGTGATAAATTTTCGGGTAGTAATCAAATTTTGAATAATATTTAATCTCTTTCACGCCATACTTCCAAGTTTTTATGTCATATTTTGTGATTTCTTAGGGCATAAGTAAGTTACGTATATACTTCCAGAATTTTTATCATAGAAATCCGAACCCTAGATATAACACAATATATTGAGGGTTGTTTTATGTACCTTATGCGCTGGTTGCCGTCATTTCCAATGCATTGCAGTATTATTCGTCAAGGCGGCTGCTGTATCTCAAGGTTGTTACAACCAGCTATGAGGGTGCACTGTACCTCCCTTATGTCGTCTCCTCATTGCAGTTTCTCACGAAGTCGGAGGGCGTCCTTGGAAGAACTGGAACGTATCTCTCACTCAGTGGACAAAAGCGCAGCTTCCATTGCTGTTCTGTCACTTGGAGTGTCCCGTATTTTTATGGTCCGACCTGCCCACTGGTAATTTTTTAATAATAGGCATCCAAGAAGTGCTGATTGTGTACCCTTCCTTTAAATTCATGTTGTTCTAACTTTTCTGTAGCTTCTCGTTTTTCTTCCATGAGGCATAGTAACAATCTTCACACTTGGTTTTACCTACTTGGGGAGACTGATTACCTCGAGTTCGGGTGCATCAGTCGCCAATGGAAGTTGGGTGATACTGGAGGTATTAGTAGTCTTAAGTGATTGTTTTTATTTATTTATTTATTTAACGCATGGCTTGTATTTCCGGGAGTGTCTGAAGACATATTCGGATAGACTGGTGCATGTATTTTTATTTGACTCCCATGGGTGACTTTTGCGCCTAGATGTGGGGTGATGGTGATAACGAGGTAGGGAGAGGGTGAAACACGTTGTCGACACACAGCCTACTCCAGTCGAATAACACCGCGGGTACTGCTCAAGGCTTAACCTCCCCATCCGGTAGACGAATCATCATCATCACTGTCATATACTCTCACTCCATGCGAACACTGCGGACAGGTTTGGAATTGAATTCAGGCTTTTGGCACGCAATCTACAGTACTAATTAGAAATTGTACTCCACAATCTCTCCTCTCCTACCCTACCCAACAACATTCTAATGGAGGAAATTTTTTCCACTTCAACATGCTAATCACGATGTGTGACTATATAGACTTTACGCCTTCACGATTATGGCAACCAGGCTGGATGTCTTGTATAAACAAGGAAGTACTCTTTTAAGTGAAGAAATGTACTCACCTATTAGAAAGGTGTTTGTAATAATTCTCTCTTGATCACGGCATTGCACGGAAGTGCAACATAGAGAACAACTAGTAAAGAAAGAAAAACATAAATATAAGCTTTTGAAATGTGGTGTTGCAGAATAATGTTGAAAGTGAGATGAGTGGATCAGAACACGAATGAAAAGATGCTGAATCCAGTGTTGTTAACGGGGTGAACGATTTGATGAAATAATCGAGAAGAAGGGATAAATAAATATCTGGAAACATCCAGGACTTGTTACATTTTTGGAGTAAGTTTAGGTAGTAAGAATGGCTAAGAATGAACAAGACGTTAATATGGAAATCGGAGTAGGTTATATGAAAGATTTAGCAGTTATGTAGATGTGCTAGGACGGGAAATTGTATCATGGAAGGCTGCATAAAACCACTCCACTGAGTACAAAAACATGAAAAACACATCGCACGAACACATACGGTGAGAAAAGTGTTAGTACTCGGAAAGAATCGGCCGTGGCTTTAAATTAACCTGGCGTGAAAATCAAAAACCAGAGATTACCATTTTCAGAGCTGCCGACAGTGAGGATCGAACTCCCCTCCCGAGTACAAACTTACAGTTAGACGACCGCACTGGCATAGGTACGGCCCCGTCCTCACAGCGGCGCAGGTCGCCTGTAATGTGTCAACACGAAAGACCTTCACCAGGCTTCTCCGGAGGGCCACACACCATTATTATTATTATTATTATTATTATTATTATTATTATTATTATTATTATTATTATTATTATTATTATTATTATTATTATTATTATTATTATTATTATTATTATTATTATTATTACTCTTGCGTTCCGACCTTCTAAGGACCACGTTACAATTTCAATTGTTCCTCCTTAGTTGTTCTTTCCTTTTCTTCCAGTATTCTTTCATTGTTTCACTGTGTTTCTTTTTCCTGTCTTCAGTCCACTTTGTGCCTGTTTTCTTTTCCTTCCTCCCTTGGAATCCTTCCATTTGTAAGACTTTCTTCCTAAAAATCTTTCTTTCCAATAATTCTTCTTCTCGTATGTTGTTCCTTTCCAGGTCTTTCTTGACTTCTTGAATCCAGGTGGTAGTTGATTTCTTTTCCCAAAGGTACTTGAAGATTCGTTTAGTTAGTCTATTGTCATCCATTCTGTAAATGTGTCCAAGAAATAGCAATCTCCTTTTTCTTATTGTTTCTGATATGTTTTCTACGTTCTGGTAAATTTCATTGTTACTTCTTAATTTCCAAAACTCCGCAATTCTTGGAGGACCTAATATTTTCCTTATAATTCTTCTTTCTAATATTTCTAATTTATCAAGCTTGTAGTTCAGTGCTAGACATTCGCTGGCATAAAGGCAGTCTGGTTTCACTACTGTGTTGTAGTGCTTTATTTTAAGTTTCCTTGATAAGCACTTTTTGTTGTAAGTATTCTTAGTTATACTGTATGCTCTTTCCATCTTTTGTATCCTCTCCTCTATAGCAGATTTTTCTAAACCATTTTCTTGAATTGTCTCACCCAAATATTTGAATTTCTTAACCTTTTCTATTCGACCAATATCCGTTACTAAAAACTTTGGGGCACTTTTTATATTCGTCAAAAATTTTGTTTTCTCGTCAGAGATTCTCGAGGCTTTCTGAAAGTATGGCAAAGTCATCTGCAAATGCTAGGCAATTTATTGCAACACCTTTGTCCTTATTCCCCAGCATGAGTGGCAATATTTTAGATTCTTTCAGTTTTTCATTCCAAATTCTTACAATTTTCTCCATGACACAATTGAAAAGGAGTGGAGATAGACCATCGCCCTGCCTGACACCTGTATTTATTTTGAAAGGTCGAGATACTTCACCCATAAATTTTACTTTCGAGATAGTGTCTGTAAGTGTTTCACGAATTAGGTTTGCCAATTTAGTTTTAACTCCAAATTCACGGATTACTTTATCTAGGGTTTCCCTATCAACAGAGTCAAAGGCTTTTTTAAAGTCAATAAATGTTACAACTATGTCTTTGGAGTTTATTAATCTGTGTCGAATTATAGATTTCAGGTTGAAAATCTGTTCGGAGCAAGACCTTCCTTCTCTAAATCCACCTTGATATTCACCCAATTGACAGTCCAGTGTCGATTTTACTCTATTTAGTAGTATTGTTGAGAATATCTTGTAAGGAACTGGCAAGAGAGATATACCTCTGTAGTTGTTGACATCCTGCTTGTTACCCTTCTTGTGTAATGGGTGTATTAGAGCCACTTTCCAATCCTCTGGGATCTTTTCTGTTTCCCAAATTTCTTCAAAGATTATTTGTAGATCTTCTATAATTTTTGGTTCAGCCCATTTTAAAAGTTCAGCTGTTATGGAGTCTTCCCCACTAGCTTTGTTATTTTTAAGATTTTTTATTGCTTCCTTTATTTCTTCCGCTGTTGGAGGTGAATCAGCTTCTAGATTTTCCTGAATTTCTGAAAATTCTAATTTATGATTTGGCTCAGGGCAGTTCAGCAGGTGTTCGAAGTGTTTTGCCAGAATCTCACAATTCTCGGCATTGTTAAGGCCAATATTACCATTTGCATCTCTGAAGCAAATGCTCCGGGATTGATAACCTTTCAGGTTATTCTTAAAGGTCTGATAGAAATTTCGGGAGTTATTTCTTACAAAATTATTCTCAATTTCTAATAGCTGCGATTTTTCAAAAGATCTTTTAACCTGCCTTATTATTCTTGTTGTTTCCTTTCTTTGTTGTTTAAATAGCTCATAGTGTTCATTCTTTCCGGAACATTTCCATTTTTTCCACTTTTTCACTCTTTCCATAAGTGCTTCCTCACATACGTTATTCCACCATACTTTCTTTTTAGTTTTAACTGATCCAAATACTTTCTTCGCTGCACTATTAATCTGTTTAGATAATTCTGGCCATTTGCCATGCTGAGTTATTTTAATTTCTTCCTGAAAGTTTTCTATAGTTGCTTGTGTAATGTTGAGCCTATCTATGTTGTATTTCATTAATTTTCTCGGCCTTCTTTGATTCCTGCGAGGTAGAAGCTTTAGCTTAATTTTAGAGAGGTAATGATCTGAGTCAAACTCCCCACTTCTTATTACTTTAACATTCATAATTTCCTTAATACTTTCTTGAGAAATATCTACATGGTCCAACTGAAACTCACCTAACATCGGATTTGGGGACACCCATGTTTTAGCCTTTCTTGGAAGTTTCTTAAAGAAGGTCGACATTAATTTTAGGTGAAAGGATTTACAGAGATTAATTAGTCTCATGCCATTTTTGTTTGTTCTTTTGTGTGCCGGATATGCCCCTACTGTTTTGCTGAAAACTTTTTCTTTGCCTACCTGTGCATTAAAATCACCGAGTAGAATAATAACATTTGATTTTGGAATTTTTGACATTTCATCATCTAGAAGACTCCAGAATTCTTCAGTTTTACTTGGGTTCTTGCTATTATCTTCATTTATTGGTGCATGACAGTTAACAAATGTATACTTTTTGTTCTTGCATTTAAGTGTGAGAAGAGATAACCTTTCTGAACTAGATTTAAATTCCATAACATTATCAACTATTGCTTTATGGACATAAAAGGCGGTACCTAGTAGTGGCATTCCTTTCATAATTTTGACTGCTGGTTTACCTTTAAAGATTCTATAATTTTTGGTTTCTGTTACATTCTCATCCATAAACCGTGTCTCCTGAGCTGCTAAGATCTGGATTTCATGTCTATCTAAGAAAATTTCCAGTTCTTTCTGTTTGCCGGTTTTTAGCAAGGAATTTACATTAAGAGTGCCTGCAAAGAATTTCCTCTTAAATTTAAGTCTGAAAGGATTCCAAGGATGCTCCGACTCACCCTTATTGCAGATGTTGGGACTCCCCAGAACCCTAGGTCCCAATGCATTGCATAACGCAATGGTGGATTTCTCTTCCGAGCTACCACCTGGGGTAGTGCTTTCATTCAGCGGACTTTCCATTCTGCAATTGAAATTGTACATTGTACAAGGTAGGAAATTAATTCCAAGATAAGATCGGATTGTTAGTCCGAAATGATTTTTTATTCGTGCTTTACTCCACTAGGTTCTTCCGCTCTCTCCGCCGTTGGGACATTAAATTCCTCATCCGCCTTCGAGACCGTTGACCAGGTTTCACCTGTAACTCTAGGCAGGGGCCCTTACAGGGTGCTACCATCCGGAGCCAGATGGACCCAGGTTTTTTTACGAGGTTGTTACTCCTCCCCCTCCTCCTTCCCCATCACTTGCAAGATGGGGCCCCGGGCTTGGGACCGGCAATTATTATTATTATTATTATTATTATTATTATTATTATTATTATTATTATTATTATTATTATTATTATTATTATTATTATTATTATTATTATTATTATTAGCTCGCTTGGTGCTCATCATCGTTAACGAGTCAAGTCTCTATGGTCAGACACCGTCGTTAGCCGGGTCGAGTCCTGCTGGTGAAAAAATATTCTCTTTTAAGAATGTTGGTCAGCACAGTAGGAGAGGTGGTTAGATTGTATGCCAAAGGCCTGAATTCAATTCCAAACCATTCCGCAATGTTTATATGGAGTGAGAGCATATTACGCTGTTATTTCTTTCGTCGGATGATGACGATAAACCTTGAGCTCACGTCTTGGTAATATTCACAAGTTTTAGACTATTTGCCGGCAGCACCGGTTTTCACCCTCGCCGTTTCCATTAGTATACATCACGTCACTCATTGTCAGGCTCCAAGGGTAAATGGTTAGCGTGCTGGCCTTTGGTTATAGGGGTCCCGGGTTCGATTCCCGGCAGGGTCGAGAATTTTAACCATCATTGGTTAATTTCGCTGGCACGTGGGCTGGGTGTGTGTGTCGTCTTTCTCACCATTTCATCCTCATCGCGACGTGCAGGTCGCCTACGGAAGTCAAATCAAAAGACCTTCACCTGGCGAGCCGAATATGTCTTCGGACACTCCCGGCACTAAAAGCCATACGCCAATTCATTTATGTCATTCATTTCAACTCATCAACCCCTCTGATTAGGTTGACGTCTGGAAGGACATCCGGTCATAAAAACTCTCTTCGAATATTCATTTTTCTTCATATCTGACTCGTGGGGAAACGGGACAGGGATTGTAAATACGCTATTATTATTATTATTATTATTATTATTGTTATTATTATTATTATTATTATTATTATTATTATTATTATTATTATTATTATTATTATTATTATTATGCCTTTGCTGGCAGGATATAGTGTTTAGAGTGCACTGTGTCTTCTGGGATGAGCTAGGCTAAATTTGTTACTCTCATTGACCTGTCTCAGTCTCATCCTTGGCTTTGACAATATGAAAGTGACCGAGGTATGAACTACTCTAGTAATACCGTTCCTTATGCAGATAGTCACTGTTATGAATGGTGTGAAAATATCGCTCATAGGGTCGATTGGTGCATGCATTTCAGTGTGCTTGACAGAATGGTATATAATACCAACTTCTGGTTCGGTGAGGAAAACAACGGGAAACTACCTCACTCTTCAGTTCTCCAGTATGCCTCTTCAGTGACACCTAGACTATCTATGACAGCTGTTGGTGGAGCTGTAGAGGATCAAACTATCCTTCGGGATGAATACCCAACACACACATTATTATTATTCGGATTTCACGTATAATTGGAGATCTTGTGTTTATAATTGTTATGTTGACAGTCGTCTACCACGAAACTGTACTGTATTGTTGTTATTATCATCATCACTGTTTTTGGAGACGTAATTGGTTTTATGCCTAGGCTGCCGATTTTACACCTGGCCGATCGAGGTTCGCATCCCAGTGGATCTTGATTTAGAATATTTACATTAGAAATCATTCGAACAAGAAGAATATATAGTCTTACGTTCTCAGCCCAAAATCAAATAATGTCAGGATGTTATCAGTAATCCCTGGAATGCCCACAGATAATTATTATTATTATTATTATTATTATTATTATTATTATTATTATTATTATTATTATTATTATTATTATTATTATTATTATTCGTAGCCTGTGACTTTTTTTCAGCCTATCTGGCACAACAGTGGTGTGTTGCCCCTGGAATTTTTCGGTCTGCTGGCTGCGCTCGACAAAGCTGGTGTGACGTGTGGGGGTTCGCTCCGCTGGACAACGTGTAAACGCGTCTCTTGCCATCTCCTCGTCGTCACTCTCTCTGACACTTTCCACTCACTTGGACATTGAATTGAGCCGATATACGTGGAGAGCGCTCGACGTTCACTGTCTCCTTCATCTGTTGATATCAACGTGAAGACGCATGATAGATAAACACTTATATGCTGCCACATCTGCTCGAACTGTAAGACCTACAGTCCTCACATCTCAATTTTCAACCCTTCTGGTTAGTCGGTATTTCTCGTAGGCTGCATTGTTTTGCGGTCCAAAGTTTGAAACCCGGCTTGAAGCGGTTATGTTGAGTACCATTGCCCACAACACCCCCTCAGGATTTCGTAATATCAAAGGAATAACCCTCCTGGAAATATGTAAGGGAATAAAGTATTATTCTGAAAAGTAATGTGGAAAAATTTATCCATCTCAGTGGAACGAAAAAGAGAGAATGAACCCGTGGAAAATATAGGCCTGCACAGATAGGAGTGTGACGTAGTCATTGTGGCGACATCTTCTGCCATATTGCTTGAATAAAGCGACCGGATTCACTGCCCCTCCTATCTGAGCTCCTCAGTTATTCTCATGAGGCTGAAGGGACCCCATTCGAGCTCTAAGTCTAGAACTGAAATCTCTGAACTGGCCGGGAATCTAATCTGGGTAACAGGCCACTAGGTGCCACTCAACAACGAGGCTCTGTTCTGAGTGGAGCAGTTGACTAGTCATTGGCCTCAACCTGCCTGGATTTCGGGCTCGACTCTGACTAAATTTTATTCTATTCGCTTTACGTTGCACCGGAGCTTTCAGGACTTTCGGCAACGATGGGATAGGACATGGTTAGAATTGGGAAGGAATTGACTGTGGCCTTAATTAAAGGTACATTTCCGTGGAGTGGGAATGGGAAACTACCGAAAACCATCTTCAAAACTGCTGACAGGTGGATTTGAACCCACTATATCCTGAATGCAAACTAATAGCTACATGACCCAAACTACGTGACAAACCCGCTCGGTATTTGAGGTTGTTTAAATGTGACACCTCTGTACTGTTGGCTTCCGACAACTAAATGAACTCGGACGGGAGTAATTCCAACACCTTGCGTATATTAAGGCGACGAGCACTTAGAACAAATATTAAGCAACAAACAACAGTAATTTATTAACTCAAACACGTGTTCACTGCTCCTGGATACTACTGTAAGTAGTATAAGCAGAACAACGTGAGTAATTGGACATAGTGTTTCAATAAAGAAATTTCGGTCCGTAACATTACCTCTACAGCTCAACAGGTTTCAACATTAACTGCGTTCTTTCCCCTAAAATGGGTGTTATTTGAAAGTTAATTTGAATTTCATTTGAAAAAAAAATTGGGCGCCGGAACTCACCAAAATATATCCCTAGAATTGAGATGAAACATGGTAAATTTTCTCTACTCTCCAAGGGTGTGTACGTGCGGCTGTGTACTGGTTCTTCCATTAAGGGCCTTACCTAACAAACCGAAAACGATTAAACGTGCGGTAATTCTGTGTATTATCAGCGAGAGCCTCATTTCCGTATTTCTGGTATCCTGTTATTCCCAACTGTTATTACCAGCAATCATTCTCGCTACTTTCATGTCTGTTACTTTTGCCTTATGAGTAAGAAAACCTGACTCTAATCACCGTTCCCTCCCGTACAGCGAAGTGGGTCTGAAAACCGACCGGTATAAAGGAAGTTTCATCCTGCAGCGGACTTAACTGCATAAGCTTTGCTGCATCTTGACTCAGTTTCACATACAATACTACTATCCTTGGTGAAAATACATCCTAAATACTTTAAATTATCCTCCTGTTGCAGGTTTTACTCACAAACTATTAGCTAGCTGCTTTACGTCGCACCGACACAGATAGGTCTTATGGCGACGAAGGGACAGGGAAGGGCTAGGAGTGGGAAGGAAGCAGCTGTGGCCTTAATTAAGGTAACCCCAGCATTTGCTTGGTGTGAAAATGGGAGACCACGGAAAACCATTCTCAGGGCTGCCGACAGTGGGGTTCGAACGTACTATCTCCCGAATACTGGATACTGGCCGCACTTAATCGACTGCAGCTATCCAGCTGGGTTTACTCACAATCTGGCATTCAGTAATTTTAGATGTCTTTCCAGGTGAGATCAAATGAAATATTATGAGTGAATAATTCAAATATTTTGCCCATTTTCACATATATCTACCGTTAGCCTAATAATAATAATAATAATAATAATAATAATAATAATAATAATAATAATAATAATAATAATAATAATACAGGTCTCAGTCATTTATGAACCTTTAAAGAACCAAGTGAGTGGCTGCTTGGTCTGGTTCAAGTATTTGTCAACTTGCATTTGGGAGATAATTGGTTCGAACCCCACTACCGGCAGCAGGTCTTCCGTAGTTTCCCATTTCCACACCAGGCGGCAAATCCTGGGGCTGTACCTTAATAAAGGCCGCTTTGATTCCTTCTCACTCCCAGCCCTTTCCTATCCTATAGTCGCTATAAGACTTATCCGTGTCGGACCGAATCGAAAAAAAAAAATTAAATGCTAACAACTAACTCGACTAGATCTCGATCTTGCTTACTCCGGTACAAGAGATGAGCATTTAAGCAACTACAGAAAACATTTAGTGTTTATTTAGTGAATTACATTTATATTCTGAGCTGGTTTCTCTTGAATACGTGAAATTTAGCCACTTGTTTCCTAACATATGTCAGGTAACAATACGAAGAAAAATACAATTTAAAGTGTACGTGTAGCGGAACTTGAACCCCGTTTAAGTGGGACGAGAGGCGAATCACAAAGGTCGAGTTTCTACAATGCTGCGGTTATTTCAGAGTTATCTTTCCGTGGCAGCAAACTTCGTGACATTAATATCCTCAAGGGAGTTCTAACTCCCTGCCATTGATACGGATCTTGCGACTAATGAAGCAAGTGTTAATTGGTGTCATTAGTTAGTCCCGTCTCCTCAAACCTGCTAGCACAGTTTCACATTTACCTACATAACAAGTTGTAACTCTCCGGGGAAGTTGTCGAAAACACCGCGCACTTCCCTGTGAAGCAGAGACAGGAGACCGTAAATCTCAAGTCTGAAAGTGTTCTAAGTTCTGACGGTAACCGGAGCAAGACAATTCTATTATAAGTATTGTGATACAAAACAGTGCCACGTAAAGCAGTATCCTCTGAAAGTCCACTGCCAGTATACTAGATACATACTGAATGCATCCGGTTGGCCTGCTTTCAGTTCCCAGTTTCTTGGTTTGAAAATATAAATGTGGAGGCAGCCAAATATGGTAATCTCCTTACAGGCCATGAAGACCATTGGAGGAGTGGAAGGTTATGGTTTCTAATACCCATAATTTATGGAGTATTCACTTGTCAAGTCTTTAGTGGTCCTTTCCTTTGTCTTGTCTGTACTTTCATCCTTAGAAAAGTCAGAACTCCTCTGTTTCATCCTCTGATTTTGAAAAGTTTAAATTTATGAAAATATGATTTATTTGTGGGGGCACAGAATTTCGAAATGAATCTTCAAAATATTGATCGACTCTCATGTATGAGATAATGATCTTTATTTTATGTGACTTACAAGGTAATATGGACAAAATAGGATATATATTACCTCAACTTCGTCCATTTTTGGCCTGTCTCTGACACTGTTTTGCAGAAGCGAACCTTTCCACCATCCAACAATAATCACTTATCAAGGCAGCACACAATTTCCCTGTGTACATTTGCTCCATTATTGAAATGTCTTGGTGAAAGCGCTCACGATGTTTCTTGCTCACATCACGACAATTTGGAAGGAATAAATCGAGGTTTGATTGTAAAAAGTGCATTTTTAGTGATATATTAAATTATTCATACAATTGCACCAGAACGTCCACAAGTTATTTCGAGCTATTCCTCTTTGTATTTACCCAGAAAATCATTCGAAACCTTCTTAAAGGTTTGTCATCCTGCTTCCTCCTTATTCTTTAATATTAACACACACCATGCTGTGAGAATTACGACGTACTGAGGCACTGACGCTAACTGCGTACACATGTGGACCCGATATTTAGAGCAAAAAGCGTGACTGGTGTTCATAGCTTCAATTCGAAATCTATAGCTAAGATGGGAATTTTAACATCACTTTCGTGTTCAGTGGCACTAAATTGATACGCGATTGGCTCATTTCATTTCCATAACTTTTTTTGTTTTGAATGGTGTTTGAGTTATTATTGGGTGGTTATTCAGTTGTACTTTCCCTTTAAAACGAAAATTTCCACCACCAGTAACACCATTTATTGAATGGTTTCTCAGATATATTCGCTCTATATTGTAATCCAGTCTACCTGCTTTCAATTCCCGGCTTTCTGGATGGGAAATACAAATGTGAAGGGATCGAAACAAGAACCATCCCCGCAGAGGACACGAAGGACCTTGAACACAGTACTATTCCATATAACGTAATAATTTGCCGTGAAGTGGTAAATTTATGTACCACCACCACGCCAGAACTATTACTACTACTCGCTGTGGCACTGGCCATGTCGTCACGAGACTCTTACTTTAAGCGACAATGACCACTTTGTTTGTAGAAAAGTATAACAAATTTATCTTATAACAGTAACTCCCTCCTTGAACACACAAGACTAGCGAAGCCCATTGAGCCACGCAGCCGTAAAAGAAGACTGATTTGATGTGTAAACATGAATGAAAATGTAGGTAAATTACTCAGCGTTGTAGGTATATTTCTCAGTGTTGTATTATTCATTTTTTCTGTTGTTACATACCATTGCTGCCTTTACTGGCAAGTCTTCTAATATGGGCTAGATTCTTTTTAACTTTCACTGATCTGTCTCAATCTCATCCTTGGCTTTGATGTTACGAAAGTGACCGATCGATGCTATCTGCCCATTATGATTGGTGTGAAAATACTCTTTGGATCAGTTCAGCCTTTCAATGAGACTGGCAGGCTGATATGTAATAGCAACATCTAACTCGGTGAGGAAAGCAACGAGAAACTACTTCAGTCTTTATTTTTCAAATACGCCTCTTCAGTAATGTCTGGGCCATTATCTCACACGCGATGCAGAAGCTGATAAGGATCTAACCGTCTTTCGGGCAGATAATTCAGCAAACATACATACATACCAATGCTAGCGTTTGGTGAATGATTTATTGCCCATTCAAAACAATTTGAATCTGTTTCTGAAAATTACGTTCGTTTGCCTGAAGAGGCATAATTGGTTGGAAGTAGGTTAGAAGGATATGGTGCGATTTTCTACCTTCCCCTGCGTGGTTTCTATTGTACTATAATTCACTAATATAGTGCAGGACATTAAAACACTTTCTATAATTAAAGTTTGGATGCGTAGGTTATGAGATTGCATGCTCTGCTTAAATGTTCGTGAATCATGAGTCCTAGCTAATGTGTGCGGATTTTTTGTAGAGGTAGATTGCGCGCGGCGGCCGTCTTGCCCATAAGCCCCTGAGCCAGAAGCGGTCTTTTCTCACTACAACAGCATACATCATGCCTAGACTCAGGTAAAGACCTCTAGTTCGCTAACCCACGCTCTCTCAAGTCAGATACCGCTTTTAGTTGCCTCTCTCGACAGTATTCCATAAGATGACGACATCCTATTTTCTGAACGTGTCAGAGGTCGTAACGCGTAGCTAGAGGTGGATTGCGCGTGGCGGCCATCTTGCGCAGTAGCCGTAAAGGTAGATTGCGCGCGGCGGCCATCTTGCCCATTAGCCCCTGGGCCAGAAGCGGTACTTTCTCACTTTTTTGTTAGTAGATAAAACTGTTATTTAGTTTCTCCAAGAGGTTTTATGGCGATTCTGGGAGAGGTTGAGAGCTTGGGCTGGATGTAAATGGGCGTGGTATTAATAAGCCCCGTAAGTCACAATGAAAAATCAACATATTTCGTCGACGGTCGAGTTCGAGTTCACTAATTTCTGAATGAAAATTTACAACTATACGAATCGTGCTACGAACCTGACCCTCTCGGAGTAGTCAAAAATTATATGTTTGACGGCGCAGGTATTCCTTTTCATTTTCCTGTTGGTTTTACGTCGCCTTAACACAGACAGGTTTTATGGCAACGGTGGGATAAGACAAGGCTTTAACCAGGAAGGAAGCGACCGTATCGTTAATTAAGGAACAGCTCCAACATTTGCATGGTGTGGGAAAGCACGGATTACCATATTCAAATCTGCCGACAGTAGGGTTCGAACTCATCATCTCCCGAAAGTGAGCTCACAATTACTTGACCCGAAATGCGCGGCCATCTCACTCGATGCGGCTATTCCTATCCTGTATGTATGTTCACTCTTCAGCCCTAAGGCTGGTTGAATCCTCAACAGCTCTGCCATCAGCTGTCATAAATGGCCTAGGCATCACTGAAGAGGCGTACTAGGGAAATGAGGAGTGAGGTAGTTTCCCGTTGCTTCCCTCACCGAGCTAGAAGTTGCTATTACATATCAGTTTGCCAAGCCCACTGAAATACATTCCCCGACCGACCCTATGAGCAACATTTTCATACCATTCATAGCAGGGACTGGCTGCACAAGGAATGGCTTCACTAGCATCGCTCATACCTCACTCACTTTCATACTGTCAAAGCCAAGTAAGAGACAGATCAATGAAAGTAACAAAATTGCACTAGCCCTTACCAGAAGACATAGTGCACTGTAAACACTAAGTCCTGCCAGCAAAGGCATCGTCACATCATAGAGTGACTATACCGGTAGTTCTTAGAATTGCCGTCCAAACGTGTGGTGGTCGAACTACGAACTCGGATATATGAGACTAACCTCAGCTGCCTGAGACTTCAAGACACATAAATTCCTACCCATATTAAGTGAACGATTACTTGATTTCAAATGCCCAATACGTTTCTAAAGTATACTCTCACTGTGCATTACCGGCCTGCCTTCCAAATCGGAAAGTTAGAAATGCAATTTTTAAAAATGCAGAACATTATCTGGCCTTCGTTACCGATTATTTATGCTACATCCGCCCTGATGCCATCATCCCCTTCCCACACCACACAGTACTTCTATGTGACAGCCACATAATCCGTCAAGAGGCGTGCTGAGGGTTGCCTAACGCATGTGGGCTTAACAAGTGGCGGCATTATGGCGTGGCTGATTAGAGCGAATTTTTAAAATGGTTATTGCACATTAAGTAGGTAACAGTCGGCCCTTATTGTTTCAAAGTAGAAATATTAGAGAAATCTATTTCAGTGATCAGTGTCGATCATTGCCTGCTTTGGCGTATGCTTATATCAGTGAGATTGGTATCATTTTTGTCTACAATTAACTTCAGATGAATTGTCCGACTCGTTGGCTGAACGGTCAGCGTACTGGCCTTCGGTTCAGAGGGTCCCGGGTTCGATTCCAGGCCGGGTTGGGGATTTTAACCTTAATTGGTTAATTCCAATGGCACGGGGGCTGGGTGTATGTGTTGCCTTCATCATCATTTCATCCTCATCATGACGCGCAGGTCGACTACGGGCGTCAAATAGAAAGACCTGCACCTGGCGAGCCGAACCCATCCTGGGATATCCCGGCACTAAAACCATACGACATTTCATTTTATTTCAGATGAATTCCTTTAGAAAGTAATAAATTAATTAAATGCGAATATATACATTAATAAAGTAATGATGATAATACAGTTGGACACCGGTAATACGAATGGGCCAAATTGGATGGTGGAGCATATGTGGCGAGTGGAGAGGATGATTGCCAAGAAGATTTCTTTATAGCCCAGCCACCTCAAAAGGTTTGTAAAAAAGTTAACATGCTTTTTTGAACTTTTAACTATATAACTAATTTCATTTCATCCGAGGCATATCTAGGGACAGTAGAGCCCCCATGCTTATTATAGTTTTGGCCAGGGTTATTAAGGTCGGACATTTTCCTGACGACATGTGCTGTCTAAGGTGAAAATTCCAATCTGGAATCCACCGTGATTTGAATTTCGGTCGACCTGGTGAAAACTAAGGAACTGAACCAATTACTCGTAAATATCCAAAGTTATTTAAGGAGCACAGTTACTACTTGGAAAATGATATCAAATTTGTATATTCATCTTTTTTCATTAAATGGGACTTGCACTGTAAATGCTCTCATTCCACTGAATAATCCTTTGATTCTTTTGATGAAATGATTTTAAGACACATCAAAAATATGCATATTCCATCAATATTTTTTTCTCTTAATCCTTATATATCTGATAATTTTTTCTAACCTCTGGACTATTACTTAATATTATTTAAATTATTAACATCCAAGCAAGAAGCCTAGAGTATACTGTTTGTGTAAACACAATTCACTACTATAGAAAATATCAGGTAATTATCTTCAAACATTTTTGCATTATGGTGAATAACATGTGTAGAAGTAAAGTAAATTCAGCAATAAATATACCACAGAATGTCACGCAGCAAGTCACGTACATGGATACTGAGGAAGAATTCTTCTGTAGTAGAGTTAATCATTTTCACCGGATTAGATAGGGAAGCATATTCTACAAATGTCCTTTTTACTCACAAATGTATACCTCCGACATAATATTAGTAATGGGTGCTATATCACAGGGGTTTTGCTTTCACCTCAAGGGCCTTAGTTTCAAATCCTGATTACCTTAGGTGGGATTTTCAGTAGAATCACCACGTGGCGGCAAGGTGGTGAGTAGCGTTAGACCCAAAGTCATTTCTCTGTTTGATTGTGGATATTCTATCATCTGCGCTAGAAAATACTTCATAGCTTAGCTATCCGACAGATGTGCTCACAGATGTGAATGTGGAATCGTAAACATTAAATCTCAGCTAAATTTGTATTTGCTTCCACTTACTTCTACCCAGTTTATTTCTTTTAATTTGCGTAGCTCAGATGGTAGAACGCTGACGTTATTAACTCAAGTTGACCGGTCCGATCACCGCTTAGGTCGGTAACATTTGAAGGTGATGAAATACGCTAGCTTCGGGTCGGTAGATTTACTGACGTGTTCAGGAACACCTAAGGGACAATGTTCCGCCACCTTGGAGTCTGCGAATACCATGAAAGCAGCCAGCAAAACGTAAAATTTTCTTCTTATTATTGTTATTATTATTTCACTCTTTCTGTCCAACACTGCTCTTTTCATTTCTGGACAGTATTAGGTTTGCGAGGCCTAGTGAGTGTACTTTCATGTCACTTCGTCCCTTCTTTATCCGATGTCATCATTCTAATTATCCTGTTATAATGTCTCCTAAGGCAACAATAACCAATACCGTTGTAGAGATAGAACTTGTTCCGTGGTGTAGATTTAGCGTGTCCGTGTCTTACCCCCTAGCCCCCGGGCTCGGTTCCCAGCCTGTAGAGGGATTTTAGTTTTGGTTTGAGAGCTGGAACGAGTTTCACTCTGTCTTGAGAGACCAACTGGTGAGGTGGTTCATGCTAGAGGTCACGCCGTATCTGCAAGACATATGGTTGGCAGCAGTACTCTGGGCAGGGCAAGGTCCTTAATAGGCTATTGCGCTGCGGTTTTTTTGTTATCAGACAGTTGGTCCCAAGGATGCAACCCCACTGTCGGCATCCCGGAAGATGCTTTCCGTGGTTCCCCATTTTTACGCCAGGAAAATGTTGGGGTTGTACCTTAATAAGGCAACGGCCGCTTCCTTTCGACTCCAAGCCCCTTCCTATCATATCGTCACCATAAGACCTGTGTCGGTGCGACGTAGAGCAAATTCTTCAAGGTTGCAAAGTTAGAAGCTGCATAATCGATGCACCATTATATTTCTGGTGAACAGACAGTCTAGTAACCCAGAATTGCTTGGGTTCAAAAACCAGCTCAGCACTGAAATACGGCGGTGTGATGCTGGTAGAATTATCGGCACGTAAAAGGAATCATGTGGGACAAAACTCTGGCTTATTGTCATATCCGGAAACCAGCAAAAATAGTTAGTGGTACCTAAATCCATCATTATTATTATTATGATTATGATTATTATTATCCTTAATATAGCCTACTCTATTAATGATGAGCACGATATTGTTACCCACAAAGGAAATTTAAATTAGTTGCTTGTATCATTGAATGAATCTCTCATTCCGGGACAGAAATATTGTATCGTAACTGAATCTGTATCTGAACTTGGAATTACTCGTTATTGGACTTCCAAAATACAAAAACTTTTCCAGTCCATTCTTTAATGCACGTTACATGTAATACTGCGAGTCCGCGGGCTATATTGGTTCCGGAGCTCGCTTGAACAATGCACAGAGACGGATGATCGACTAGCTGAAATAAGACTTGCATTTCAATAAATGAGTCGCACGCTCTGGATAGTTATACTCTATCCTACACCTGTTCTTTTTAGCGAGATTGGTAAATCTTGACATACGTCCAGCAGCAACAAGAGTAACTTAAACTGAATTTCCAAAATGATGGCGAGAAGAAGAAGAAGAAAAGAATACTAATGGAAGGGTTATTTAATTGAAACATTGGCTGGTGTCTAGAAACATACACTGAGTGTTTGGTAGTATACACTGTATAAGAACGACAGTTTGAGGTAGTACAAACGCTGATTCTCTGTATAGTTCTCTCAATTTCCTCGTTAAGGACCGGCGACTCAAACGTTAAACATACCATCCCCCCTGCCCCCTTTTACTCTAACCAGATTTGTGAGTGTCTACAATCGCCTCTGTTTTGACCAATAGCAGATGGCGCCTGACCAATAGCATGTTTTGTCAGTGACAGTCCGCGTGGAGTACTTCAAAAGCGTGCCGGCCCTGAAGCCGGCTTGCTTGTCAGGTCTCCAGGGTTGCCCAGCTGCGCACAGTTCTGTCCAGTCTCGTTGCTTGTTCTCAGTGGATGTATAGTCGTAAAACGCTAGTCTTTACGTTATTAACTTCCTTTGTTACTTTAGTGGTAGTTGTGTTGGTTGTTTATTACTTCATTACTGTTATTATTATTATTATTATTTTAGTACCATCAACTGTTATTCCAACTGTCCTTCAACCTAATGTGTTCGGTGCAGAGTGTATAACGCTGTGTCTCGAGTTGGGGAAATCCTGGCACGCCTTGGACAAGGAATGTAAACACAGCCGGCCAGCTAGGCTTCAAAAGCGTGCCGGTAGATAACGAGGAAACTGCAAGATCTGTTGTCCATATCCTAGAAGAATAACTTTGACAAATCGTGAAACCACAGTTAAGACAAAGCGAAGACCTTGTTTCGATCAGGAAGAAGCACCCATGACCTCATATTCACCATCAGACAAATCAACTAAAAGCTCGTATATACGAGAAATAAGAACAAACAGCTGGTTGTTCTTTTAAGCACTTTTACAGAGCATCAGGAACCGCTGGATCGGTGGTAAAACGCTTAATATTCTTCGTTTCTTTCATCACACTAAGTATGTGTCTGTCACAAGGGACGAGATAATGGCTGTAAAGCGGATGATCCATAAGACTCAAGTGAAAACAGCTCTGGATGTCCATGTTTACGTTCACAGTATGTTGACCTGCGTTGGTGTTGACTAAAATCACATTTCATTTCAATTCTCCCGACCAAAACTTCCCTCTTGCACAAAAATTGAAATATGCCGCGTTGTGTTCGTTTCGACTTAGCCATTAAACATAAATATTGCTTCAACATTTTCCTACCCTTACAAGACGCGCCTTTCAGGCTGACCACATTCTGAGCTTTACTACCCTCTTGCCACCTCTTGCTTATCCCGTTAGTTATTCGCAGTGTTACAGTTTGTTTCATTTGAAGAGCTCCAATAATGCAATAGTGGAATTGGAAAGTGTTACACATGAAGTACCACTCCGATATGTATCAAACTTTGTGGAGATATAATCACATAACATGTATTAAAGGATTAAATGTTCAGTCTATTCGGAACTGTTCATCATCATCAGTACGAGGTATGACCCCCACGAGCACAAATACATCTTGTATTCGGTGTGGCATGGAAGCAAACAGCCTCGGAATGTCATCTTAAGGGATTTCTTGCCACGCCTGAAACATACGCTGTGTCATTTCCTGAAGATTGCTGGCCGGAGGCTGGTATGACCGTATACGTCTTCCCATCGCATCCAATGCATGCTCTAAGGGTGACAAATCAGGGCATGGGCCAGGCCAGTCAATGATCCGTACATTACTCAAGGCACTTCTGGTGTGAAATGCAGTGTAGGCTCTCGCATTATCCAGATGGAATATGCCATTTGGTACCCTCGTCATGAATTCTTGCCACATGCTGGAGAACATTTAATCTCCCTTCAACAAGTACTAAATCCGTCCTGTTGTCATATCCAATTGCTCCCCTCACCATGATTGGAGTCAGAGACATATATGCATCGATAATCGCCAATTGGGAACATGCATCATTTTCAAAAATATTTTTTTTGAAAAGTACACCAATGAAATAGTACGTAAACGTATTACATTGTGGTATGTTGCCTTGTTTTCTACCATTAAAAAAATATTTAATAGTGCCTTTCCGCAAGGCGAGTGAAACGGCCTCTGACGTAAGCGGCGCGCTGTGACGTCACAATCCAGTACCGCATGGAGCTCTATCAGCCGTTGTGCATCAGCCGTTGCTAAAAGCCGATTGTTTATTATTCACGATCGCGAATAACTTCGAAATGACAGAAGAAAGGTTCGAAACAGCACAGTCAGACAATCTACCATGTGTAGATGTCATCATTCTTGAAAAATGTGACTTTTGTGGCCGCAGAAATTCGCGGATAACAAGCAAGTTTGTAAGTGGCGTCTTTTATATACGTGCAATGTACTGTAACCCATAGTATTAGGATAACAACGAACCGGGATGGATATCACATCACTTTTAACATTTCCTTCTAGACTGATTCCCCTATTAAAGAAGAACATTACATTTTCGGGCTTTCAGCATTAGTAAAGTAAGAAATCGGATTTCAGCACTAACATAAACATATAGGTAGCATTATAGTACTAGTCCGCTTCTGTGGTGTAGTGGTTAATGTGTGCCACTCCCGGAGGCCCGGTTTCAATTCCCGGCTCTGCCATGAAAGTTGAAAACAAATAGTACGAGGACTGGAACGGGGTCTACTCAGCCTCGGGAGGTCAACTGAGTAGAAGGGTTTCGAATCCCACCTCAGCCATCCTCGAAGTGGTTTTTCGTATTGTCCTACTTCTCCTCCAGGCACCTAAGGCCACGGCCGTTTCCTTCCCTCTTCCTTGTCTATCCCTTCCGATCCTCCCATCCTCCAACAAGGCCCCTGTTGAACATAACAGGTGAGGCCGCCTGGGCGAGGTAATGGCCCTCCTCACCAGTTTCATCCCATACTCAAAGTCTCACGTTCCAGGACACTGCCCTTGAAGTGGTAGAGGTGAAATCCCTCGCTGAGTCCGAGAGAAAACTAAACCTGAAGGATACACTGATTAAGAAAGAAAGAAAGAAAGAAAGAAAGAAAGAAAGAAAGAAAGAAAGAAAGAAGGAAAGAAAGATCATAGTACTATAGGGCTATAATCTATCATTCCCAAAAAAATATATAATTATGGTTGGGACAACTGGCCTACCCACTTCCAGGGCCCATGAAAGAGAATTAAATATCTTTGTGGAGGGAAAAAGTTAAACATGATAAAGATAAATATGACTTCATCTAGTTTTCACAAGTCGGGCTGAGTGGTTCAGACTGTGCTGGCCTTCTGACCCCAACTTGGCAGGTTCGATCCTGGTTCAGTCCGGTGGTAGTTGAAGGTGCTCAAATACGTCAGCCTCGTGTCGGTAGATTTACTGGCACGTAAAAGAACTCCTGCAGGACTAAATTCCTGCACATCGGCGTCTCCGAAAATCGTAGAAGTAGTTAGCGGGGCGTGAAGCCAATACCATTAATTACATTTGGCTTTTAACAAGCTGAGCATATCAGGAAAGAAAAGTGTCCCGGTGACATTTTAGTTGCTCAATATAGGAATGTCTTTGGGTGCTGTGACTTTTACTTTTTTTTTCTGTTTGCTTTACGTCACACCGTCACATATAGGTCTTATGGCGACGATGGGACAGGAAAGGCCTAGGAATGGCAACAAAGCGGCCGTGGCCTTAGGTACAGCCTCAGCACTTGCCTGGTGTGAAAATGGGAAACCACGGAAAACCATCTTCAGGGCTGCCGGCAGTGGGGTTCAAAACCCACTATCTCCCGGTTGCGAGCTCACAGCTGCGCGCTCCTAACCGCACGGCCAACTCGCGCGGTATTTTTACCCTTCGGTTTATTGACTTGGCTTGTATAACCTAAAACTTAGGCTAAGTTGGATAATATTTTAAACACCTACATCACTATTTTCACCTGTGTGCAATTATGTTATTTATTTCATTAATATTATGATAATTATTATAATTGAGCATTGTTAACTTATAAGACCCCAACAGACAAGCATTGGTTTTGTGTAGAGTTATACATTTGTTAAATTCACGTTGTTTCCTTTCATGATGTACAGGCCTATTCTTTGTTACATTATAGAGTATTTAGATATAGCCTAAATTTCTTTACCAATTAAGCTCTTCAATAAAGACATACATAACTGTCCCATGCCAAGATATATTGGTAGAATTAGAGCTGTCAAAATGGTTCATAACCCCTTTGATTTATTATCTTGACATGGATCACCCAAAACATAGGTTAGGTTAGGAGAATACTTTAATAATCAGCATTATTTAATGCACTGTTTTTTACTTTCATATTCCAAGATGTAATTGAAGCATTTAAATAAAGCATCACACCAGGCAAATGCTGGGGCTGTACCTTAATTAAGGCCACGGCCGCTTCCTTCCAACTCCTAGGCCTTTCCTATCCCATCGTCGCCATAAGACGTATCTGTGTCGGTGCGACGTAAAGCCCCTAGCAAAAAAAAAAAATTAAAGTTTTACCACTAGAACAGCTGACATGGAAAAGTGATTTGAAAATTCAAACAAATTCATCTTACTTTAAAATCTTCAAAAAAATAAACTGTAGACTTTTCCGATATATCACCAGCATTTCTCCGGCTCGCCAAAATCCATTTCTCCCTAGTTTTAGCGTCTTTGGAACATTTATAAACAATTTGTTTGGTATGGTATGCGATGTGCTATTGCACATCGGAACTCTACACCATTTATAAGTTTTCTGCCTCACTGTCTGCGCAGGATTCATTTTAAGTCTAAAATATACCACTCAGATTATTATCCAATGTATAGACCTCGAATTTAACCATACTAGACACTAACGTAAAGTAGAAATACGCGAAGTGTATCCTGCTTCTCACAGCACACTATGTGTTACTTCGTCTGCTAATTCAGTCAACCTGTACGATGACGTCAGACCAATGAGATCGCGTGCTTGCGTGACGTGACATTTTCGTAGATTTTTATCACGTTTGGAGTTATTATTTGTACATTCTGATCACATTTTTGAATTCTGCATGAAATTTTGAATCAGATTAGCATATTTTTAATTAAAACCCCGGATCATGCATGTTCCCTATTCCTGTGACATTTCGTCAGGTCGTCTATGGACATATTCACGTCGACTTGATCGCCACAAACGGCAACGAGACTAATCGCTGGACACCACAGGACGCCACTCAATGTCCTAGTTGACTCTGGCTCTACATCTTGCAAGTCTCCAAGGTACATAGAATACAAGGTAGGGATCACGAGAGAGCTGCTTAGTGGCAGAGCAGAGTTGTGACGTCACGCAGGACCCTCGCGTTCACTCTGCCTGAATGAGGTAGAGGTAGTTCGAATAAGAATCGCTGTGCACGCAGAAGCTAGGTGCTAACAATACACCGGTAGTAACATATCTGTGGTGTATAAGAAACCGTGTGTGTTTATTTTATGAGATAAAACGTAAAAAACAGTAACAGTTTACACTTTTCAGTATGCTTTGTCATGCCATTGCAGGCTGCACAAATCATAGCAGGCACGCGAAGGAACGAAACATACACTTTCATGTATTCCCTAAAGCCACTGACCTAAATGAATGGTGACAGAAGTAATCAAGACATTATCGAAAGCTATCTTTCTCAGCTTCTAGGCTTCGGAAGGCTTTATGATGATCCTCTTCCGACAGCTGTGACGCGAAAGGTGAAATCATTGCTTCTAGCCTCAATACTTCCGAGACGATAATAAATTCCAACTGTTCTCCGGAAGATTATGAAATATTACGCCCAAATATGTACTGATGAACTCGATCAGAACTCGGATATCGTGTGCCAGTCTAAGGCCAGCGTTGAGCCCACAACATCCTATTTCTTTTCGGAGGATGAGCAAGGGTTCGTTAAAGCCCTTGAAGATCTAGTAAAACAGCTCGAGGGCAGTCGTGAAACCAAGGAGCTGCTTGAAGACATCACTGGCTATATAGCTTTTAGGATAAAGAAGAAGAACCTCGATATAGAAAGTAATTACGGAGAGAAAACAGGTCAAAATACAAGGGGTGGAAATTAAATTGCAAAAAAGAGTCCCAATTTTTTTTCAAGTTGCTTTACGTCGCACCGACACAGATAAGTCTTACGGCGACGATGGGACAGGAAAGGGCTAGGATGGGAAGGAAGCGTCCGCGGCCTTAATTAAGGTTCAGCCCGTGCATTTGCGTGGTGTGAAAATGGGAAACAACGGAAAACCATCTTCAGGGTTGCCGACAGTGGGGTTCGAACCCAATCTCCCTAATACTGGATACTGGCCGCACTTAAGCGACTACAGCTATCGAGCTCGGTGGTTTCAATTTTACCACGGGAAAGAGCTGAAAGAGGGTTCTAACATCATCACAAACCTTACGGATATCCTGAAAAAGAAATTCCCCGAAATTTATGAACTTGCAAGTTGCTTCGTGAGAAGCCGTTCTTTTATTCGAATGGACACTTTAAACAAAAGTAAGACACTGAAGAGACCGGGTTTCAGTTAATACAACACCGATAAAGAAAGAAGAAAAGCAAAGATATTCCACTGATGCTATGGATAAGTGTGTTTGATATTATTTTTTTAATATCAGCATTATTCTTTGTGTATAACATACCTGTTTTTTATGAAAGGCAATTTATTACGTTGTATATGAAACCAGTGCTAAGAATGTTAACATACAGGCTCATTAATATGGCCTATCAAATGTTACCGTGGAATTTGTCAGTTCCTGGCACTTGGAGGAGAACATTTACTGTACTGTTTGTGTTGTGGACAGTTTCCTAACATTTGCTGTTTGTGTTGTTGACAGTGTATATAGTTTCCCAATATTGCTTGTAACAACGGACGTATTTATTGCAGTCATCAAGCTTTAATGTTCGAGTCTGTAACAATTAGAGCCCCTTGGTATTGTTATCATAGGTATTGAGAACATGAACATATGGAATGGTCATTCCACTGCGATCACAGTCTTAGCATTGTTAAAACCTTTCATACAGATCGAAATACTTCAGAAACGCAGCTGGATTCACACTGTATTTGATCTCCTATTAGTACTCTACTGTAATAGTGAAGTGTAATGCATTTTCTTAGGTGATGTTAAGATATCAATGAAGTTCTCTTGTGACTAAAACAGAATAGCTTACAGTAGTATATTAGCCTACATCATGCAGAAGACAAGGCGCTGAGGGTTCATATTGACGTCATCGACGGCCAAGCGTGGTGGGGAGACCTGCGCGTGATCCCTACCTCTTACTCTAACTACCTTGGCAAGTCTCCATTCTCTGTGGTTTGGCGTCAACGGTAAACAACGCATGTTAACTCGAGATATCCCCGCTGTCTGTGATCGGGCCATTCCTGAACTGGAACTTGGTATTAATAGATCACAAGAACATCTACCTTATTTTTCACTTTATCTATCATTTCATACTAGTTAATACACACTGCAGCTTTGATTTATTGCCACTGTATTACTAATATTTTCTCTTCTTGTATGAACCACATACATCCTTGACCTATCGCAGACAACAAAGACGATAGCTAGTCTTCATATGAAGTTCAGTCATAAATCTGTATTCTTCAATTATTTGGCATTTATTTGGCGAAATGTATTAATTAATAATTGATAGATCACTGGAGATAAATGATCATAGATGTACAATCCCACACCTACTGACGTAATTTTCACAAAGCTTATGTACCTGCAAAACGCGGATACGCCAAACCAGTGTTGAAAGAGAACTTAAAATTCTCAGTGATGTACAGTATACCATTATCATGAACCACAAAGAACGAAATGATATTTTAAGTTGATTTTCGCATGAGTAAATAGTAGTGTTGTTACGTTTGAACTAAGAAGGTATATCGAACATCAAAACAGCAAAATGGATACGTCAAAGCTCCCTTAAACAAATATCAATAGAAAGGAACAGATAGATAGATATACTAATTTTACTGTCGACTACCGTCATCATATTTTCTCGAAATGTACAAATCATGAGCATAATGTCTATTGTTACCAAAGTATTTCACAAAATTACGTATAAGTGAAAATGTAATGTAGATAATCTCTTTTTGAACAATATTACATCTATTAATAATCGTTTCATGTCTTTCACAATTATCTTGAGCTGAAACTATGGTGTATAACATCTGTTTTGCGAACTAAATTACATGTATTAATAATTAGTCTTGTAGTTTTATTCAGCGTCAACTATGCATTAGTAGTATAGTGTCGGCCTTCATATTCCCAGATCGCGGATTCAAATCCAAGGGAGCAGTCGCTAGTGTGACGACTTTAGTGTATTCCAGAATGGTTACTTGATGAAAGTGTAATACATTTTGTTAATATTCCATAAATGAAATGCTCAAAATGTCCACCCCTCTACATAGAATAGGGAACTCATTTTGTCGCTTCATTGAGTTCTGAACAGCCTGTAACATTGCTGACTTAGTGCCGATTGTGTGATATAATCCAAAACCATTTTCTCACTGAGAATTGCAGTGACATTGTCAGTTCGTCTGATTAGTTAGAAGACATGCTTTTCTTTGTCGTCTAGTTAAAGGATAATTTAAAATTAATCCAGTGAGTCGAACATAATTTATTGTACAAACATAGTAATAGTGGATAAAAGCTAAAATAGGAGATGTTATTGAACACAGAGTGAAATATTCGTCCAATCAAGTGGACATCATTAGGTTCTTCATTTCTAAATAAGAAACATTGTTGGATCGTAAATGTAAATTTTATACCAGGTGTATGCATACGTTTCTGCCTGTTTTTGTGGTAAAGGAAACACATAATTTTCAAGGGAAATTTATTTTATTTTTATTCAAAATATTGGTCATCGGCATCTACACACTTTGCCCATCGTTCGCGTGTTATGAATACCATGCCATAAATGAAATGGCGTATGGCTTTTAGTGCCGGGAGTGTCCGAGGACATGTTCGGCTCGCCAAATGCAGGTTCTTGGATTTGACTCCCGTAGGTGGCCTGCGCGTCGCGATGAGGATGAAATGATGATGAATACGACACATACACCCAAACCCAGTGCCAGCGAAATTAACCAATGATGGTTAAAATTCCCGACCCTGCCGGGAATCGAACCCGGGACCCCTATGACCAAAGGCCATCACGCTAACCATTTAGCCATGGAGCCGTACACCATGCCAGGAAAACCGCTTGTCTTTTGTGGCAAACCATTCGTCGAGCCATTTTCCAACTTCCTCGAAATTGCTGAAGTGCTGCTCTGCGATCGCGTGCCCCATTCATGTGAAGAGGTGATTGTCAGATGGTGCCCTGTCGGGGCAGTACGGCGGGTGTGGAAGGGTGTCCCATCCAAGCGATTTCAAGGTGTCTTTCGCTGGTTTTACTGTCTGAGACCGCGCATTGTTATGTAACAGAATCGCTTTGCCGTGACTTTTGGCCCATTCCGGTCTTCTTTCGATCAATGCTTGATTTAAATTAATCATCTGTTGGCAATAACATTGTGCATTAACGGTTAAGCCGGGCTTCAATAGTTCACGATTTTCCATTTTCCGTTCATTCAAATCGTGTAGGAGCCATTTGCCGAGTTTACTGATCTTCATCATTGCTCGTAAACATTTTCTGACTGTTTCTCGTGTCACGTTTCATGCTTGTACCGATTGCTGTTGAGTTTGAGTTGGGTCATCATCCAGTAACGCCTGATATTGCTCATCTTTGCACTTTTGGGGTCTACCAGAGCGCGCACTGCCTTTCACATTGAAATCACCACGTTTACATTGTCGAAATCATGTCTCATGTGTTCTGATCGATCGAGCATGTTCGCCGTATGTTTCTACCTGCAAACGACGACTTTCCATAGCCGTTTCCTTTTGATTAAATAAGAAAAGCAGTGCGTGCCGCAAATGTACTTGTTCAAGCACAAACGTCGATGTGATCACTGAACGATACGACGCTAGTGTTTGGAGGACTCAAGTTGTGTGTTTTGGTAAGTTAATGTCAGACGAACAAACTGACGTATGTGTCAAATTTATAACCTGCGTACTGTTCGCTGGCGCCATCTCGTAATGAAACCGGAAAAGACTTAAGCATACACCTGGTATACAGTTACATTTATGAATTATAAACTTGTTAGTCTATTCCGAAATAAAATCAAGTTAAATGGTTGTAAATGTATTACCTGGGGAGGCTAACTCGAGGGCGGAGCACGTCATTCTATGAATGAGGTCTTCTATTTCAGCTTTTATACCTTAACACGTTGTTTGGATTGGTATAAGTTCGTTTTCATTATAAACTGTGTTCGACTGAATGGGAGGGTATTTTATATTTTCACTCGTTCAGTTCAGCCAGGACAGATACATAATAAAACATGTGTCTGAGTTAATTCTAGCAAATGAATGTATTGGCAGACGTTAAGCTCATATTAAAAACTAGGTATTAAAATATTAAAAACTATGTATTAAAATATAAAAAACGGAACATTTATATACCCATTATATATTATTTCCCAATACATGAGGGATCTAGTTCTGAAATGTTTACCCGATTCTTTTGTCACAGAATAATTATATTGATATTCATTATCAATGCAGGTTTCTACTGCACACCGGGTTGCATACTCTCTGGCCTCGCAGGATCCCCTTTCAAGTTAGATGGAACTTTTCCATGCGTGCAGTGTATATAAATGCAATTAAATTTCTGGATGAAAGGATATATTCATTTTGTGATGTTGTGCTACTTATTTTAAGATTATTACCTATGTTAATGGAAGTGAAAAGTGCATGTTCTTGTTAACCGTGAATGATAGCGTCAGCTGGTACTGGATGAACTTACTTTTATGTTGAACGTATAGACACCATTATCTGTAGCTGGAATTCTAGTCAACAGAGCTGAGACGGCAAGGCTATCGTGTCTCAATTATACACTGTACAACAAAAAAGTTAAATGTTTCCTTCACTTAGTGAATCCATTCTTACTAATTTACGGTTGAGAAAAATTATTATCACAAAGAAAATGTTTCTTTTTTTTTTTGCTAGGGGCTTTACGTCGCACCGACACAGATAGGTCTTATGGCGACGATGGGATAGGAAAGGTCTAGGAGTTGGAGGGAAGCGGCCATGGCCTTAATTAAGATACAGCCCCAGCATTTGACTGGTGTGAAAATGAGCAACCACGGAAAACCATCGTCAGGGCTGCCGACAAATTTTTTTATTAGCTCTAGTTTCTGTGATATTCAATACCTGGAAGTATTTTATTTTAACGTATCGAGAGAAAACGATACATTTGAATTACATATCTCATCAATATTGAAAGAAACTTTAAAAATGAGAGTAACATTCTATGAGTTGTAAACTGATGGAAGAATACCTAGCAGGTGGTTGGGTCTGAAGAGAAGCATGTGGTGGCTTCGTGAGATCGTTGTTCTTTTGCTTGCCTCTCATAAGCGAGTTCCGGAGCATCCCTACACAGAAACCAGCAGTAATCCGCAAGCATTTCTTCATTCCAGCGGCCTTGATATCTATGTTCGATTGCAGAAATATCCTGATAGAACCTTTCTCCCTGTTCATCACTGACAGCTCCACAACTAGGAGGGAAAAAGTTTCGGTGGGAGTGGAGAAAATGAATTTGAAGGGACATGTTTTATCCGAATTGATGGTATTTTTTCAGAAGCGCTGCACAAACTGAGTGTAATTATCATCTCTTGTGTTCCCTAAAAAACCAAGAATAACTCCCTTGAAGACTTCTGTCCCATCCAAAACTCCTTCAAACGCAGGATCCTTTATATGTCGATGAATTTGTGGCGCAACAAAAATAACTTCCTTAATTTTGCATCACTTTATGTAAGAAATTTGTCTCTTAAATAATTAAAGACCTGTCGTTGTTGGTTCATACCTTTGACAAAAATTTTCATCAAATCGAGCTTTATATGTAGGGGTGGAAGAAGAAGGTCTCTTGGGTCCACAAGAGGCTCAGCAACAACATTTTTCTCGCTTGAGTTAAGATTTCTTGTAGGCCAGTCTGCTTTAATGTAATGTGATTTTCTGTCCTTACTGTTCCACATACATAAAAAGCAGCAGTATTTAGTGTACCCCCGTTGCATTCCTAGGAGTACAGCTATGACTGTTAGATCGTCACAGATTTTCCACTTGTGACCAGCATATTTGATTGCGCCGAGAAGGGCTGTCATATTTGCATAAGTCTCCTTCATGTGCACAGCATGTCCAACAGGAATAGATGGAAGGTGATTGCCGTTGCGAAGTAATACAGCTTTCAAACTAAGCTTGGAGGCATCTATGAATTCAGGTGGATCATGGTTAAATTCAAACTTTTCACCAAACCATTAACGTCGCAGCAAAAAAAAGAACAAGATTGTATTTCTTCTGAAAAAAGGAAGCAGTTCCCTCTGACGTTGTCTGTGCTGTGAGACCCTGACATCACGTTGGGGAAGATTCCACTTCTATAGTCTTGACCCTAGGAGTTCTGCCTTATCCTGTGTTAAGTAAAGGTCTCGAATGTGATCACCCAATTCCACTTGACTTAGTCGGTGCGGTTTATCAACTTCTTCCTCAAATATCAGGGTCATGGGATGAGTAATTCTTGTTGGATTCTTCTACTTCTACACTGTCTTCATTCTCTATTTCCATTTCATAATTTTATGGTGGAGTGGGAACTAGTGAACTATCTGAATGTGGAATAGGTCGAATAGTAGATCGAAGATTCTGATATTCAACGGTTCCTTCTTTCTTCATTGACAATCCTGACTTAATTGGTGGAGTCAAGCAGAAATAGCAGTCATCTGTCTGGTTTGCAGGCTCCCACCAAACCATAGGCACAGCAAAACTCATAGATGGTTTTCTTATTTTTCATCCATTCTCGTAGTATAACTGAACACGAGTTGCAACACATATGTGCCCTACCTTGATACCAAAATAATGATTATAAGCAGTCTTCACAAGAGGCGTCAGATTGCATTTCTGTGACGAAAATTGTATTTCACCATAAATATATTTTTAAAAAAAATATTCACGGAATTTACACATTTCCGTGGCATGTTGATTTAACAAATTCTACACTTTAAAAGAACTCCAAAACCAGAAATTCTGCATTAATTAAAACAGAAACTCACAGTCACAGCAACAGTATTTATGTTTATAACCTAAAAACAGCTTTTGATCTTTATGTTTTGTCAGCTGACAGGTGCGCCAACTTCCAAAGCAAAATTTCCCCGAAACTGAAAATGAAGACTATAAAAATATGTCACTGTATCACCGAGCAAGAGCTAATCCGTCATTTTCATGGTGATTGTTGAATTCACCAGGTGTAAATACGTATGAATAGATTCTTTTTCGGCCCGAAACAGTTTTCATTGTTGTACAGTGATTAGACTATCGGACGTGACATCCGAACGTTGTGGGTTCTGTTTCCAACAGGTGTCCGCTTTATTATATCTACTTTGTACGCAAATCTCTTCACGTGACTTACATTATTGTTTACTCAAACGAGACGTATAGGGTAATTTTTAAAATTAATGTAGATAGAAACTCTTTTTTTTTTTTTTTGCTAGTTGCTTTACGTCGCACCGACACAGATAGGTCTTATGGCGACGATGGGATAGGAAAGGGCTCGGAGTGGGAAGGAAGCGGCCGTGGCCTTAATTAAGGTACAGCCCCTGCCTGGTGTGAAAATGGGAAACCACGGAAAACCATCTCCAGGGCTGCCGACAGTGGGGCTCGAACCCACGATCTCCCGGATGCAAGCTCACAGCCGCGCGCCTCTACGTCCGGTAGGAAACTCTTTAATAGCCTGTGATTATGTTGTGGTAAGCCCTAGAGTGAGTAGGTTTACTGTAGATTTTTGGTTGTAATAACATTACTGTCAACCATGAACACACCACCACGGTTTTATTAAATTATAATACGTCCTTTCGGACGACCTTCTTAGCCACAGTGTTATCAACAGTTGTACATCGCATGAGCTGCCACGAACAAAGTTACCGTAGTTCAGTGTAACTTCAGAATGTGAAAAATAAGCTTGTTTAGAGAATATTATACTAGCAGATCTTACTCGTCGTTGGCGGACCGATAGCTGGTAATGTCACTGATTTTTTGTTTATAACCTTCGTTCATATGTCATTTTTAAAGAGCACTCTCTGATGTCATCAAGTCATTCTGACCGATGTAAAGATAGTTTCGTCCTTTAGCCAAACAGCCGCTTGTAGCTATACTGGCAAAAGGATAATAAAAAATTCTTCATGTCCATATTATGTAAAGATTTCTGTAACGCTTTAATTTGAAGTTACTCCAAATCCTACAGGTATGCGCTTTATGACATTATTTTGAAGGTGTACTTTAGTTTAATGTACTGTGGTTCACATTTAAAAATATTTCGTTTTTAAGGTACACTAAATTTATTGGAGAAGTCGTACATTTCGTTTCGTTTCGTTTTCCCCAGACATCTGAGTAGCTTTGGAGTTTTTCGAGCTCTTAAAGTTGCCCTAATAAAAATCTGAGGTCAATTAGGAACGATAATTTAGGCAATAATTATTATTTTACTTTTAGGAAATTCTTAGACAGGCCGACATACTTCACCACCACACTGGGCAAATCACAGACTATCAATATGTAGGCCATAGTCTTAATTTCAGTAAGCTGGACCATGTATCTGTTAGCTAAAAATGCATATATTTGTAAAGGTATGTGTATAAATATTATAAGGAGCGATTTCCATTGATGGCGTGATGTTTAATGACTCCAGGGGAACAGACCGTCGCTGTTCGGGCAAAAGGTCATATCTCACAATGCTCTTCCTATCTATCATTTTCCTTAAAACTGATCATGCCTCCCAGCCACATGTGAATATGTGCTCCATCAGAACAATTTTTCGTTGTTCACCCTTTCTTTAGGAATCCCACCCAGCTTCCCAGGGCGATTCGATTAGTTTAACGTGGATTCCGAAGAAGAGAACAAAATGCCGATATATCGTCTACGAAGTTACTTACCTATCCTTCACTTACTTTATCATCTCCATCCGACTTATGTATGGCTTAACTTAATGTACTCGAAACCTTGACGTCTTAACACTAATGCATCTTATACTAATGTAGAATTCATAAATAAACTGCTCAGATTAAATTAAAACTTAGAATTATTTATTATGCAAATTAGAAAATAATATTCAGGCAGAGAAATTAGTATTGGTTATCAAACGCATGACCTATTAATAAGTCATCATCTCTTACACTAGGTTCACTTGTAATGGGTATCTCCAGTCCTCTCCGTCTCATTTATTTACATAGAAATTGCGTTGAAATTGGCTAAAATCTCAGATACGCTCACCGTTAATTCTCTATAATATTAAATCTATACATTCTTATCTTCAGAAAAAATTGATCTACACGACACCTGCTTATCTTATAACAATTCACTATGTGACCTATGTCTATATGAAACTATCGCTTATTATGTTCATTCATATCTTAATTTTTTCCTTTGGATTCGTGGCGTTATCTTATGCTCATGTGTACTGTTTCAAAAGCCGTAGGTTATAAGATAAACTTCATTTTATCTCAGCTCAAAATGCGCTGACAGTACCTAACATTAATCCATCATTTACCTTAAACTTAGCATTCACGTGCAAATAACAAAGTTAAAAATATCATTTACCATATATCAACTTAAATAAGTCTGAATAAAATAATAAGATATCGCGTAAGACAACTAATGTTACGGGCAGTTCATTTCTGAAGACATAATTGACCTTCACCTGATTTTTAATCACATATAGTAAGTTTAGTTCACTGCATAACCTAATTTGTGCCTTGGTCTGCTTATAAAAATACCGCTGTCTACCTCAAGTTCTATCTTACTAGTTCCAAGTCTAATAAGTGGCTTACCGGGTGAGATGGCCTTGCGGTTAGCAGTGCGCATCTGTGATCTCGCATTCGGGAGATAGTGGGTTCGAACCCCACTGTCGGCAGACCTGAAAATGGTTTTCCGTGGTTTCCCATTTTCACACCAGGCAGATGCTGGAGCGGTATCTTAATTAAGGCCACGGCCGCTTCCTTCCCATTCCTAGGACTTTCCTGTCCCATCGTCGCTATAAGACCTATCTGTGTCGGTCGAGCAAAAAAAGAGTGGCTTATTTTAAGAAGGGTATGCTTTATTTGATGACTGTGATCTATCTTTTTAAATTTTACACGTTGACATACGTTGTAATAACTATATATCATCTGGTTACTCGATAATTCATATAATTTGACAGTTCAACGCTCCTGTGGTCCTTATTTGCGTCATTCTTTCCATTAAATATTCGATGCAATCCACGTCTTGCTTCAATTCGACGTAAAATTAATTTATATTTATTATTTCATTCACTTTCTTCACGTAGCACATTACTCTCCTAAATAATCTATTTCAATTCATATCTCTTGAAATCTATAACTCTTCTTAGCATTAATTCATCTCTTGACGCATGAGTAGTTTCTTATAAACATTCACAATTGGATCATTAACTTGCCAATGTATCGTAACCTTTTTCTTCTTCGAATGTCGTTCTATGATCACATAACCTTCCTTAACACAACAACGCATTCCCTAAATGTGTTCTGTATCACATTGCCTTCAATCATATATAGTTCACTTCTAACCCATTCTTATAACAAGAATTACAGCATTGGTTGTGGCACAATGAAACTTAGACTGGATACTGCTATGGAGCTACTAAATTGGGATTTGCTTATATTTTAAAGAAGACTGCCTAATTCCTTCTAAATAGATCTCAAGTGAAACTTCTGACGACTTAAGCGGCACAACACCTAACTTCCAATTACATTAGGTCAAGGTAATTATTATCTACTAAATATGTGTGTTTTTATTAGAAACTTATTCATGCTGCTTGGGGACTGGCCTAGGTCTGCTCCGTCTGCTTCATCTCTGAGCGACGTCCATAGTTGGTATCTGGCCATGCTGTCATCCACAGTTTGGGATCAACTTAGTTTAGCTCGGTGCATCTCGTGAAGTTCGGTCCCTCATATTTTTATAGACTCTCCATGATGCAGTATTTGGTCATAGAATCACAAACATAATGGGAATCAACTGATATATCGAAAATCATCTTCGAAGCCTTCAAAGTGGCCAATTCAATTTCTTAATGAATTGCTTGATTTGGTATCTATCTAAATTTTTGATTCTGCATATATCTACTGTACGGATCTTGTGATGGAAATTCTTTTTATTAGCTATCGCCTATCGGCTATATTAATTGCAGTTTGGGATATATCTCTTCCCTTTAGCCGTCTTGAATTTGGTTGCATTTCGTGGCTGGTTGGTATCCCGATCTTTTTATTTATTTGTGTTAATGTTATAAGTTTCTTAAATATCCTTCACGATATCTCGTGTGAAATTAAATTCAACTCTGCTAATGTATTTTTAAAGGTCCTTCTTTTCTTGACGTTATTTTAATATTAGCTTGCTGCTTCTCTTCTGTACTTCCGTATCTCAAAATGTTTAGTCAATATTAAATTTTTTTTAAGTTTTACCCCTCTCCAACAATTCGAATTTCTTACTTTTTATTTTATTTTAATTTTAAACACCACCTTTATGATAACGTCTATTTCCGTACGGTATTGACCCAGATTTATGAAGGTACTATGATATTTCAATCTGCTTAATTTCGTCGCGGATAATTTCTTTTTCTCTCACTCGACCGAAATATTACTTTTCTGAATACTTCAATGGTGCAGTTGTGTTCATTTTTGTATGCTAACGTGTAAAGAAATCTTCATTCTCTCTACTTATACTATGCCCTCTTATCCATCAATCAAAAATAAAATAAAAGTCATCTCCGTGAAGGCCTTGGGAGGGGTGAAAGGTAAAGACTTCCAATACCCGTAACCTCGCCACTTAGTGGGGTTGTGTGGTTACCTCTACGCCCTGTACTGATACTCATTTTTGGTGTAGGCTGATTCAATCTCAGGGCCAGGTGTACCTCCGGAAGTGGAAATTTTCTTAAATTTTTCGACTTCCTGACGGGGAATCGAACTCACGTCCCTCCGGATGAAACTGTGCACGCCTTTACCGCCTCGGACAGGTAGCCTCTAAATAAATAAATAAATAAATAAATAAATAAATAAATAAATAAATAAATAAATAAATAAATAAGTGATCTGCATTTAAGGCAATCGCCCAGGTGGCAGACTCCCTATCAATGGTTCGCCTAACCTTTTCTTAAACGTTTTCAAAGAATTAGGAAATTTCACATTTACTTTCCTGCACACATTTCATCATTTCACACCGATCTAACTTGTCTAAACTTTTCAGTTTTTGCTTCAGATGTAACATAACGTGCTTTCCTCTTTCAGCGATGATCATGTACTCTAAATGAAGTCTAAATGTCAAACAACTTTTGACACGACTAGCCTGCAACCAGTGAAAAATCGTTGACCGATTATTGACGACCAATTAATAGCTGTAGCACACATAAAAGCTCAATTCTGCTGATTCAACCTCACGACTAGAACTAGATTATTAAGGGCCGTTATAGTGAGGGTCTAGCGTATGTTCAAGACAATTATTTTATAATCTTAGTGTACTGAGAGTGGATTACAAAGTATACTGGTCTGTTGGCCACTGTTTACTAAATCCCTAAATTTAAGCAGATGCATTTTCAATAATTCATTGAAGAGACATTAGCCTTAAAGTGAATGAACAGAGGAAGTTCCCCAAATATATTTCGTATGGAACGTATACATCTGAGTAGGTATAATACGAAACACAAGAACAGCGATGGTCACCATACTTCTCGTCAGCAGCCCCATCAAATTGAAATGTATGTCGCGCTCGGCGGTCCACCAATCCATTAACCCTCTCACCACAGGTAACAAATTCTCACTTTATCGCCTTTTATCGCACCGAAGTCGTTCCAGCCCGCCCAAGACCGGCATAACACTGTCAAACCGCAAGAGACTCCGAACTCCCTCTGTCTGTTATTCCAAATTATTGCTTTGCAAGAGCTTCCATGCTACTATCAGTTGAATGGATTGTTCAACGTGAAAGATGAAGAAACACACGCACAGTGTATTTAGAAACCATAACATCCAGTGTTGCATTAGAAATGATAATACAATAACTTGGGCTTTTCAGTCGGTCAGTTCGCAAATAATTTCCATAATTTTATTAATTATTTTAAGTGGGAATAGAACGTGTGATGTTACTGTACTTCCTCTGCAAATATCTGTTTCACATATAGAAATCATAAATCTTATTCAAGCCATTATTTTTGTGGTATTTTGTTGGTTTTACATATACAATGATAGTGTTCAATATTTACTGTCAAAAGGAAATATCATTTTTGCCCAGCAACAATAGTCAGATCCCGGTATAATATCATCAGATAATGGAAATACACAGCCATTTTGAGGTACTAAAATCACCATGCCGCGTGGCTAAGAATTAGTCAGTTCTGGACTACGCCGTGTGAGGTGTTATTTGATTTGCCGCAGTGAGTTGTACAAGTTTATAGTGAGCTGGAATAAAATAGTAAAATTTTTAAAAAGTGAGATACGAAGAAGGGTGAAAAATGTTTTTCTTTCCCAAAATGTCCTGACATATGGATAATAAATTGCCTCAAAATGATCAAAAACGCATTTGAAAAGATAGAGAGGCTTATAAGAATCAAAAGGTCCAAAATCAACAATACCGAGCGTCATTAGTCTTATTGGGAACGTCTCAAAGTTAAGGCTGCCGAACGCCGTGAAGAGAATTCCGCGTTACCGGACTACCAGCCGCGCAAATCTACTCCTTCATTGTTAGTAAATAATTTGGAACTAATGTACTTCGTCATAAAGTGATGCAAATTTCCTTAGAATGAAGAAATTAAGTATGAACAATTTTATTTTACTTTTTACGGAGCCTCCGTGGCTCAGACGGCAGCGCGTCGGCCTCTCACCGCTGGATACCGTGGTTCAAATCCCGGTCATACATGTGAGATTTGTGCTGGACAAAGCGGAGGCGGGACAGGTTTTTCTCCGGGTACTCCGGTTTTCCCTGTCATCTTTCATTAAAACAACACTCTTCATTCACATTTCATAGCATCTATCAGTCATTAATAAATCACTTTGGGAGTGGTGACCCCATCGTACTAATAGCCTATATCCGCTTCATTCATTACATCCCTGACCCGGTTAATGACTGGAAAATAGGTTGTATGTTTTCATTTTCATTATTTTTTTTCACACTTTGCTTATGGCGACGATGGGATAGGAAAGGGCTGGGAATGGGAAGGAAGTGATCGTGCCTTAACTAATGTACAGCCCCGGCATTTGCTAGGTGTGAAAATGGGAAATCACGAAAAACCACCTTCAGGGCTGCCGACAGTGTGGTTCGAACCCACAATCTCCCGAATGCAAGCTCACAGCTGCGCGACCTTAACTGCACGGCCAATGTGCTGGGTACGAACAATAAAATATCAAATTTACACTAACTAGATAATTTGACTGCATAATACATCTTGTACGTGACAAACATATTCATAACATGGACCTGTTGGGTCATCTACAGCACATGCAAGATCCAATTTATAGCGTATTATAGGGCTATAAATAAAAGAAAAAAGTGACATGAGGATACAGGCTTCGTTTGATTCACTCTTAAAAGGACGGCGAGTCATAATAATAAATTTATTAGTGATGCTAAAAATTGCTCTAAGTATCTTACAGAGTTGTTTTTAATGTAGCACAACGTGAGTTTGGATCACGTATCTACAAGCTTGCATTCCGAAAATAGTGGGTTTTAGCTCCACTGTTAATAACCCTGAACGACGTTCCCGCAGTTTCCCGTTTTCACATCAGGTAGACGCTGTGTCTATTAAGGGCACAGTTACTTCCTTTCCGGTCCTAGCACTTTTCCTATACCATAATAACTATAAGGCCTGTCTATAACGTTGCTACGTAAATGAAACTGCAAAATAATGATGTTCAATTTTTCTCCCCCTATTGTTAAGTTCAAAATACTTGTGGTCCGGTCATTTGGGATTCGTACAGTGTAATAACGAGTTGGTAGTAATTATCTTTCAGCAAGCAGTATAGAAAATTAATACATGGAAAGTATGCTCAAGACGTCATTCATGACGGTATGTATCGAGATGTCACATAGTCAAGCGTTGGAATTCTTGAAAATAAGAGGAATATTTGAGACCCAGAGCCAAAGGGTACAACCACTGTGGGCATATTTTGCAAAATTCAAATTAGCGAGTCACCGAAACGCGCGTCATGATCGTGATTCAATGAGGAGAAAGGGACCTAGTATACATAACTCTGATGGAGTTGGTTGCACGATGATTGTTGCATAGCTGTGAACTAATATTCGAGAAATGCTGGGTACAAATTTCACCATTGAAAAGCCTGAAGATAGCTTTCGTTGGGTTCACTATTTTACATTATATAAATGCTGGCGCCGTACCTTAATAATTAAGGCCATGGGTGGTATTTTCCCAATCCTAGTCCTTTCCCATCCCGGCATCTGCAGAAACTTTCGATGTATTGGTGTGAGGTTAAACATCTAACAGAAAGAATGTGAGGATATCGATTAAAAAATACATTGGGAAAGGTACTGTCTCAGATGATCTAAGCGCTGGCTTTCTGAGTCCATGTTAACTGTTTCATTTCGGTGGCATTAGAAAGTGCTCAAATAAGCCAAATATGTAAATTAATTGCTGTAGGACAAAATTCCGGGACCTGAGTGTCTCTCAAAACCTCTGAAGTATTTACTGGGATGTGTTTTAAAAAACAATAACATACTGTATGTCTCCCTAGGCCTCGTATAGGCAACACTGACGAGGCTGGAAACTTCTAGAACATTAATTAGTCCTGATCTGCACAGATAGATGTTATGTAGGTGGCAGATTACCTATCAGTTGTTTACCGAATATTATTTTGAATGATTTCAATGAAGTTGGAAGTTCGAAATCTATCAAATATTGGACAGTCAGATAGGATGGGTGACAAAGTGGAGACTGGTACTGATGAGAAATAACAGCAGACTGAAATATAGGCCCGTGGTGATGATGCTGATGATGTTGCTTGTTTTCTACAGGGACTAACATCTAGCTCATCGGTGCCTATTGGTACAAAATGAGACGAAATGTAATGACAGTTTAAAATTCCAAAATTCAAAACTTGATGATGAAGAGTGAATGGATGAATATGAATTTAAAATAATAAGCGTATCCTTCTCACAATATTGTAAGTTAAAAATAATTCAAACATCAATCCACTGAATATAATTAAAAAAGACGCGATGAACAGAGATTATGAACTTAAAACAATCAGTGGATTCGACCCGCAATGCCCCACCTTCCCAGAAACTATCTTGAAACAGTGGTACGAACTGACAAAGAGGCTGTTTGCAAAGCACAATCCTGAATCGATCATGATTGTTGTCTAATGGGGTCCAGGTCAACGGCCGCTCATAATGGTACTTATCGCTAGTAACGTAGAACCATGGTATTTCTCATTTAGCGGTAGTAATCACTAGTAACGTAGACTCACGGTGTTCCTCACATTGTGGTACTACTCACAGGTAATGCAGACCTATGGTGTTTCTCACATAATGGCGCCACTCATAGGCGACGCAAACCCATGGTTTTCCTCACATAGTGGGTAGTAATCAAAGGCAACGCAGACCCTGGTATTGCTCATATAGTGGTACTAATCACAGGCAACGCTCAGACTCGTGGTTTTCCTCGGAACGCAGACCCATGATGTCCATAACAACCCAGCGATGATGGACTCTTTTTTATCTCCTTGGGGTGTTCAGCCGAATCTGGACAGACGGTGAGCCTCGATCATAGTGACGTACTGTAAATCCATAGTGATCCACCCACAAACCCATGGTATTCCTCACACAGCGGTACTAATCGCAAGAAAGTCGACTCATGGTGTTCCTCGTGTGATGGTACTAATCACAGGTAATCTCATGGTTCAGAATTCAGCATCCCTTAGTCGTCCCTTTTATTCGCCTCTTTCGACAGGCAGAGGATACCGTGGGTGTATTCTTTGTCTGCGTCCCCTACCCACATGGGGTGATATGGGCCCGACGTCGCTATGAAAGTATCGTAAAGTGAGATATTGAGGAGATAGTGGCGCATCAGTCGAGAGAATGTTGTACTCTGGACAGCTTTTGACAAACTCTCATCTCGTAACTTCAGCTCCCAACGTCATGTTGACTATCGCCTGCTCTGTTTACTGTTTGTTCACGCTCACCACTTCATTTACGATGAATTATCTAATTAACAGCACCACCTGCTACGCAATCGTCCAGTGTACTTTGAACAACAGCCCGTAATTATATTGGCGTGTAACCACACTTCACTTTTTGCATGACGATGCTCTTTGCTCTAATTCTAGTATGAGATACTAGACCAATACATTCTCATTCTGGCGAATACGCAACGTTGTAGATAAGCAGTTGGCCTTATCCTAAACTGTACTATGTGTCATTAAATTGATTAGAGCTAATGACACAGAAAGAAAATGTAAAGCTCGATTCTCGTTATGCTAGAGAGAACAATGTAAGATTTGCTCCCAAACTACTGTTAAATACATGCTTTGCTGTGACTTAAAGTTGGTAGTATCATGCTATATTCCAATGTAAACCATCTACCGAAATAAAATGTCTTGTTCTTTTGCATACCTTCTAATCTATGGAGGGTAGTATCAATCTGGGAATGATGAAGTTTAAAAATTCTACTAAAGTTAGTTACACCTGCACATCACCCGTTTTATGAATTAAGTGAATTGGAGATGGAAGATAATGACCCTGCTAATACAGATTACCCAAGGTTCATCGATGGAATATAACCGTATGTACAGTGTTCACTGACAATGAAGAATATAATTCAGTAACAATACGGATTGTTTCACTTTTGGTTTGTGTGATCAGTGATCTCGTATATTAATCCTTCCACTGATATAAGTACAATATACAGTACATAATTAACTCTTAATCTTATATAGGGAGATTACATGCGCAAGTTTTGGGGTTAAAATACTGAAGTTCAGTATCATTAATTAATACATGAATTATAAAATAATTAGTGAGCGAGTTGTCCATCTGGTTAGGGTCACGCAGCTGTGAGCTTGCATTCGGGAGATAGTGGGTTCAAACCCGGCAGTCGGCTTTCAGTGGTTTCCCATTTTTACACCAGGAAAATGCTGGGGATGTACCTTAGTAAAGGCTACTGCCGATTTTTCCCCACTCCTAGCCTTTTCCTATCCCATCGCTGTCATAAGACCTATCTGTGTCGTTGCAACGTAAAGCAAATTGTAAAAAATAATTGATCAAATAATTCAATTCAAACATTACTTTCTTATTATTAGTAAAGTGCTCCTCATGTTCTGTTGTATGCAAAATGTAAGAAAATAATTCTTGTACAACTTCATTCACGAAATTGATTAACTTCATTAGTAATATTATGTTTTAGGAACATGACAGAAATGTAACAGTATTTCTTGAAATCTTGTTACAGTAATGACACTTGGTTCTCTTTAACGTAAGATCATATAATTAACAGTGTTTTATATCCACGCTGTTCAAAATTCCTTTTATGAATTGAAAGGGGCTGTATAGATCCTTACAAATAAATCTTGACATATAAATCAAACATCAGTGATCACTGATCTTCATTTGGGAATGTCGCCCAGTGACAAATTCCCTATCAATTGCGAATCTTCTCTTACATTATTTCAAAGAAGTTAGAAATCTGCAAATCATTGTAATGTGATTTCGATCCCTAATTCCCCTTCCTATAAACGAGTATTGGCCTCAAATAGGAATATTCGACGTAATACGAGTCTCTCCAAAACTGTCTGCCAAGAATAAACTTGTAGTCTTTCCGGAGAGTCTATTTGGAGACAACCCCGCGGGTCCACCTTATCGTGCTGTTATCACTCCGTCTACTTGGAGCCACCCTTATTTATATCATCAGGGTGTAGGGTGCGATAGAGTGTCCTAACGCTTCCTATGGACATTGTTTATAGGCAGCTTAGGAAGGATAACGCGTTCCCATGAGAAAGAATGGAGGTCCCTTTTCATCTTGCTCTCTCGTTTCGTAACTCGTCTTCGCGTGTGTTGCAGCTAATGTTAAAATGAAATGGCCTATATCTTCTATTAGTACAATATCTGCCACATAAATTTTGTATAACCACATTTATCTCCTCTTACAGTCTGAATTAATACGCATTTATAGTCTAACGAGACCTTCTTGGACGCAAGGAGATACAAATATGTGACACGTACTTTACATTAAAAACTCCAGGCTGCCATGGTGACTGATGCCCAACCAGACGGCCAGAATATGTTTGAGTGCAATGTTGATAGCGTGGCGAAATCCTCAGCCTATTGTTTGCCTATCGTGACCGGGTCCTCTGTTTCTCATATTGCGGAGTTCCTCAGTTGGTCGCACTAGGATGAGTGTACCCCTTTCCAGGTTTAAATCTATGGAGTGCCGGGAATCAAACTCGGTTCCTCGGGTTAAGCGGGGGACACACCCTTCTCTTAAACCACAAGGCTGCTTTTCAATATATAGGATGACCATTTATTAATGCATATCTACCTTATATTTTATTTATTTATTCCCTAGTTACCTATTTACTTATTATACATGATAATAGTAATTTACTCGAATTTCTTGAAATAATGAACATGCCGTAAGTTCACAAATAAATTAGTTTTGAATTATACACGAATACAAAACAAAGGCGATGACATAAAGTCAGGCACTAATATTATCAAACGTGCATAAATGTGAATTCTTTCAAAATATGATGCAACAAACATTACTTAAACTATTTGATAACTTACGAAAGGACTGCACACTTCAAAGTATAACTAGTATTTTCATTTAAGATAAATTAGAATAAAACTTTTGTCCTCTTATCCTCTTTCTGGTAGTGATTCAACGTTGCACAAACACTTACAAGATTTCGACGTCATTGAGGTGGGAAAGGACAATGGTTGTAACATAACAAGCATAACTTTAATTAATGTACAGACTCGTAATTTGCATCATGTGATAATTGGAAACCATGGGACACCGTCCTCCGGGCTCCTGACTGATACGTTCAAACCCACTACCTCCCATGTACAATCGCGATCACAAGAATTCCGGGTGGAAAAGGAAACAGGTAACGTTTTGGCGAAGATTTTGGCCAAACCTTAGTATGAATGAGAAGGAACCAAGGCAACGTCACATGTGTTCGTCTTCCAGGAGGTGTGGCTTGCAACGTTGCGCGCTCAGACGTCACTCCCAACACCATTTCTTCGGGAACTGATCAGATTGTTTCTATAGTTAAACATTCTGGCTATACTGGCTTTTCCTAATCAAAGAATACAATTAATGAACTGTAATTTAATTGCGATGAAGTGTGCACGGTGTAATCTCACCCCAATATACGGCATTTAATTGTATGAACAGCGCTGACAATAACTTCATAGGAACGGTTTTCCAGACGCCATTGCGTCTCTGATAATCATAATTATTTAATGTCAAGTTATTTTTACTTTGGTTTTGAGGATAATAATAATAATAATAATAATAATAATAATATATTATATAATAATATATTATTTTTATTATTATTATTATTATTATTATTATTATTATTATTATTATTATTATTATTATTATTATTATTATTATTATTATTCGTAGTAGTAGTAGTTAACAGGGCCTATATTGATGGAAAATAAGGGTCATTCTTCCTAACAATGGTTGAGCGCGATGCTATTTGATACTGAAGTCATAGTCGAGACCGCAAACATTTCAGCCAGACTTCACACACAAGAATTACAAAGAAACTGGAGAATTTGACCCTCAATGAGTTGACGTACACATTACGTCTGTTGCCTTGATGAAGCCGTGTGGTCCCTCTCTTCATTCCCCTCTCCTTTCATTGACACGCCAGTGGGACGTGTGGACAGGCGGGGAAGCAAGTACCTTCCCATCCGCGTGTGTTTCGTTCATACTAGATATCCTAATAATTCGTTTTCTCCACCTCCCTTCACTCTTGAGATGTGTGCAGGTGTTAACGCGTCTAATGGATGTGACCAATAAGAGAGAGAGTGTAAGCAGGTGGTTCTGAGGGCTGTACTGATTTCTTGCTTGAAATTAATATTTCTGGCCACGAGATAGCTACAAACAAGAGTCATTTCAAATATCTTCCACAACCAGTATTTATCTCGTGAGGTAAATAAAGAAATAAATAAATAAAATAAATAAAATAAATAAAATAAATAAATAAATAAATAAATAAATAAATAAATAAATATCAAACGAATTGACGGAAACAGATTGACCAAACCGATCTTTCACTTACTTGATTCAAGACGTAAAACCGCGATGCCTTGGTTTAGAAACCCCAAATAAGACCTTCAAGTGCTATAGATCAAACCGGAAGGCGCCTTTGACAGAGGTCCTTTCCGAAAAAGGTAGTGATCCGAGACGATCAACCGAAAAAAGGACACGGTGTCCCTTGGACAGAGGAACACAATCAGGCCCACTCAGAGAGAATGGGGCAATTCTGGGCTCAAAAGAAAGCAAAGTTCACCGTCAAACGGCCCCTGCGAATAAACAAATAAATAAATAAATAAATAAATAAATAAATAAATAAATAAATAAATAAATAAATAAATAAATAAATAAATAAATAAATAAATAAATAAATAAATAAATAAATAAATTGTTTGATAATAATATTGGTTTTACATCCCACCAACCACCGGAATTTTGTTACGCAAGAGTTCTTTAACGTACAGGTAAATCTACCGACATGAGACTGGCGTATTTGAGCACTGCCAAATGCCACCGAATTGGATGGTGGTGGTGGCGGTGGTGGTAGTGGCGATTATTACCTCAAGAGGAATGACAACTAGGCAACCATCCTCTCTTCCACCGAACTGAACCAGGATCGAACCTGTGAGGCAAGAAAATACTAAATATTGAACATAAGAACCTAACAGACTCAACACCGTCCAGAAATTGAGAATATGTCAATTGTGGTCACGGGACTAAAACTTGGTCCTTACGTGTATTTATCACTGGTTATTTATCGGATAATTATGTGCGTCTGTGATCACTGGACCAATTTTGATGTACCATAGAGATTCCCTTCGATGTATTAGTAAGTTTTGTTCTTACTAAATTGTCTTACTTACTTACATATGAGTTGAAAAGTGCTGTATTTTATCTAATCAAAACTTCATAATAATAGTAATAATAATAATAATAATAATAATAATAAAATAATAATTATAATAATCTTATGCCTGAAATATCGAGGAGCACACCTTTTGAGGCGATGCAATCTACGAGACTTGTCTACCGTGCTCTACATTCTCATTATGCTGCTATCTAGTTGACCAAAATCGAAATTCTATTGAACAGTTTCCTTGGATAAGTGAATTAAATATTGCCAGATTACACTGAGTGTGCTAACGGAAGTCTTCAAGGTAGTGAAAACAATAACATGGAGTGATGATATTTTTCACCACCCTTCGGAAATCAAGTGCGTCAGTTGGGATCGACCTAGCGAACTTTGAATCCTGTGTTGATCACTATTTCACTAATAAACTAAGTCAATTATCTTATCCAATGCTTACAGATCACTTTCTACTGAAGCATTTTTAAAATCATACTTTGCACTTGAATAGTTTGTTCCACAAAAATTTTACGTATATTTTGATTTGTCACATTTCAGAATATAATTTTCTTTCATCACTAGCATTTATTCTCCAGTAAACCACCCAACTCTTGTTAAAATTTTGATGTTTAAAAGTTTCTCTTCATGTATGGCATTCGGTAATGTTTCAATCATCCGCTTGGGTGCAGGCATCTCTGTTATCGGAGAGCTGCATGTCACCCTGTCAGCTTTAAGTCTTGGTGAGACAGAGGACATGAGAATGTCGCAGATGTAAAAGCCTCGTACGTCACCAACCCGCCCCTCACGAAGTACACACTCCCAGTAGACGGTGACGCTATCCGGACGACGTCACGCCGGAAAGAGAAATAGGGTGTTATGAGGGTATCGACAACGGCAAGTACTGGTCCCAGTAGTCTGTACTCTGAACTTCAGTAACTTATCTTTTTTGAAATACACTGACGTGCCTTTAAGAACAGTCCGTATGATTCACTTCAGTGCATATTCTTTGTGTTCTATTTCGTAAGTTATTAATAGTGTTCTAAAGGGTGTTGAAATAACCTGCAATATATACTAAGTTAAAAATTTACACTTTATGCCCCGGTATCACTGAAATCTCCTCGGCCGTAATTCTGAAATATTTTATCTATGCCTTCTATTTTAAGTTCCTGAACCAGAATTAAGTTATTTTTATAATCTTAATAATAATATTATAAGTCAGATTGTTTCGTGAATGGAATTACTGTCCTGACGGGGTGATAGTAACTCAGGAGGATCACTGTAAGTACCTAGGTGTTAATATAAGGATCAGAAATATTAACGGGGTTGTAAAAAAAGGACAGAGATTTCTTTTTTTTTTGTTGCTATTTTGTTTTACGTCGCACCGACACAGATATGTCTTATGGCGACGATGGGAGAGGAAAGGCCTAGGAAGTGGAAGGAAGCGGCCGTGGCCTTAATTAAGGTACAGCCCCGGCATTTGCCTGGTGTGAAAATGGGAAGCCACGGAAAACCATCTTCAGGGCTGCCGACAGTGGGGCTCGAACCCACTATCTCCCGATTACTGGATACTGGCCGCACTTAAGCGACTGCAGCTATCGAGCTCGGTGAGAGATTTCTTCATATGGCTGTAACGATTTTTAAGGATTGTAGTTAGGATGTAAAGGAAATGGCGTATAAGTATCTGGTATAATAATTTCATGTGGCTATTTCTAGCCGAGTGCAGCCCTTGTATGGCAGACCCTCCGATGAGGGTGGGCGGCATCTGCCATTTGTAGGTAACTGCGTGTTATTCTGGTGGAGAATAGTGTTATGTGTGGTGTGTGAGTTGCAGGGATGTTGGGGACAGCTCAAACACCCAGTTCCCTGGCCATTGGAATTAACCAATTAAGGTTAAAATCCCTGACCCGGCCGGGAATCGAACCCGGGTCCCTCAGAACCGAAGGCCAGTACGATGGCCATTCAGTCAACGAATCGGACAAGTATCTGGTAAGACTCCAATTTTTTTTTTTGCTACTTGCTTTACGTCGCACCGACACAGATAGGTCTTATGGCGACGATGGGATGGGAAAGGCCTAGGAGTTGGAAGGAAGCGGCCGTGGCCTTAATTAAGGTACAGCCCCAGCATTTGCCTGGTGTGAAAATGGGAAACCACGGAAAACCATTTTCAGGGCTGCCGACAGTGGGGCTCGAACCCACGATCTCCCGGATGCAAGCTCACAGCCGCGCGCCTTTACGCGCACGGCCAACTCGCCCGGTAAGACTCCAATTAGAGAATGGTTCCTGTGTACGGGACCCACACCAAGATGTTACGAGAACTGAGAGAGATCCAAAGAAAGGAAGCATGATTTGTTCTAGGTGATTTCCTACAAAAGAATAGCGTTATGAAAATGTTGCAAATTTTGCGCTGTAAAGACTTGCGAGTAAGGAGACGAAATGTTCGACTAAGCAGTATGTTCCGAGCTGTCAGTGTAGGGATGGAATAGAATGACATTAGTGGCCTATGAATCTTGAATGAAACTTTTACAACTAGATAAGACCATAATTTGAAAATAAAATTGGAATTAAAGAGGAAGAATTGGGGCAAATATTAATTTGTAGGACAAGGAATAAGGGACTGGAATAATTTACCAAGGGAAATTTCCAAGTTCTTTGAAAATATTTAAGAAAAGGCTAGGTAAACTATTGATATGGAATCCGCCACCTTGGCGACAGCCCTAAATGCAGAGCATTGCTGATTGATCGCCTCGACCATAATTTTGGAATATTTTATCTTTGCCATCTGTTTCAAGTTCCTGAACCAGAATGAAGTTAAATTTATGATTTTATAAATGATTTAGTTTTTTTTTAAATATTTGCTATGCTTTTGTTACAGTGGTCCCTTTTAGATGCACAAAGCAAACGATCACATAGGTAGAGCGTGATTGATATCCGATGGCACAACACCTTAGTTCCGCATTAAATGTGCTTTGTATGCGGACGAGCCCATGTGCTACAGCGTGAATGAGAGGGGAGGAACGTTCACTTCACCAGTTGCTACGGAAATGTTCACACCGGCTCGTGGCGACTTCGCTAGAGTGATAAGGCTTAATTTCGCTCTCAGTGGCACAGCAGTACTTACCCCATCCGCCACATTCCTTCCCCTCCTTTGCCCCTCCAAGCTCCGGGCTTCGTGATGGTTTGTGCCATCGGATAGTAATCGTACTCTATTCTGCCATTTGTACAGAATACAAAACTCGAAGCACAGAAACGTACTGCTACATTTCTCAGCAGACAAAGTAGGGGTCCTCACACTACCAAAAGCATAAAATTAAGAAATTTCCTCAACTGTGCCAAAAGTTGAAAGGCTAAAGGGCCCAGAAAGTTTCAAATTGTGAGTCTTGGATAGCTCTATCAAACTAAACAAAAATATGAAAATCACTTCGGGCCTAAATGCAGTCCCGGAAAAATAAAAAAATAAAATGGCGTACGGCTTTTCGTGCCGAGAGTATCCGAGGACATGCTCGGCTCGCCAGATGCAGGTCTTTTGATTTGACCCCCGTGGGCGGCCTGCGCGTCGTGATGAGGATGAATTTATGATGAAGACAGCACATGCACCCAGCCCCGGTGCCGAACGAAATTAACCTATTATGGTTAAAATTCCGGACCCTGCCGGAAATCGAATCCGGGACCCCTGTGACCAAAGGCCAGCACGCTAACTATTTAGCCATAGAGCCATAGAGCCTAAATCGCTTGTTTCTTTACTCATTTTCTTTTTTGATTCAAATCCTAGCCCAATTAACTCAGTTACATACCAAATTTTTTTTCTGTAATATGTTCCTCGGTTCGATACCCTCAGCTATTGTTTGATTTTGAAAAATGTCCACACCAAATGCAATTAGAAGGGCTTAAGGGAACTCTGCATTGACTGACGTTAGCGCTCGTAGTTGTGCTTAAGTGAAACAATGCATTGACTCACCGGTGTAGTGGTAGGAAAAGGCGAACTACTAAACTAATCGACCGGATAACGATGATTAAGAAACGGATTGTTAATTTTTAGGAATAAATAAATAATGTATTATCTATTATCATATTTTATTTACCTATTAGTTACCTAAAATTCGTAGCTTATATACCGTATCTAGGATGTTCTCAACATTGAGTTGTTTGCCTGAAGGGACAATACACGACGTTTGATGAGCAGGGAATGTTGGTAATCCAATCAACCTTCGGGAAGTGTCCTTCGAATACGTTACACAACGTTACACAATAACCTCGAAATACCGCTTGTTTTGTTTGTGTTAACTTTATCTGGCGTGACCGCTTCCACGAGTTCATCAATTCAAATGTCCGACTCCTTGGCTCAATGGTCAGCGTACTGGCCTTCGGTTCGGACGGTCCCAGGCCCGATTCCCGGCCGGATCGGGGATTTTAACCTTCATTGGTTAATTCAAGTGTTGACCCAACATCCCTGCGACTCTCACACCACACATAACACTACCCTCCACCACAATTACATGCAGTGACTTACACATGGCAGATACCGCCCACCCTCATTGGAAGGTCTGCCTTACATGGGCTGCACTCGGCTAGAAATAGCCACATGAAATTTAAAAAAATCAATTCAGCTGAATTTGCGCCATAAAGTTCGACTAGAATATCGACAAAAGTTTCGGATTTCCTCCACTTGAACTCTTGTAGTTTCTTTTCCACTATCATGGCTGAGAATTTATTGGCATCTGTGGTAACATATTGTTACTTATTACAATGTTATGGACGAGCTAATTCCGGTTGGAGAAGCAAGTTCCCCGCTGTACCACACCTAACAAGTAGCGGGTGTGTTATTGACAAGAGAACTGAACCTAACGTAGCGCGGAACATCTGCTGCTTGTTTTGCTATTTTCATATTTGTGTTATGGCAATCTGCCCGCTACAATCAGCGATGTTTTTGGCTTGTTAAGCATGTATTTGTGATCATGTGCACTGCGGTTAGCGAATGTTAACCCACTTACAGTGCACACATGTTGTGGCCATTTCAGTTCCGGAATGATTGCAAATGAAATGATCATATACAGCTGACTAGGCGTTGCCGCGATAGACAAGGACACTGGCTCTCGGCTCTACTCGGATAACGCAATATATAATAATTTATTCCTGGAAACGAAAATATTCAAAACACACTATAGAAAAATGATTTCCTGTGGAAAGCATCAAAATAAAGAGAAATACACTATTTTGAAAACTTCAGTTACTAGATTTTCTACTTAATAGTTTCCTCACAAAAAATAATGGTGGAGTGCCAGACTCATTATTCCATGTTCGTGGGTTGAATCCCGACTGTGGTTGTAGATTTTGAAAGGCAGTCAAAATATTCTGGCAGCCCATGCTATTGTCGTTGTCATGTTAAAGAACCCTGGTGACACGTTCCCTGTCAACCGACAATATTAAATTAATAAGCCTGGATATCCGTGCATAGCCGGGCTGAGTGGCTCAGACGGTTAAGGCGCTGACCTTCTAACCCCAACTTGGCAGGTTCGATCCTGGCTCAGTCCGGTGGTATTTGAAGCTGCTCAAATACGACAGCCTCGTGTCAGTAGATTTACTGGCACGTAAAAGAACTCCTGCAGGACTAAATTCCGGCACCTTGGCGTCTCCGAAGACCGTAAAAGTAGTTAGTGGAACGTAAAACAAATAACATTATTTATTATTATATCCGTGCAGAAGAATTCTGCCTTGATTACTAGACAATAACATAATAGAAATGTCGAAATTGTTTGGCAGTCACCTTGATGGTACCATTTCAGATCCTTGGTAGCTGAGGTAAAATGATTATTATTATTATTATTATTATTATTATTATTATTATTATTATTATTATTATTATTCATACAGTTTTATTGTTATTTAATATGTACTATGAGAGTGAGATATATGATACAAATAAAATATAAAAAGTTTATCTTTTACGTTTCCCTAAGTAATTATATGCCTTTCAAGGACCTCGAGGTGCAGAAATTTGACCTACGGCATTTCGATTACGCGCCGGTAAATCTCCCGACATAAGGCTGGTGTATTTGAGCACTTGAGCCGAGATCGAACCCGCTACATTGAGCTCAGAAGGCCAACGCTCTACCGCCTAAGCTACTCAGTCCAGCGAGAAAATATTGAGCTTCCGAAACATGTAATTCATAAATGCAACAGGAATATTGATTGTTTGTAATTTAATGATGGTAAACACTTATTTGATAAACAACGATTGTTGAATTAAACAGCTCAGGTGAAACTTCATACTTTACGTCACACCGACACAAACAGGTGTCATGGGAACGACGGAATAGGAAAGGCCTAGGAGTGAGAAGGAAGCGGCCGTGACTTGAATTAAGGTACAGCCGCAGCATTTGCCTGGTATGAAATTAGGAAACCGCGGAAAACCATCTTCAGCGCTGCGGACAGTGGGGTTCGAACCCACTATCTCCCGGATGAAAGTTCACAGCTGCGCGCCTCTAACCGCACGGCCAACTCACCCGGTGCTCAGGCGAAAACTATGTAAATTGTTTTTATTAGTTTAGAAAATAACATAAAACAACAAATAAGACTGTAGTGGTATTCTTCTTCTTCCTGATTTTGTTTTTACTTTGAAGTCTTCAACTTTGAGAGTTATCTCGTAAATGTGCACTTTGCTTAATTTCCCTTGTTTAAGAAGCCATTATTTTTAATGCTGACACGTCCTATAGTAGAGTGGCGTATCTCTCTCTTACACAGAGGCCTCGGGTCAATTCCCGTTTCATTCAAGGACTTTAATCCTCTACTGGAGGCTGGGACGTAGTCCACTCAGCGTCATGATATGAGCAAAAGTGCATCAAGGTATGAGACCCAAACAATACGACTAGGAATATTCTCTCGCTGGACACATGACAGAATTCTCAGAACAAACCTTCTTCGAGAAGAATCAGTAACATTTTTTAAAACATCAAAAAGTAAGTTACACTAAGTAATTATCTTTGGACATATTCTCTTACTCTTGGAAGCAATTAATGTTTAAATTCAACAATTTTGCTTCAACATTGTGACAATCATTGATCTGTGAATTCTTAGTGCAAAATTTAATTGAGTCCTTTCGTTAGTGATGGGGATTATTCTTTCAAGTCGAAGTATAACCAGACAATCACAGTCCATTAACATTTAACAGAACAGAAAAGGGAAGAAATAAAATCCTTCGCACAACAAATGTACGCCCATCTGCAAAAGATAGGACCGCGAAGGGCGTGAAAATGAAGGACTTCATTACACTCGCAATCTTTATTTATTTATTTATTTATTTATTTATTTATTTATTTATTTATTTATTTATTTGCTACTTGGTTAAGGTCACGCTAACACATCAAAGGTTTTCGGTGACGGAACGGTGGGAAAGAGCTGGAACTGGGGAGGTAGCGGCCGGGGGATTAATTAAGGTACAGCCCCAAAATTTACCTGGTTTCAAATAGCAAACCACGTAAAACCACCTTCAGGGCTGCTGACGGTGGGATTCAAACCCACTGTCTCCCAAACGCAAGCTCACAACTGCGCGACCCTAACAGCACATTCAACTCGCTTGCTCAGAATCCCGATACCGTTGCATTCTGAAAATAAAAAGTGGAACAAGGAAGATCTGGTAGGTGAGATGAATGTGAGGAATCTGACACAAACAAATGAGTGCAATTCCGGACTCAGCTAGCAACACTGGGGTTGCCAATTCAGGCCCCTATTTTGGAAGTCCCTGGGAAGATTCCATTTTTTGTCGACTCTTCCAGCAGACAGCGGTTACCGTTGATGTTTCAGAGATGATTGATGTCTGTATTTGAAGCCACTTCTCCTTCCTGACCATTTCCCATTTGTTTAGGGTTAGCACTGCATATGGATTAAGTACAGTTTTACGGCCAAATTCTCCTAATGCCAACCCTATGATGAGTAATGTATTCACTATTGTTTGTCTCTGTGATTGTTGGCAGTGTTATGTGTAAATGAACGCGTGCGTTTAAAGGCAAACAGGAATCCCCAGTTCAGGAGCCAGAGAAAGAACCGGACGTGTCTAGATTCCCAGGCCCGGCCAAATATCGAACTCAGGGATCTCTGAACGGAAGCCTGGATGGGTAGGCCATAACGTGGAAGCGCTGGCCTGCTGAAATCAAGCTGGCAGGTTTGTAAGTGTTTAAAGATAACAAGCCTCGTGTCGCCAGATTTTCCTGCACGTAAAAGAACCCCTGTATGGCGTGCAACCCGGACAACAGGCAATGAGAGATTACATTCAAATAGTGGTGCTACAGAAGAATGTTAAACATCAGCTGGACAGATACGGTAACAAATGAAGAAGTGTATAAGAAGGCAGGGAAAAATGATTCTATTTGAAGAAGCATAGAAACTAGAAGGACACAATTAATATGGCATTTAATAAGACATGACGGCTTTCTATTAGAAGAAATGATTGAAGGGAAGAGATGCCGAAGAAGACTCTGTATATTCAACAGATGATAGCAGACGTTAAATGTGGAAATTATGCTGAACTCAAGAGGAGGGTGACAACTAGAGCCTAGCGGTGAACTGCCGCGAACGAATCTACGGACTGAACACTTGAGGTGCGAATTTCGGCACCTTGGCGTCTCAGAAAAACGGAAAAGTAGTTAGTAGGACATGAAACCAGTACCATTTATTATTAGTAGTAGTATTCGTATTGTTGTTAGAAGATAATAAAATATCGGTGCCCAAAGCCAAATTGCAACAAGCACAACAATATGAACAGTTTACACTCTTACGAGGCTCAACGGATGTCTCAGAACTCAAACTACCTGAGTGAGGCATACTGCCGGTAAATATAGACAAAGACAATTTGTGTCGTTTGGTTCTATTGTGGTATTTCTTCGTTTGTCTTCTGCGCTGTGACTTCACCCCTTGGGTTTTCGGTAAATAGAATTCAGCAAATTAAAGTTGCAAATGTTCCCTCTTGTCATGTAATCCGTTTTCTTGGTGGTCTAACTTAATTAACTTGCGCAATTAAACTCTCATTAGAAAGTGAGTTTCTTGATGAGACTGCAGCCGATCTGAATATGCAGATGAGAGAGAAGCTTTGCTCGTGGTCGCGTTCTCCTGTGCTGTGCTGTAGTCTGCATTTCGGACGAGGTCGAGATTACCTCTTAGCATCGGTACTACGAACCAGAGGCTCACCATGGTCCATATCATATGACTGTAATTCTGGGTTTTGAGACTTGCGTGGAGTGCCATTATTGAATTTTTAGTTTTCTTAAATTATTCTGTACAACAATCACAATCTTCGATTTTATTACTTAATGTAAGGGAGTAGGAGCATCATTGTCAGCAGATTTGAATACTTAAAGAATGGGAAGTCTGTCTGATAAAAATATGGTATCGAGTATGGTGTACAAGCATTTTGATTTGATGACTTTTGGGCTACCTCCATGTCAGTTTCGATATTCCGTAAACCAGTGTGTATTTTCAACTAACGAACAATAGGATTTGACAGGAAGCAGTTATAGCTCATACTTTCTGCACCATTTCGACATACGTCAGAAGATAAAGTAGAAAAATGTAAATAATAATAATAATAATAATAATAATAATAATAATAATAATAATAATAATAATAATAATAATAATAATAATAATAAATTTACCTCAGCTACCAAGGATGTGAAATGGTGCCGTATTATTAGACTATTATTATTATTATTATTATTATTATTATTATTATTATTATTATTATTAATATAAAATTTGTAGGGCCATTTGAAATTACGTTAATTAAACATTACACTTTTTGGAATTCTTTCTTTTAACCCAAAAGACGCTTCGTTCGTCGTCTGGAAACCTGTAGGCTATATCCACTATTCTGCATTTTCTCCGTGGAATCCTTTGAAGTTCCCAATCTCTACTCTGTAATTTGTTCGGAGGAAATGTATTCCTGATTTACTGCCGAGCGGTTGGCAGATCTTTCTTCTTAAATATCAGCAATGAATCTAAAGTCTGGCAATTTTGTTTAGTGATGACCGATGCGGCCTTCGGTTCAGAAGACCTCGAGTTCGATTTCTGGTAGGACGGGGGATTTGAGCAGCATCTGGCTAATTCCTGAGGTTCGGTGGTTTGTTCTTTTGTGTCCGCCATAACACACACCTCTTCATAAACACACGTAATAGGACATTACGAGTCACTACAGAAAATGCAATAGTGAATAAATCCACCTACATGAGGGTTGGCTTCATGAAGTGCATTCCGTCGTAAAACCGGACCATATCCACATGTAGTGACGACTCCAAGAAACTGGGAAGATTATTTAGAAGTATGAATATTAATCTGTTTGGAAAATGACTTACTGTAATGCGATTCAATTCGTAGTTATATTGTGAAAACCATGATATCAAAGTGCTGTGTACAAAGAAACAAAGTGAAATTGTCTTTTCCACGAAGAATTATTCATTTTGTTACCGGTTTCAGCTATCAGCCAGCCCCGTTGTGTAGGGGTAGCGTGCCTGCTTCTTACCCGGAGGCCCCGGATTCGATTCCCGGCCAGGTCAAGGATTTTTACCTGTATCTTACGGCTGGTTCGAGGTCCACTCAGCCTACGTGGTTACAATTGAGGAGCCATCTGACAGTGAGATGGCGGCCCCGGTTTACAAAGCCAAGAATAACGACCGAGCTGATCCGTCGTGCTGACCACACAACACCTTGTAATCGGTAGGCCTTTCTGGCTGAGCAGCGGTCGCTTGGTAGGCCATGGCCCCTCGGGGCTGTTGCGCCACGGGGTTTTAGCTATCAGGCCATATTCAGAGCAAGGGAGTATAAATAACTGATTCCATAGTTAATTTCAGAGGACTGTAAATACATGTTGCCATAGTTACAGATTTATATTGTATAACAAATGAAACTTCAACCATGAATTTGAAATTATAGTAAATTAAATATAAATACATAATAAATAAGCACATCTCAGCTTTAAATAAATAAATCCATCACTGTGGAACTTCTTAGAATATTTTCATTTAAATACTTTCCTTCCTTTTCGCTAGTAATAATTTCAAAATCCTCTAAGGTATTCAGCGTTAACTTCTTCAGAGTAGTATAGGATTTCAACCTGCTGTCTGTTAGATGAATTGAAACTATATCTGTAGGCAGGTTTATTTAAATGACTTCAAATTTATGATCTACCTTTCCTATCCTGCCAGTCCTTGTTAAGTTTTTCTTCTGATGTAGAATTTTCGTCCTATTTCTCCAATATATTCTGATAAATTAAAGCCACTGTTGCTCTCTTTCCACTCCTAGTTATTTCCTAGCTCATCGTAGCCAATAAACATGTCTGACTTGGTGCGATATGGTTTCGTAACAATGAACCTATAGAAATCACAGGCTCAGAATTTTTTGAAATGATGTCCCAAAGGTTTTGTGCACGGTCCAGGAACCCAGTCTAGTTCCTATTCTTACGATGATATCAAAGCTATATCCTCCCCTTCTGTTAAATTTTAACAAATAACCTCCATTTTCTATTGTACTGTGTATGAATACATCGAAGTGCTATTGACTATGACTGAGGAGTTTCCATTCACCTCATGTAGACTGCTAGACATCTAGTTAATGTGACGTGATAAACTTTCTAACTATCAGAAGTTTTCTCGTAAAACAAACAGAGTTAACGAAGTGAAAGTTGAGTTAATTAAAACAGATATTGGTTTTTGTCAAGCATGGAGCTAAAATATGTCAGGGAAACCGCTCTCAGAACTATCGATCCCTTTGTAATAGCCGTGTGCAGACTTTAAACATATCACTAGACTCGGCTTGTCGTACGCAAGAGTCATAGCAACTTTCTTTGTATTTTCTTTTCTTCTTTCTTTCACGAATGAGGGGTACACCATACAATTGGAAATATGTAAATAAACGTAAGATTCTATGAAATGTTTGAATAATGCCCAGTAGGTCTACTAGGTGTAGGATATAAAGAGGTGAATCTGTCAGCCATAGAACCCTTGTGCTACATAATGTTTATCCTTAGAGTGTACAGTAATCTGTCCAGTAAACCCTCTAAGTATTTCCCTAGATTGAGCACAACACGTTGTCAACCATGGATACCATGCGTGAATCTTTCATCCTCATCTTTCACAGTTTTGGCTATGTCCTCCGGTGTCCCAAACCGTCTCCTGCGCAATGGTTCTTTAACTTGTGAGTGAGGTCAAAATCGCAGTAGACTGGTCAGGTGAGTACGGCGGCTGTTCCAGTACTTCCCACCTCCAGCGCTGATGTTGCTTCCGTAGAGACTCCGCTACATGCGGTCTGGAATTGTCATGAAGAGGGATGGCATTGTTTCGGATTTTAGCTGAAAGAGTGTCCATCTTCTGTCCACGTCCATGCACTGGGCAATTACTGCGTGTGACACATCAGTCTGGACACTAAGAGGTCTTCCCGACCGTAGCACGTCGCTGCATGCTTCACGTCTGATGTGAAATGCTGCTGCTCATCTCGCAACGGTTCGGTACGGAAATGCATTCCCTACTCCTTTCGCAAGCTCTGTGTGGCGAACGGTCAGTTTGATATACGCACGCTGTTCTTGTCTTGTCACATCCATTATACACGGAGCCTGACTCACTACTGCAGTCCCATCGCCCTGTGCGTGTTACTTACCCAACGCACCGCCATCTCTTATTGTGTCCATGTAGTATAGTGAATTTCTCTCATCGGTTGGCCGGCAGGCGCACCCAACTTATCTGCCTGCCATTTACTCATCACTTCCCGTTACACAGCGCAGGGACAGCACGGGAATTCCCGCACTTCCCAGTTCAGGTCCGTGCTTAGAACGTGTATTAAGTGTTGGACTGTCGCTCCAACTGTTCTCGAGTTGTGAAGTGTTACTGCGGGGTATAATTTTCATAATGCCTCCACATGTGAACACGGTAGAGGAAAGGGCATTTATGTACGATTATTATATGAAAACGGAGTCTTGCAGGAAAGTCGTTAGGCGATTTCTAACACAATTTCCAGGTGTACACCCTCCACATAGGGAGACCATGCGTACACTCGTAAACAAAGTGAGGAGAACTGGTTCTCTACCCGTTGAGAAGCGAAGTGCTGAAAAATGTGCACATAACCCAGAAAGTAAATAAAATCGCAGAAAGATTACAACATACGCCTACAAAATCCCAAGGGCAATTTGGACAAGGAGCCTGGGTTTCGATGAGCTGAGCATGGCGCGCTACGACAATGTTGAAATTGAAACAAAGCGTACAGGTTTAATAAGACAAAGCCAGAAATGTGTGGACGGAGGAGCAGAACATTTCCAACATTTCCTGTCATATTGTACGAGCGTATTTTCTTCATTCTCAATTACTAATTTTCTTAATTCTTATTTTCTTAATGCACGGATAAAGTGGGCGAAGTGCTCTCCTTGTTGCTATGGCGCGGAGCGGGGAGTGATGAGTCAATGGTAGGCAGATAGCCTGGGCGCACGCTTTCCTGGACAAACGACCATTGTATGGTAGTAGCGTGCGAATGTGAGAAAAAATTAGTTGCCATGACCCTTAATGTAAGCTATTAACCCTTGAAGTCTGGCCGGGACTAAATGTTTTTAGGGTATTTATATCCCTCAGCCCTTCTCTTCCCAAGTCTCTTTTAATCCAGATTCTTGTACTCCGTAAATTATCCACGCCTCTTATCACTATTTCCGACATCAGGGTGGAAAACAACTTCAGTTTTATCGGCCTGCTGCCTCGTGCTTTGCCTATCCTTTCCACATCGCCTGTATCAACCTCACTGAAGTTAATTTTCATCCTTTTTTGGATTGTAGATTGTCAACACTTTCTCCTTTCCTTTTTCTTCTGGCACTCCATATATAAATAAGCATTTCTTCCTGTGTTCTTGGCAACTGCCTCTTCTTCCATATCCTTTATTTTCTCCTTGAGTGACGCGATTTCTCTCTCGTTGATTCCTACTTTGGTCCGTGTTTCGTCTGTTTTTCCCTGTCTCCATTGCCTCATATTCTCAAATTCTTTCACTTGTTCCTTCATCATATTTTTAATTTGCTCAAATGAGCATACTTCTTCCACAACCTCCTTAACTACCCTCCTTATTACCTCCACATCTTCCCAGCTTATGTTGCCATTGGGAGTCAGTCCTGGGTTTATTTCCACACCCCCTATGACTAGCAGTAGCATAATCACCGTTGCCACCAATATCATCTCACAGTTCAATCTTCATTCCACTTTACCTCCTTCACTTCTGGCTGTTTCCTTCTTCCCTCGCCCCTGCCAACTTCCGATAACTGCCCGATATTGATCTACACCAATCATCTTCTTCTTCACTCCCGCCTTCCTTCTTCCACGCACCGCTCGCACTCCACTCCCTCTCTACCGGCATACCCGATTCAGCACGTCTACTTCTGCTGACTGTCTAGGTAAGACTGTGAAGTTGCCGTGACTTATGTCGCAACCCTCGTATTTTTGTTCTTCACAATTTCTTGCTCTCTAAGGCAGTGTTAAGGTATCCGTACGTCGTGAGGCGAGTTCTGCGCTACCAAACCCGAGCACGTCTACTGCTACAGTTACATTGTGTATGTTACTTCTCATATTAAAGCTGTATATCGCATCTGTCTGAATGCATAGGCCTATTTGTTGAGTTCTCAACCCGGAGACTGGTTAGGTCCTCAACAGTTTGACCATCAGCCGTCATAGGTGGCCCAGGAGTCACTGAAGAGGCTTACTTGGGAAATGAGGAGTGAGGTACTTTCCCGTAACTTTCCTCACTGAGCCAGAAGTTGCTGTTACACATCAGTCTACCAAGCCCACTGAAATGCCCGCACCAACCGACCCTATGATCAACATTTTCATATCAAGTACTGGCTGCATAATGAATGGCATTACTAGCATCACTCATACCTCGGTCACTTTCTTGTTGTCAAAGCCAAGGATGAGACTCAGACAGGTGAAAGAATGTAATAAATGTGTTCTATCCCACACCAGAAGACACAGTGCAGTTTAAACACGAGGTCTTGTCAGCAGAGGCATCTTGAATACATGTTGTTTGAGTCATCAGTCCGTAGACTGATTTAATGAAACCCTCCATGCCACCCTCTCCTTGCTAACTTCTTCATTTCCACGTAACTTCTGCATCCTACATCTGTTCTAATCTGCTTGCCATAATTATACCTCAGTGTACCCCTACCGCCCTTACCCCCTACACATCCCTCAAAAACCAACTGAACAAGCCCTGGGTTTCTTAAGATGTGTCCTGTCATTCTAATCTCTTCTTCCCGTCAAATTTAGCTAAAGCGATCTCCTCTCACCAATCCGATTCATTATCTTTTCATCCGGGATTGGATCTATCCATCTCACCTTCAACATTCTTGTGTAACACGACGTTTAAAACTTTCTGTTGTCTTTTCTTCTGAACTAGTTATCTTCCACTTTTCACTTCCGTACAATGTCACGCTCCAGACGAAGGTCTCCGAAAACATCTTTCTAATTCCTATTTCAATTTTCGAAGTGAGCAAATTTCTTTTCTAAGAAAGGCATTCCTTGCGTGTGCTAGTCTTCCTTTTATGTCTTCCTTACTTTTGGCATCGTTAGTTATTTTACTACCCAGTAACTATATTCGGCTGCTTCCTTTAACACTTCATTTCCTAAATCTAATATTACGTGCATTACCTGTGTTCGTACGACTGCATATGTTTAATAAATTTGTTTTGAGAATTAAAACGTCAGCAGCAGAGTTTCAAACACATAGTGACAAGAAAATGTCGACAATACCTGTGTTGTGGTAGATATTCTGCGTAGAAACTTTCGATCGTGGCCCCGACACAGACTCGTTCGAGTGCTTTTCTTGCCCCCACATAACACTACTACTTTATATGACAGATGATAACAAAGTTAAATCTTAACATTGATGACTTTCAGTTATTTTACTTGTGTATATTTTTATACTGAAGACTTTAAGTTTTCTCATGTTCATTTTTTTACTAGTTGCTTTACTTCGCACCGATACAGATAGGTTTTATGGCATCAATGGGACAGGAAAGGCCTAGGAATGGGAAGGAAACGCCCATGGCTTTAATTAAGGTACAGCACCAGCATTTTCCTGATGTTAAAATGGGAAACCACGGAAAACCATCTTCAGGGCTGCCGACAGTGGGGTTCGAACCCACTATTTCCCGGATGCGAACTCATAGCTGCGCGCTCCTAATCACACGGCCAACTCGCCCGGTCTCATGTTCTTTCTTAGCTTAAACATAAATATTCCAAGAGATGTGGAAGGTATAGGTGGGAGCTCAAGAGAAGAGTTTCGCTAGGAATGTGGCCGGGAATGCGTTAGCCCTCGCTTCTCCCCTCGTCCCTGGCTTATCGTCACCAAGCTGGTGTATGTACTTGCGTTTCTGAAAACGTTCGCCCTCGCAGTCGCAGTGTCCTCAGGTGGTGTCTTCCTGCAAGGCACTTGATGTATTATTGTATACCGCAGGTGGGAAAAATTATTCATCTATTAATAGACTACATCCGACCAGCGAAATATTAAGACAAGGCAGTTTCCAACTAATAGTAATCTGTTCTTCTGTTATTATTTTTTTATTTTAATATATATGCTGTGTTAATTATTATAATACGTTTTACATATTTTTACAAAATGATCGGCAACGTCCGATGACGGTTACATTACTAGAAGAAGACGATATTTATTTCCTGTATTTCAAATGTAGTAAGTTTCATGAAGTGAGCTAAAGGCAGGTCAATTTCTTTCGTCAGTGTGCCGAGTTACGAATGCTTTCTCTCTCAAACACATGTCCCGGCGTGTTCGTTACGTGAAGAAATAATAATAATAATAATAATAATAATAATAATAATAATAATAATAATAATAATAATGAACCAGACTGAATATGTGCGCGTATAACAATTTTATGATTACGATCCAATCATTCAACTCATCCAGACATGCAGTCAGTCATTCACTCATTCAGCCATTCAGTTAATATCTAATGTCTATTGTAAGCTAAGGAGAAATATGTTCGGACTCTTCAAACAAATTACACTAATTAATAATAGGAGTACCGGTAAGATACATGTAGTCCTAGACAATATAACACTTAATGTCTAGGACAGAAATAAATAAAATTAAAAAACTACAATTTAGAGATTGGATGTAGGCTAAATAGTATTAGGAGTAATTATGATGTTTAATGTAGTAATAGATATAAGAAGAGCATTCATATAAAAAATAGCAATAAATGATTACTCTGTCTCCAGTTCCAGGAGATCCGGAACTCGGGGATGGGATTATTCTATTCTACTATTCTGTATAACAATGTTCTCGCTTGTGCGACACTAATTCTGTGCCGCAAGGGTTATTTTACGTGTCGATAAAGCTGTTGACACGACGCTGACGTAGTTCAGCACCTTCAGATACCATTGCACATAGGTGAGGTCGAACCCACAGACATATTGTACGCTCAGAAAGCCAGTGATGTACCATCCGAAATAGGTGAGAGGGGAGGGAATTTATTCATTATTCGACGAGTTAGTTTACTGACGAACTCAATTTTATAGAATTTTATTTAATCACAAAATATTTAAAAATACTGTATCGGTAGCCCTAATTATCTTCATCAATCCTTGTGTCTCTATGTCACTTTTCATGGTGACACACAAAACTATGAAATAAAATAACATTTGAAACAATAGACTGTAGGCCTAAATTATCTTCATCAATCCTTGTGTCCCTATGTCACTTTTCTTGATAGGCGAAACTATGAAATAAAATAACATTTGAAACAATAGACTGTAGGCCTAAATTAGGTTCATCAATCCTTGTGTCTCTATGTCACTTTTCTTGGTGACACACAAAACTATGAAATAAAATAACATTTGAAACAATAGACTGTAGGCCTAAATTATCTTCATCAATCTTTGTGTCCCTATGTCACTTTTCTTGATAGGAAAAACTATGAAATAAAATGACATTTGAAACAATAGACTGTAGGCCTAAATTATCTTCATCAATCCTTGTGTCCCTATGTCAGTTTTATTGATAGGCAAAACTATGAAATAAAATAACATTTGAAACAATAGACTGTAGGCCTAAATTAGCTTCATCAATCCTTGTGTCCCTATGTCACTTTTCTTGGTGACACACAAAACCGAATGAAAATGAAATAAAATTTAAAACAATAGACTGTAGGCCTAAATTAGCTTCATCAATCCTTGTGTCCCTATGTCACTTTTCTTGGTGACACACAAACCTATGAAATAAAATAACATTAAAACAATAGTCTGTAGGCCTAAATTAGCTTCATCAATCCTTGTGTCTCTATGTCACTTTTCTTGGTGACACACAAAACAGTTTCCCTTCTCGTGACTCTTCATCACATTCTTGGATAACATGTCTAATAACCTCCCTAGCTTCGCTGTGGATAGTCTTTCCTTTCCTCCGGCAGGGTTCCATAATAGTAATACAAAGTAGCACTATAATAACATAAATGTTTTATAACACAGTTATGTAAGTCTCAATATATAAGTCGCTGTTCAACACTTACAACACACGGACAAGATCAACACTACCGAGCTGTTCGACTGGCCATTTGTATCATCAAAGGGAGACTGGCTGCTGGCTGACGATATTTTTAGGAAGAGCCGTAGCCGAGACGACAGAGAGAGAAAGCTGCTCCCCCGTGTCCCACCTCACGTCCCGCTAGTCTTCTCTTCAGCTCCCATAGAGGTAACTGTTCCCCTTCGCTATTTGTTTTTCGTCGCGCCGACACAGACAGGTTTCGAGGCGACAAAGTGACAGGACAGGACCAGGACTGGGAAATTAATGACCATGGTTTTAATTTGAGATATGCCACCAAGATTTGTCTAATGTGAAAATGTGAAATTACGGCATCCTATCTTTAGGGCTGCCGACATTGAGGTTCGAACCAATACGCTCCCGAATTCAAGCTTACAGCTACATGACTGCATCGCATGGCTACTTACTCGGCAGAAACAACCGTCACACGTTATACTACCGCATTCTGGTGGTCAGGTCTAACGACTAAGGCAAATATAAGTACGAGTAGTTTGAATCTATAAATTACTTGCCTATACCCTACGGTAATAAGAATTCATATGTAAACTACCATTCAGGCAAAAATAATTTTGCAATTCCGTTGTTAAAAATATTCAGTGAGATTAGAAGTTTCCAGTCGTGAATTTACTACTGTTTCGCCCCAATGTGGTATTGGGCTCTCAAGTTGGATTGTAACATCTTTCCAAGACGCTGGCTTGTGCGTCGTTGTGACAACACCGTAAGTCGCATTTTTTAGGACAGTGCACTAGGGGAGATATATACCTAAACATTTTCTGCATTTTATATAAAAATTTCACAATTGAAATTGGCTTAATGGACTTGAATACGGTACATTAATGTTTTCAATAGGTCAAATTGACTTATGATTCCCTTTCTGGGAACTTAAGCCTGTTGTCCTTGTAGTTGTTGTTGGTGTTGTCGTTGATACTTGGGAAATCCTGACCATCGTTCCCGTATACTGCTGTAGTATTTCAAATCAATTCGAGCCAGGATTGCCAAGGAAGGGACTCTGCTAGCCGGAAGTGAAAAATATATTTGATAATTTACATAGATTTGAATAACAAAGCTATGGACAACCACATCTATGATGGATTTAACAAATATATCTTTATTTACCTGAGGCCGACTTCACACAATTTAAGCTCTCAAATAGTCTTAAAAGTACGTTACAGGGAATCGAGTCCAGTTCAGATATATTGGTAGCTGTGAGGATCACTCCCTTGAACATTTATCATAATGGAAGTTTATATTGGAAGTTGTAACGTGGTTGAATGGTCGACTGTTAAGTAATGGGTTTGTGAGTTGAGTCAGGGTGAATTTGGGGTAAATTCCTGTAACAAATGGAGGGAGATATGCAGGGTTAGAGATTTTATAGAGATTGCTATATATTTCCTGTCGATATCATGGACGAAAATTAGCCAGTCATGTACTTATGTGTACATGTTTTTCCATCCCTTGGGGTAAAGTATTTCTAGTTTCGAACTAACAATCTGTTCTATACTACGATTTACATTTATTCCAGAGTAACGTGCTGGGTCCACAAAAGCAAACAGTGAGGTACACAAGGAGTGTGCATATCAAATCTCCATGATGCGTGCATAGTCACGATTCCCTGTTACTTAGATTATCGCATCGAATTCTCCTTGCATGTACGTTTATATTACCTGGCTTCCGGCCATGAAGACCGCTGTGGACTGGAAGTAGATACGTTCATTATGTTACGTAGTCAATGAGGGTTGAGATGTCTCCCTCTAAGAACCTGGAAAATGCATATGTTTGTACTGTGTGTGTTTCCACAGTCTGTTGGAGCGAAGATCGGGGTGGGTTAGAATCTCGCAAGGTCGAATTGTAGCACAGGTAGTTGACAATTAACAGTAAGAATTCTGGTATACGCACGTCTCTTGATATCTACAGTAATTGAAACTACCTTAACCACAGAGCATTATTTTGAATTGTGGTTGTAGGTCTTGTAAGATAAACCTTTGTGTCTTATGCCTTTTGTCTCACCCTAGTATTTTCTTGCAGTGGAAGTTGAAATTCAGGAAAATTTACTTCTAGAATTCAAAATTGAATTTTGGTACACTTTGCTGAAAGATTGTAATACGTTAGGCTGAATGCGTCTCGATCCAGTTCATCAAATAATTCAATAAATATGTGACAGAACCGGGAATTACATTTGAACATACCTGTTCTGAAGTTGCTCTAGTAAATCTTGAGCCATGTTATACGAAGCGACTTGGATGCGTAATAGGAGATGTGTGATTATAAGCATCAGTTCAAGTCCACCATAACAATAACCAAAAATACTTTTCCGTCGCTTCCAGTTTCCATACCGAGAAAAGAATAGCATACGACCTATGACGTCCCACTCTTGCACTCATATTTCTTGTCATCGCCTTCGGTGCAAACCTTAATTTATCAGGGAGACTTTGCCGTGATGATTGCCCCAGACGGTAGAAGTATTGGCCCTCTGATCCTAAGTTATCGGGTTCGATCCTGGCTTACTCCGGTGGTATTTGAATGTCCTCATATACATCAACCTCGTCTCGGTACATTTATTGGAATTTGAAAGAACTCTTGCTGGATCGAATTCCGGCACCTGGCTGTCTCTGAAGCAATCAATCACTACTGATATGCATTTCGTCCAGGTGACATATTCCCTATCTGTTGTTTTCCTAGCTTTTTCTTAAATGATTGCAAATAAATTGGAAATTTATTCAACATCTGGCTTGGTAAGTTATTCCAATCCCTATCTCCCCTTCCTATACACGAATATTTGCCCCAATTTGTCTTCTTGATGGTAGTTAGGGAGACCTGAAACCATTGTTATTATTATTATTATTATTATTATTATTATTTTGCATTAGTAGTATATATATTACTAGCAATTGTACCCGTGCTTCGCTACGGTATTCCAAATTGTATACGGATATCGAAGTAAATTACTGTACATGAAGTGAATAATAATTTTTAAATTGCATGTAAATTGGCGTTATCCGAGAAAAAGCATAGGGAGGTCCGCAGACGTTGTTTCCAATGTAAAGTGTGAGTTGTGGAGTTGTTATGATAATGACAGGTGCAGTCTACCACAATTAACTATGTTTTAGAAACGTTGAATAGGGTGAAATTTGTGTAAGATTTGCACACAGTGAATTACTTTTCGGATACTTATACGACAGCTTCTAACATAGAATTTGGCTCACATATGGCTACTGGGTGGGCCAAAATTCGTGTAGAATTTGATGATGCCATCTTTCTTATAAGTGAATCAAACCATCAATTATAAGTGCACAAAGTGCAAAATTTAGGTAAATCCAGAAATAGAGAAAAATGTAACGTATAAGGGACAGGGATACGACAGAGGTCATAGGACCAAAGTTGTAGATCACTCCAAATTGAACGGAGACTGTGCCATCCGTTTTGTGATACGACTTACCATTTAGCAACGAAATACATCGAAAGGAAGGACTGCACCGTCATTAAAATTGCCTCCATATTTCGACATTTTTCGGGGGGTAAAAAATAAAAGTTTTAAACATCTCGTAAATTTCCCGTCGGTTACATGCTAAAAGCTATAATTTTGTTAAATTTCACTTTTCTAATTCGTCTGGGAGATTGTGCTGCCATCTTGATATGGGAGAGTGGGTTAAAAATCAGGACTTTCAGGAAATTTTAAGACCATAAAAGCTGTGGGTTCTGGATAAATATCACCGACTGTGTTCTTATGCAGATTTTAAAATCCCAGCGTGTACCCCTCAGAGATTTTTCTAGGGATCCTGAAGTCATCAGCTTGTCTGGTACCGAGTTTTAAACTTCTAAGATGCCTAGAATGGTGTCACTAATTCACGTGTTTTCATTTTTATTCCTTAATTTATATATAGATCGCGCCAAACTGACTTCCATTTATTTATATGGATTATATTTCACCCGCTTCCCAAGTGGTTCTAGGGGCGTCTTACTCCCACAGTACGTTTTCCAGGTAGTAAGTCATACTTGAAAGTCATACTGGAACATACACATTATCTCGGTCATTTCTGACAATTTATTTTTTCACCCTATCTCACCCCGTATGAAGAAGGGGGCTGAAGTTAGACTTTAAAAATCCGGAATGTTACTATTCATCTCAGCGGCCCAGAAAACTATGGATTCGGCAGTATGCTCGATTATTATTATTATTATTATTATTATTATTATTATTATTATTATTATTATTATTATTATTATTATTATTATTATTATTATTATTAGTATTATTATTATTATTATTATTATATCTCACTCCCCCCTCCCCCACCCTAAAGGGGGTTAAACATTGAGTTTAGAAACATCGGGAGTGTTCCTATTCATCTCAGCGACCCCGAAAAGTAAGGATTCGACACTACTTTCGATGATTTGTATATCTCAGTCCCCTTGCCCCCTCCCCCGCCCCTAAGGATTCCTGGAGTGTTTTACTCACATGTGGTTTGTCTCCTTATACTAAAAATCCGGAGTGTCACTATTCATTTCAGCGACCCCGAAAACTATGTATTCGACACTATTTTCAATTATTTCTATATATCACTTTCCCATCGCCCACCACCACGAAAAGGGCTGAACATGGACATTAAAAAATTCCGGAGTGTTGCTATTCATTTCAGTGAGCCCGAAAAGTATGGATTCGACACTACTTTCGATGATATTTATATATCACTCCCTTCCCCCCGCCGCTAAGCGTTCCTGGGGTGCCCTACACCCACGTGGTTTGTCTCCTGATAGTAAAAATCCGAAATGTACAATTCACCTCGGCGACCCCGAAAACTATGTATTCGACACTAATTCAGTTTAATTTTATACATCACTCTCTCCTCGCCCTCCACCCCATAGGGGGATGAACTTGGACTCATAAAATATCCGGAGTCCCACTATTCATCTCAGCTACCCCGACAACTATGGATTCGACACTATTTTTGATTATTTTATATATCACTCTCCCATTGCCCCAACCACGTGTTTTGTCTCCTGATACTAAAAATCTGGAGTGTACAATTCACCTCGGAGACCCCGAAAGCTATGTATTCGAAACTATTTTCGTTTAATTTTATATATCACACCCCCCTCGCCCCCACCCCAAAGCGGGCTGAACTTGGACTTTAAAAAATCCGGAGTGTCACTATTCATCTCAGCGACCCCAAAAAGTATGGATTCGACACTATTTTCGTTAATTTGTATATCTGACAGGCCTCGCTACGCCAACCCCCTCGCCCCGAAGGGGTCCTGGGCTGTCTTACTTCCACGTGGTTTGTCTCCTGATACTAAAAATTCGGAGTATACAATTCACCTCGGCGATCCCCGAAAACTATGTATTCGACATTATTTTCTTTTAATTTCATATATCACTCCCTCCTCGTCCCCCATGCGGAAGGGAGCTGAACCTTGCCTTTTGAAAAATCGGGAATGACACTGTTGATCTCAGCGACCCCGAAAACTGAGGATTCGACACATTTTCGATTATTTTTATACATTCCCCCTTACCGCCCACCCCTAAGAGAGCTACGGATGGCTTACCCCCACAGTGCTCGTCTTCAGATAGTAAGTCATAAGTGTACCAAGTATGGTTGAAATTGCTTCAGTGGCTTAGGAGGAGATGTGTCATTTACACACACACCCACATACATGCCTACATCCATATTTTTTATATATAGTAAAAGGAGAAGATTATGCTTGCTTTATTATTACATAGAGAAATTTTATTTTGAACACTGCAGACATCTAAACATAAACTGTATATCCGAAGAAATTATTTGAATCCGAGGAATTAATATAACTTTGCTCGCCGCATGCCCAATCATGAGAATGGCTTCAATAAGTCATCAGTTTCAGAGTCCTGTTCTTTGCAGAGGGCAGGATTCTAATTCTTAAGAAGGATAATTGGTGCCACAATCGTCCGCTCTAAGATGTTCGAGGGTACTCCAGGTGACTCCAAGTCTTTCAAAGCTCTGCCGTGTAGTCGATAGACTTGTAACTGTGTAGACCATCGGGTAAATCTTGTAAAAGTTGCTTGTTGAAAGAAATGAATGACATGATACGTGATAGCAAGAATGAAGAGGATAAAACCCGTCGCCGGCACATAGCCCACTGCTCTAGAATAGCTCAAGACTTTACGTCCCCATCCGACAGACGAATCACCATCAACAGCGTAATATGACCTCACACCATATAAGACCAAAAACGGCTTCCTACGCCCTGGACGTAAAATGGCTCCTTGAATTGTGTTCTCTACCTACCTTATGAACGTTGCCTAGCGACAGTGACTATGCATATAATCTTGGTGACAGCACGTTGGATTGTCATATCCCAATGCACGTATTCCAATGGTTTTTTGTTCATAACTCACCAACGAAAGCGAAAATGAAAATTCCGGCTTCAAGGTGCATTCGGACCCCCTTCCATCCTCTTATGTTCTAAATTTCCGATCTCTGCGTATAGTAGATTTTGCTGGTCATCGCGCACAGACACACAGACAAACACTTCATTTTATTATTATAGATTTTACAAGTTGCTTTACGTCGCACCAACACAGATAGGTCTTATGGCGACGAAGGAATAGGAAAGGGCTAGGAGTGGGAAGGAAGCAGCCGTGGCTTTAATTAAGGTACAGTCCCAAAGTGGGAAACCACGGAAAACTATCTTCAGGGCTTTCGACAGTGGGGTTCAAACCCACTATCTCTCGAATGAGAACTCGCGGCTGCACGCCCCTTACCGCAAGGCCAAATCGCACGGTAGTAATATTTAAATTTTAAATGCGAAATAAATATTCAAAAAGCCGTGTCGCAGGTCTGTCGGTTGGCAATACTGTTGCAAAGACTTTAATTAATATCCTGTAGGTGGTAGCATTGTGTAGCCAAGGAGTCAAAATCAAATTACCAGTGTAACAACAAATACCGAACTTCTGACATGTACGAAAGGAGAACAGCGGTCTGTTTGATTTTTGAGTAGCGGAGGTTTGAAACCTATCGAAATTAATCAACGAATGACGATTCAGTATGGTAACGCATGCTTATCACAGCAGCTATTTGACTATGCTCGGCCCCATTTTACCCCAACAATAGTTATTTATTTATTTTTCTTTTTGCAAGTTGCTTTACGTCACACCGACACAGATAGGTCTTATTGCAACGATGAGACAGGAAAGAGCTAGGAGTGGAAAGGAAGCGGCCGTGGCCTTAACTAAGGTACAGCCCCAGCATTTGCCTGGTGTGAAAATGGGAAACCACGGAAAACCATTTTCAGGGCTGCCGACAGTGGGGTTCGAACCCACCATCTCCCGAATACTGGATACTGGCCGCACTTAAGCGACTGCAGCTATCGAGCTCGGTAACAATAGTTAAGCCCATCCAATACCTGCAATGTGAATGTCATCCACATGTGGTACGCCTTACCCCTAGTGATAACCACATGTTGGCCATACATGGAGGTACTGGGCGGAATGACGTTCCCTTCTGATTAAGGTGGTGTGCGAGTGGCTGCTGTGATAACCAAATACATTCTTCTAGAGCAATCCGTACACTTCGTAAGCGCTGAAAGACTTGCGTTGTACGTAACGGAGATTACGTAAAAATATTATAAAGTTGTGCATCATACAAATTAATTTAAATAAATATTTAAGTTTATCATGTGACTCATTTTCGTATTTATGCGACATTAAACAGATCACAAATACGTATCAGTGGTCAACAAGTCTGATTTCCTTCAATGCAATATCACTGTAATCTCATATTTAACTTCGCTGAAGGAAACTACACGGTGAGATTGCTTAGGAAGTGATGTGATGTTCTGTAACTATTTGCCTACTGTGTGGCTCTCACGGTACGGTAACCAAATTAAGCTAACATTTGGTGAGCTGTATTTCTCGCACGTAAACTATATAAACCTATTTACCTGCCTTATTGAAGCGAAGTAATTGGTGTGTACATCCTCTCCGTGTCACCAGGCACGTGATCGCTCGATAGGTCCAGCTCGCCGCGTGGGCAGCCGGGCATTATGAGTTGAGGCGACTCACTCTTGACCAATCAGCCTCGAACACATTCTCAAATGTATTATTTGCATCAAAAACATTGTCTTTGTTTTTTTCCACCGCTATACTTTCCCCGCTCAGCGTAGGGTAATCAGCTTCGAAGAGAAATGGGTTCAAATCCCCTACAAGTTCATTAAATAGAATTCGAAGCGTAGACATGAATTAATAACATAATTCTGGGCGCTGCAGAAACTTATTGGATGGTAAACAAGAAAGCCCTTATACTACCAAATCCCAGAAAAATTCCCTTCAGTCCTCAACAACGCCGAGCAAGGTATAATAATAATAATAATAATAATAATAATAATAATAATAATAATAATAATAATAATAATAATAATATCGTATGTTTATTTCCAGCCTGTTGCGGCCGTTGTATGACAGATTCTGATTCTTCGACGAGGGTGGGTGACATTTGTCGTGTGTAGGGTACTGCGTGTTACTGTAGTGGAGGGTACTGTTTGTATGTGATGTGTGACTTGCAGGGATGTTGGAAACAGTACAAAACACTCAGTCACCGGGACAATCGAATTAATCACGTAAGGTTAAAATCTCTAACCCGCCAGGGATTCGACCTGGAGGCCCTCTGAACCGAAGAGCTCTACGCTGACAATTCATCCAAGGAGCCGTACACAGCACTAGTAACCAGTCATAAACACTTTTTCACCCACTGGAAAACTTGGATCCATAGTTTTCAGGGGCTAATTTTTGGAATATCCTAATTAATTTTAACATTAAAGACCAAAATGTGGTTGAGGGAAAATGTCGATATATTATGAAGGTAATGATAATACACATATTAAAAATCGGAGTGAAGTGATGGTATTAAAAAGAAAATAGGTATGAATAAATGGAACACAGCTTAACACTCTAGGTAGTTAAAACTTGGAACTAAACAACTTGTTCGTAGAACCTCAACATTCTTAAACGAAATTGATCTGTACACTGCCCGTAAGGGCCGAGCAGAGGAATTCAGAGCTGTAGCTTGGAATAAAACAGCATGCAAACATCAGTCGGTTTTCTTTTAACCAGTGAGAATGTTTTCCCGTAGTTATAATCTACAGCCTTCGCGGGTTTAATATTTTCATAAAATTATAAATTTATGTTTATCATGAAAGTGATGAGTCAAACAATCCACATACTTGGGAGTCAGAGTGAAAGGATATATAAGAGTACGTATAAAAGTAAAATGACATTATATGAAAATTAGATTACAAGGTGCGTAGAAAAATACTTCACAGTGCAATGTGTCGAAATACCGTGAGATAATATTGATACATAGCCTGACTTTTACATACTCAAAATTTTAAAATCTAATTTAGTAGAGCTCTCAGATGGCATGTAGAGAAAAAAATGTGTATGTAGCCTTCATATTGCGTAGCAAATTTAAAACTTGTAAAACTCATGAACATGTAAGTAAGGCAGTAAAATAGTTCAGCCGGCAGTGATCCAAAACAGAAAGAGTACAGACAGCAGTCATCCGCCTTTAACAAAAAACAACAATGGAAAGTTTACAGGCTCAACGCCAAATACAACATATTAAAGAATATGCAAGGAATGTGAAAAAAAATACTATGATTGCCTGAAGTGCCAACTTGTAGTAACGCGCATGCAAATTGTATTACACTTATGAAAGCTTAACTTGCAAACAGATTCATGAATATAAAAAATGTGAGTTAAGCTCTATTTGTGGATGTTGGACCCATATTGGCAGTCAGACGGGTGTCAGACTGTACATGCCACGTCGTCGTTGTCTCCCTGCGACAGTGATTTTTCGTAGACAGCATTACTGTGTCGTTAGGTTGGACTTGAGTAGTGCGGTCTGTTTCCACCTTTGGGACTTCGGAGCTGTCGCGCCTTTTATATGACCCAAATATTTCTACATTAGAGAATGGATCTTTTTTTTTATTCCCCGGGATTCGATATGTGCAGTGTTCATCGTTCGATCGATATTTTCTTTCACTTTTACAGTAACACGGATGTGAGTATATTTCGATTATGATGCTCTAGATTCCATACAACCTCACTTCTAAATTCCACCATTCTGATGCAGTTGTACTGGGATTATAACACTTCAACGTTTGCTTCTCGAGCGATAACTCGCTCAAGTGTGCGCTGTGCGTCTCCGGGTCTCACCGAACGTACACTTTGGGGTACCTTCCTTCGACCGCATTGCAAGTGATAGAAGGAAATAATGGTTAACAGTAGAATCTTCAAATCCTCTCCTTCCTAACGGTACATGGGTGGGCTTACACCGGGAAATTTTTAAATTATAAGCATTTTTTTAATTGAGGACAAAAGATGGAAAAGGGTGAAAGTGCCAGGAACATGTTTTGGAGAAAACGCCAATAATCGAGTTCCTGAGCAAAATGGCACTTTCATCCTTCTCTAACGAAGGAGACCATGATTATTAACGATTACCTACGGCCTTTGAAGTGTAAGTATACTACATGCAATACACTTTATATAATTACATAACAATATTTAGATTCTGTAAATGTAATTTCTTTAAGTGGCTCAGAAATTAGAAAATACATGAATCAGAGCATACTGACACAGTGGACAGCACAGAAGAATTGCAGCGCGAGACGCTGGCACATTCACCCTTCCCCACCAAACTCGGCTGGTCACATTGGACTGTTGCTCTACCTGTTGAACTTCCTACCAACTAAACTAATGATCTCAGGAGTATGCACAGGTTTCCACCATATGCGGCATGGATAATACGCCCCTTTTTATAGACAATATTTTTCCGATTTCGGCACTTTCACCCTTTTCCATCAATTTTCGAGACTCTCGGTTTCCTGAACTGATCTCATTGGGAATGGAATAAGCCTACAGACGTCTCCACGTCAAAATTTCTGTAAACAATGCGATAAAGAGCAATCGGTTGAATATAAAGTTAGAAAAAGATGGAAAATAATTAACATACGTGTTCCTCCTATAACTTCGAATGTATTACACCTGAGGGTGCGTAAATTGTTCTTATCGACCATTATTGGTAACGTTTGCTAGTTCTGGCATCTGTAAATTCTTCCGTTGATAGACCATTTGACTATTCTGCATTTATGTTTCTTGCTACGTTGCGCTGGATCTGTTAGTGAACTGCGTTATTCATAGCTAACAAATGTAAACACGAGTATCAGGAGCACAATTAGTGATGACGAAGAGGACAATTGACTCGTACTTTCATCGTGTATGTAAACTAACAAGGAGAGAGTTTAATGAACGTTTACATTGTGTATGTTCAGTAAACACTGTGGATCTCACTAAATACAACCATTCGCCACCACATGGAAACAACTAATGCTTCCATGTACGACCCAACAGAATTAGAACTTGAACTGAAAGTATTAACCTGTTCAAATTAATATCTTCATATATCTTAACCATTTATTTTACAACCTTCTCTATGGCAGTACATATTGTCCTACGAGTGTCTCGGCTTTACGTTTGTGAGAAAAAAAGGACGTTTACAAAATAAAACTTCCCTGGTTAAAATTGAAGGTAAGTACGCACACTTTCCACTTACCAGAACCGAAATTAACATATAATTATTTCCATTATATTCATATTCTGTCGACGTTACGACTCTTGGGACTTTCTTACACTGAACTACAAACATTAAAAAAGTTTAGCATTACTGTACATCGGACTGCCGGCCCCGTAGTGTAGGGATAGCGTGCCTGCCTCTTACCCGGAGACCCCGGGTTCGATTCCCGGCCAGGTCAGAGATTTTACCTGGACCTGAGGGCTGGTACGAAGTCCAATCTGCCTACGTGATTAGAATAGAGCAGCTATCTGACTGTGAGATAGCGGCCCCGGTCAAGAAAGTCAAGAAGAACGGCCCAAAGGATTCGTCGTGCTGACCACACGCTACCTCGTAATCTGCAGGCCTTCGGGCTTATCAGCGGTCACTTAGTATGCCAAGGCCCTTCAAGGAATGTAGTGACGGGGGTTGGTAGGCTACATCGGACCAACTGGTTCCCGATTCTTTACAAAAAAAAAAAAAAAAGAGAGACTTGCAGAGATGCCATATCAGAGTTATTTTTGACCAGGAAGACAACAAATAAGATCTACAAAAAGACACCGTTACTTTCTTAATTATAGTTACTGAGTACAGAACAGACCAGTACCTTTAATGTCGTTAGCATGTTTATTTGGGGTAGATCTCGCAGAGTGGCTGGTGAATTGTGACGTCAATAAACAGCCTCTTTCATGCATCCCAGGCATTTTCGGTAGGAGTCATGACTGGAGAACACGGTGGTCAAACAATTCGACTGTTATCATGATAGCGAAGGAAGTCAGTAGTGAGAACCGCACGATGGATGTGCGCGTTTTCGTCCATTTCAAGACACATTTTCCTCAAAATCCTGGAGGTACGGTGCCACTATAGGTTGGAGGATGTTGTTCCTGTATCGTACTGCAGCGTCATTGTCCTGCGTGACTAGGACTGGCGTACGGTGGCCACAAATAAGGCCATCCAAACACATTAGAAACCATCACCTTGTTGCACGTGCGGAGAGAGCGTTTGAATCCCCCTTTACTCATGACTTTAATCTTCAATTTATACTCGGCTAGGCATAATTTATGAAGGTTTGACGTTCATAAAGTATCAGATATCCTTGTAACGAAGTTATAAAAATAAAACAGACATAATTAATATCGCAACCTGAACAGCGATTACGTACAAACGAATTGTGAATGCCACGACTACCGTTATGTTGGACGCATTCAATCACTTAATAGATACATACTTCACTCATTGGGACTGGTAATGACGGTGAACCTCCGTATACACGACTCAATATTGGTCACCTACGTCCCAACAACTACTTTTTCGGTTTTTGGAGATGCCAAGGTGTCCGAATTTAGTCCCGCAGGAGTTCTTTTACGTGCCAGTAGATCTACCAAAACGAGGCTGATGTATTAGAGCGTATTCAAATACTGCCGGACTGAGCCCGGATCGAACCTGCCAAGGGCTCAGTGGGCCAGCGCTCTACCGTCTGAGCTACTCAGCCCGGCATTGGGACTGGTTAATGCAATCTTGCCTATGAGGGCCATGATTAAAGACAGTGAAGTCGTTGCGGAAAGGCAAACCTGTCTATAGGTAGTGATTTAACGTGCCTTTGCTGGCGAGAAATATGAAACTTACTGAGATATGAGCGATGCTAGTAATGACTTTCCTCCTAGTAGTTCTCATAGGGTCAGTTGGTGCGTTTCATAGGACTTGGCAGATTGATATGTAATAGCAACTTGTGGTTCGGCGAGGAAAACAACGGGAACTTAACTCACTCCACATTTCCCTATTACGCCTAGACCATGTATGACAGCTGGATGTGTGGCTGGTGATGATCCAACTTATCTTCGGGCTAATTACTCAACAAACACATGCATACATACATACATACATACATACATACATACATACATACATACATACATACATACATACTGAACCCATGTCCTTTGGACCAAAGGGTTCAATACATTCATACATACAGTACATGCATACAGTGGTTTAAAGTCGCACTTACACTTCTAATGTTTTCGATGACGTAAGGATGGGAAAGCGCCAGGATGGTGCCTATACAATCGAGTCATGATTCTTTTAGAAGTAACCGCTATGTGTTAGATGATGAGTATGTAAATACGATAGTATTCAACGGAGCAGGAAAAAGTAATGCATGAAAAGTGCTATGTTTATACCAAAAACGATTTTCTGGACCTCTATCGGCTTCGGATAAGTTCCGAAAGGTTAAATACGGCTGCGTAAAACGATGTCCTTTAGAAGGATTCTGTTCGCTGAGAACTCGCCGCACCAACTAATGAGCCCAAGAACCTGCCTGGCGTCTGTGTTGCGCATAGTCTATTATCACAATAAATTGTACACGTAGAATGTGACACATGATCATAACGAATCTACTAATGCTCTTAATTATTCCAGCGGTTCATGTAGGATTGAAATAAATGCATAAAAGTATTTTACTAGCACAGGGTTTGAACCTCTGTACACACGACTCAATATTGGTCACCTAACATCCTCAACCAGGGAAATGTCGCTTGCAACTGTACTTATGCCATAACATTTCAGTATCAACACAGTTTCTGAACAACATGGAAGGCTCCTTTTATGGTTCTATGCGTTCATTTATTTGATTACCTCCATATTACTGGATTGTCTGCAAGGAATTTCAAGATATGTACCTATTCTAGAAATTATTATCGGATGGCAAGGGAGATGTTTCCACATACCGCGTAAGAGGCCGCGCGGTTTGAGGGTTTGAATCCTACTCACGGTAGCCTTGAAGATGGTTTACCGTAGATTCCCACGTTCACACCTGGCAAATGCTGGGGCTGTACATAAATTAAGACCATGGCCACTTCCTTCCCACTCGCAGCCCTTTCCTATCCCATCGTCGCGATAACACTTATCTGTGTTGGTGCGACTTAAACCAAACTGTAAAAGAATAAAATAAAAAATAATGTTTTCACGTTAGATTATAAACTGAGGGTTACAAAAATCCGGAGAAGTATTAAACAAAATTAACAATAATTTGTAGAATGAGAAATGAAGTTGAAAGGAATAAACCGACCTCGATAGCTGCAGTCGCGTAAGTGCGGTCAGTATCCAGGATTCTGGAGATAGTGGATTCGAACCCCACTGTCGTTAGCCCTGAAAATGGTTTCCCATGGTTTCCCATTTTCACACACCGAGCTCGATAGCTTCAGTTGCTTAAATGTGGCCAGTATCCAGTATTCGGGAGATAGCGAGTTCAAACCCCACTGTCGGCAGCCCTGAAGATGGTTTTCCGTGGTTTCCAATTTTCACACCAAGCAAATGCTGCGGCTGTACTTTAATTAAGGCAAGGGGCCCCTCCTTGCCACTCCTAACCCTTTCCTATCCCATCGTCGCCATAAGACCTTTCTGTGTCGGTGCGACGTAAGGTAAATTGTAAACCAAAAATGCTATTTTCACACAAGGCAAATGCTGGGGCTGTACCTCAATTAAAGTCACGGACGCTTCCTTCCCACTCCTAGCTCTTCTCTGTCCCATCGTCGCCATAAGACCTTTCTGTGTCGGTGCGACGTAAGGTAAATTGTAAACCAAAAATGCTATTTTCACACAAGGCAAATGCTGGGGCTGTACCTCAATTAAAGTCACGGACGCTTCCTTCCCACTCCTAGCTCTTCTCTGTCCCATCGTCGCCATAATACCTATCTGTGTCGGTGCGACGTAAAACAACTGGTAAAAAGTAAGAAAGAAATAAAAGGTGTAATTGATATAATTTAGGGCTGGCTGTTTTAAATCTACTGGCCTAAGATGGCGGTCTACTACGGGCATGTCCCATAGCCTCCAAGCTGTAACCAGGAAAGAATGGCTGTATTACTGGAGTATCACGAGGACTGTGTGAATGTGATGTTATATTCATCCTGTTACTTGCTTTCCAATTCCTCTGTTATCAGACAACTCCTCAATTGGTCGCCTGAGGCTGAGAGAACACCGCATCAGCCCTCATCCTAGAATTTAAATCTTCGGTCTGGACAGGAATCGAACCTATGATCTCCGGTTAGGAAGCATACTAGCTACTACTAGACCACGGCTCTTACACCGTAAATTCCTATACATTATATTTATGAGATCTGTCTCATCTGGCTAAATGGTCAGCTTTGTGGCCTTTTATTCAGAGAGCCCTTAGTTCAATTCCTTTCCTGATCATGATTTTGGCCACATCTGGTTAATTCCTCTACCTGTCGGGGTGGGTGTTTGTGCTCAACGTTTAACTTCAATACATTGCACTATCAACTACTACACAAAGACGCAGCATTGATTAAATCCCTGACCTCAGGAAAAGTATTCGGATTAATCCACATGTACCTGTCTCAAATGTTTAGGAAAGCCTAGGAAAATGATGACGAATAAGAAAGTGTAATGTCGGGCTGAGTGGCTCAGATGACATGTAAATTAACTCCTGCGGGACTAAATTCCGGCACCTTGGCGTCTCCGAAAAACCGTAAAAGTAGTTAGTGGGACGTAAAGCCAGTAGCATTATTAAGAAAAGTGTATTTATGAGATATGTTGAGGATTGATATTCTACAGTACATCTTCAAGCACGTTCCTACTGCTGAATCAAATTTGTATGAAAGTGGTGTAGAGAGATGGACTGAACTGACGACTACTTAAAGCCCCCGGCTCGCGGCGTTCCCTGCGTCACAGAGCAGGACAGCCTGCGGGTTTCCTCAACCCGACCCTGTATGCATGATGCATGCAACCCACTCGGTCACACTTGCATCTGTAGCGTCTGAATTAAACATGGGCTCATCCACGGCCGCTTTTATGGCAAGCCAGCGTGGGGAAGAACATTAGGTAAATGAAATATCACCTTAACAGGGACTCTGTTGATACTGGTTTTTATTTACTGCTATTTAGGGGACACAAATTTTAGCGGCTAGCGTGCCAATGTTAGTACGAGTTTATACCTGTTGAGCGAGATCCTGAGATTTATGGACCTGATAGTACAGTGTCCTGCATGAGCTGAAAGAACGTAATGATAACGTGTATTCGTTATATTTCTCTAGCTCATTTCTCGGGTATCTATTTAACTTCAAAACTAGAGCTGCTCCGCTGTTCGGGGAACAGAATCTAGGCGCATACGGCAGCTACACATTATTTATTTATTTATTTATTTATTTATTTATTTATTTATTTATTTATTTATTTATTTATTTATTTATTTATTTATTTTAGTGCAGGGAGTATACGAGGACCCCGCGATGTAAAGGTAGCATGCCTGCCTCTTACCCGGAGGCCCAGGCTTCGATTCCTGGCCGGTTCACTTGAGGACTGGTTCGAAGTCCACTCAGCCTGCATGATTACAATTGAGGGCCGTTGTGCCATGGAGAGTGGGGGGGGGGGGCGTTTGGCCCGCCAGTTCTGAAGTTGTATTTCGCAGTACACACCACGGCGGTTAGATACATGTAGGCTACATCTGTGTGAAGGTGTTGTCTGTGGGTGTAGGTGTGAATGTATAGGTTAGGGTAAGCTACCATCTCGGCATTTGTCTGGAATTAAAATAGTAAACCACGGAAATCCATGTCGAGGGTGGTCGACGGGAGATTCGAACCTACCTGCGCCGGACTGAGTGGCTCAGATGGTTGAGGTCTGGCCTTCGAACCCTAATTTGGCAGGTTCGACCCTGGCTCAGTCTATTTTATTTGAAGGTGCTCAGATACGTCAGCGTCTTGTCAGTGGATCTACGCATGAAAAATACTCTTGCTAGACTAAATTCCGACACCTCGGCATCTCCAAAAACCGTAAATAGTAGTTAGTGGGACGTAAATCCAATAGTGTTACTATTTAATATAACCCTCCTGTTTCCTAAGTACAGAGCAGTAAGCCATATCTGACCGTGCCGTAACGCACTGAAATTCGGTTGCAGTTTCACTTCAGTTTTATCGGTTTTCCAAACACTCGCCTTGGAGAAGAACCTTATTTCAAGATGCAAGAACCTACCACATTTCTAGCCTCAAAATGTATAACTGTCTGTAATAATCCTTTATTGTGAATTTGTTAAGTGCATTTTTCACAAGCATTTGATAATTATAGTGTACATTGTTTTTTCTTCTTATTCATGTTCTCATTCTCCTTCCTTTTCCGCCAATTTTCGCACAACCGGGCGAGTTGGCCGTGTGGTTAGAGGCGCATGGCTGTGAGCTTTCATCCGGGAGATAGTGGGTTCGAATCACACTGTCGGCAGCCCTGAAGATGGTTTCCCGTTCTTTCCCATTTTCACACCAGACAAATGCTGGGGCTGTGCCTTAATTAAGGCCACATCCGCTTCCTACCAACTTCTAGGCCTTTCCTATCACATCGTCGCCATAAGACCTATCTGTGTCGGTGCGACGTAAAGCCACTAACAGATTTTCGCACATCCTGAAGGGGTCATTGGTGCGAACTATGCCACAGATATGTGCGGCCCCGCGGTGTAGGAGGCAACTCGTCCACCTGTCACCCGGCGGCCCCGGGTTCGATTCCCGGCCGGCTCAGGGGCTTTTTATTGTACATGATTAATATCCCTGGCCTGGGGACTGGGCGTTTGTGTTGTCCTTAATGTTCCTTTCCTCACATTCAACCCTTTATATTTCCGCAATTTCCAAATACACGCAGGTTCATAACATATTATGGTGCAAAGTAGGGACAAAAGATCTTCTTAGGTCGACGCCCCGAATAAATTGCATTTAAAAATGCTCCAGATGTGGGATGAATCCTGTTTCTTAGGCAATACCTTTCCTAACTTTATAAAGGGAGACAAGGTATATTCACTATTGTGTGTTTCTTTGGCGGTTGCTAAAGTGGTAAGTCGAGTATATAATATTATGCAGTGTGTAATGGAACAAACACAAATATCCAGTCCTTCTTCCTTACGTATCTAAAATTCCCAACCGTCCTGGAATCGAACATGGTATAGTGGTTTCAAAGTACTTAATAACTAAAAAATTCACCCAAGAAAACTGAACTTTTTGTAGAATATTTCTACCACAATGAGAGACACAAGACTGCATTATTACATGTTTCTCTCCCGCGCTCTATCATTGACAACTAACCTCTATGTGTTCTGAGCAGGACTGTTTAGAACTCATCCTGATAGAAAGATGAACTTACTTCTATTCCATATTAAAGTAAGTTATTTCACTAATCCAAAGAATTGATAAACTGTTCGGAATAACAAAGAAGTGTTTGGCTATTCCTTAGTCCCAGTTTTTGATACGGGGTTGGGGATGAGTTGAGATTAAATTTTATGCCATGTCTTTCCTGTCACCAATCTCACCAGTGAAGATGATATGAATGATCGTGAATTAAATTGGGTAAGGAGGTGGGATGAATCGGCTGTGGCCTATGAATAATAACTGCCCCAGCATTTGCCTGGAAGTGAAAATGGGAAACCACAGAAAACCATTGTCAGGACTGTCCCCGAATATAGAGCTCTAACGCGTTAATACGCGCGACCATTCTGCCTGGTGTAATGATGAAGTACTTGACACTAAATTAAAGCAAAAAGTCGGAAATATCATCATTGAATGTTGTATACCTCTTCCTAGAGGAGTCAATTCTTAAATCAGTACGACTCTGTGTTCTCAAAATTATTTTTCTTTACATCTTTTTAGGGTGCTGTAATCATTCCTTTTGCATTCATTGTGACTAAAGAACGCAGATTTTATGTTCACCCATGATTCACCAAGAAACTAAAGAAAGAACTAATCGAAACCCATTTTGTCCTTCCATCTCTCTTTGCAGTTCTAACAGATCCCAACTGACGACTTGGCACTCGTCCAGAGTGTCCGATAATAATTATAAGTTGGATTTGAAACATAACGCATTATCGACATTTGCATACAGCTGTGTATGGCAGGGTGGCCCGCATGTCACAAATGGACATATTCATATTGATGTCATTCTTGCAACAGAATAAACAAAGTTGGTTTATACTATATTCAATGAATATAGATCGTTGAGTTTCATTGGCTAACCTGCATTGCTTTAACTTCGTGCTAAATATTTTATCTAATATTTGTATTTAAGTAAGTGCATATTTAATTCCCAAAACACTCGAGGTCATTCATTTTATCTAATTTAGAGCTACTGGATGAGCAGATTTATGCCCATCGTAGAATATGTGCAATGAAAAGAAGCTCCTGCCGCTAATTCCCAGCACTTTAATGTCTACCACAAAAGGCAAATTATTATTAAAGACCACAGAGTAAATAATCTCTACAATTAACGTTCACATCATGCAATTTTCTATATACGCAAGGTGTTTCTAAATTAGATCGACAAATTTTGGGACCAGATATATAAGCTTCTTTCAAACCATTTCTGTTCTGGAACCCTTGGGTCGCGAAGGTTCGTTGTAGAAGAAGAGGGCCGAGGAAGTTGTGGAAATTGCATAAACAAGCGATTAATGTTAAAGGTATTCATTGTCCTAAATATACAAAGAAGCAAAACAAATATAAAGAAACGGAGAACACTCAATTCAGATAAATTAGCAGTGCAGATGCTTTTATTTACTCATCACTACAATTATTATAATACACGTAAATTAACTTTCAGGCAAATGCGCCGAAAAGAGGAGAAAATAAACATAATGGGTGGAAAAATTCAACAGACTGGATGAAGTAAACAAACATGCTCATTGAAAATACTGAGATCAAATAGTAAACAAAAGGTGAGTGCATGGTAAAGAGCCCAGGAAATAAACAGAGTGGGTGGTAGCGTGTAAGTAATCACTGCGCACGCATCCTCATTCTCTTTTGATCAGTAGTAAACTGGTTAAATCCGATTAAATCATATGCATCCAAGAAATCTTCAGTTATGTGAGCACGCACAGTACGTTGGATACTTGTGAATGGAAAACCTATATGCGCGATTCAACTAATTTTACAGAAGAAGTAGAAAAC